>NC_136501.1:27365607-27550607 GCF_053919585.1 Euprymna scolopes
AGAGTTTTGCAAAACATATAAAGCAACACTACTAATTTGTCTAATAGATACAAATCTATACAGTTTGATGATTTTCTAAAAATTAGGATGAAATTATATAATTTAATTTTTGCTTCGCTATGTCTGGCACCTTCATAAAGACTGTGGTCGTCCTCATATGTACGCAGATATATAGATTTAGTTCGAGTCTACTATACATCCTACTAAAATCTTGACAAGATTTTATCATGGGAAAGTTTCAAATTTCGAAGTTGAATATTTTCGATTTAGGGTCATTTTCTATTAGGTTTTAAATCTCTCACAGGGTCAGCTTTCGCAATAAACTAATAAATCTTGCATTTTTATCCATGTTTTGGGGAGTCAATCTTTCACCTGAAATGGTTGTCAGTGATGTTGAATCCCTCCTAATTCCATACCTATAGATACCCCTTACTCTTCCCTCAGCCACTTCTACAGAGTGGGCCAAAGAAGTACAGTCATTTCGGTATGGATCCCAGGTTATATGATGTGATTTTACTATTAAACCTAGTCTACTTGGAAATAAGAGGAGGATATTCTGTTTTTCCCCAACTCCCGTATTGTTGCACTCAACCGACTCATACAGGCATTGTAATACACTGGTTGTATATATTTTCAGAGTAAAATATTAATTCAGCCAATGGAGAAACCCGTCCTTTATGTGAAGAAGATTTTAACCGTGAAGAGACCGTGGTGATTCGAGAAAAGGGAGCCGAAGGCATCAACCGTGCAATTATCGAAAAGGGTGCAAACTCTGGGTTGAAGCAGGAACTCGTCTTCACCAAACGTATCGTGTAAACTAAATCAACAAACAGGACATTGCTATTGCCTCCGACAAAGGGGATTCTTTTGGACTAGTGAACAGGAGTAATCCTCTTTCTCTGGAACCATATGACAGTAGAACAAATTGCTTATTCTGTGGAACTATTACTAGGAAAAAAGACCCAAAACAAAAAAAGTGTCGACAAGATTATCCATGCGAAGACAGATGCATTTGTTCAAACTGTATAGGTCTATTGCAAAACCAGAGGAAATGAGTGGGCCAATGCTGTTCCAAGCCGGATCGAATATCTTGGTCGTGATCTTCACGCAGGAGACCGTGCTTACCACAAGTCATGTAGCATCAACTTCCGTACAATGCGAAATATTCCAAGACAATTCACGTCAGCTGCATCCACCAAACGACGACAAAGTGGAAGACCAAGGGAAAGCGACCAGCATGAAGCACTAGAGGAAAACGATGACGAACAGCTAACAATATAAGACCTTGTCACAAAAATAGGAGAATACTTGCATGGTAGTATATCCAAGGCGTACGAAAATCAATACCGCAAAGAAAAGCTGCTATGTCGATATGGGGACTCTATATTCGTGACTGACGGCCGTAATAGCATCAAAAACATTGTGACATTAAGGAAAAAACCTCTGATATTCTTTGTGAATACTACAATTCACCTCGGGAGGACAACGAAGAAACACGGAAACGAGCAATTCTCCAAACCGCTGCAAAACTCATCAAAACTGATATTAAAATCACAGTTGAGTTGGTGGAGGCTATGTATCCAACAACTGCAGAACTGAAATGAGAAATTAGATTTTATTCCAGCTAGTGTACCGTTCTAGTTGCAACATCTGTTTCTTGGGAAGGACACGCCCAGTAAAGTTGCGTGCATCGAGCAAGCCGTCGTTCAAGCAGTGCGTCTAAGAACTTTTATTGTGCGTCTACAGCTTGGTGTCGCGGTGCAAATGCACAATTTGTATAGGATCAGGATTCTTTATTGATAGTCTTTCAACCGTGGAGTTTGGTTCGTCATATCAGGAGGTACAACGGTTTGAATTGAACGGAGCATGTTCACATGCCCCAGATGTGTTAGGAAGTGGCATTATTGGGTAGACTCCGTTGTTTGAAGGAGGCAAAGTGGATCATAACATTATAACATTGGATGGAAAGATAACCTTCCATGGAATGGGAATGATCGCAGCCATCACACTAGGGAAGCAAGCCAGTCATAGTATACCACGACTAAAAAACGTCCGACTTGAAACTTGTCGAAATGACGAAGATCGATATTAAAAATTATCACTTTTTAAAGCATGCCAACCGTTGCTTAGAATTCCGGTCAGTCCCATACACATCTAATATCTGTGATCGCAAAGTGGACAGTTTTCGGGAAATGTCTTTTTGTCTAAACAAAAATACGTCCAGTTGGCAAGGCATGATGCACCTGCAACATAAGGACTGAAAATATCCGAGAAAATCTTCAGTACACTTTCTTCCAATGATAGACATGGGCTCAAGCGATAAAACATGTATCTTGTCCAACCTGGATTACCTTTGCAGTCTATCCTCAAAACACAATATGCCGACTATCATATCTTTGGATCAACCACTATTTTGGAAGGCATCTGAACTTGTGAACACTGTTACAGACGATAGTCTAATTAGGAATGTGATACCTTGGCACCTTCCATACCTTCATGAATGTGTTGGGTGCCATTAGGATTTTGATCGATGGCACTAGACTCAAGAAATCTATGGAGACAGTATATGATGAAAATGCTGTCATGCACATAATGAGAGGGAAGGAAGCGCAACGAGCATTTCGTGGCCATCTGCTTGTAGATGCATGTCTCCCACGTAACATTGTTGCCAGGATCATGGACGATGAACCTGGTTTTAAGGACCAAGTCGAGGAACTTGAGCGATTGTACATGTTGATGCAGACTGGCGAGTCTGATTTAGATTCAATAATGGAATCAGATTACATAGACAGAGTTCATAATACTGATAACAAGAATGAAAGAACAAAACTATGTATGATTATCAGCACATACTAAGTATAGCTAGGACACTTGTTTCAGCTGATCTAATGGGGCCATGGGAGATACATCTCAGTGGTGTCTATTGCTTGCCAATATAAGCGGCTGCTGGCCATCCGAATGATCTAAAGTCGGCTGGTCTATGTCTCCAAAAATGTATGATTTGAATGACAATATCTCTGAAGTACATCAGAAGTTCCACTCTGGATTTTATTTAATCCGACGCAGTAGTCAATACTGGGCTTGTATTGGCTCCGATATTGTGATCGAGCAGACACTAATGCGCTCACTCACAAACCAAAGCGAGTTGACACGAGGGAGTGGAATGTCCGAACACCAGAGAACAGTTTGGGCCATGTCATCCACGATGTCATCTTTCTACAACATTGCCATGCAAGATCTTACCGAAACAAGTTATGTAACAGATGGTAAATCTAAGCAGTTGTCTGCATCTCGGTTAGAAAAAGATAGGATAGATATCGGAAGAGTTGCAGAAAAACTAGACAGTGTTACACCGTTTTCAGCTAATGTCTCGTTACGCAATATCATCACAGGAATTCATGCTAACGAAGACGCCAATGTGCAGGACCTCTTTGAAATCCGAAGGGACATTGTTAAAAAAGTGGACGGACAAGCAGTATTTTCCTACTATCACAAACGGAGTTTGAATTGAAACAACTCTAGCATCGAGCATGAACGTGAAAGTATTTGAAGATCGTAGCATTGACCCACACTCATATTTCAGAGGTTTTTCGTAGTTTCTCAGACGGGAAATCTTTGGCAAGATGATGTCATGTCCTATGAACTGTGTATATATCCAATGTCTTTGTTTGAGGGAAAAGGGATCTTGCGTCAGGCGGACAAACCATAAATTGCTGAAGCAATCAGAAATCATGCCAAAACAAAATCAAATCGTGCTTTGCAGCAAATTTTCCAGCCACAGCGCACAACATACTAGACGGAGGATCACTTCTTCATCATCTGAAATGGAAGTGGGGAGCACCTACAGTTCGATTACAAACGATTATATTTTATTCACTGTCAAAAACTATGGAAGAGCGACTGTGGTGTTTGATGGTTATGATGTTGCACTAAATATAAAGGATTGTGCGCATAAGAGACGAAGTCGAAAGTTGAATGAATAGACAATGAACATAACTGAGGGGACAATATTTTCTGGGAAAAAGGACGACTTTTTATCGAATAGGGAAAACAAGAAGACAGTTATCCAGCTGATCATGGGACGAACGAAGCAGAAAATATGTGATGTTATTCAAGCAGAAGGAGACGCTGATATTGAGACTGCAAAAACAGTCATCGGTATATCTGCCTCCAGACCGACAAGACGTATTAGGGTAAACAGATCTAGTTCTCTTGCTGTTTCATACAGATGTTTCCAAATGTAATGCACTCTTTTTACGCGCTAACAAGGTGGCGTTCTACGTCTATTATGTCAAGGTGCTTGGTGAAGCAGTTTGCAGTGACAAATTGTTTCTGCATGCTTTTACAGGGTGTGATTCGGTGTCCAGAGTGTTCGAGATTGGAAAGAAGTCGGGGTTACTACGAATCATCAAAAGAGAAAAGACAATGAAAGACTGTTCAAAAGTATTCTCTCAACTAAAGCAAATGCAAGATGTTGTGGAAACCAATAGTTCTAAGGCAATGATAGGAACCTTCAATGGCGTCGATTCGATACAATATGTTCTGCAAAATGTTTGCAAGGGCAAAGATGTTCTTCACGCCAGACGAGCGTCTCCAACAGCCTCTGCCTGAAGATGTCATTTTTTTGTGGCCCTACTACTAGATTATGGAGTGAATGGGATGTAGTGACGAAATGGCACAATCTGAGTGGGGATTGGAAGAAGTAGGAAACAAATTTATTTCAGACAAAAGTCCTTCGACTGATGAACTGGTTCAGAGGTTCATTACCACTGTTTTGGAGGATGCATTCCCATAAGGTGTACGTTCAGAAAGCATGGACTAGAAATTACAATTTCATGTGGAGACTGTGACAACGTAAAAATTCTCCAGTCAAAAATGATAAGAAATAGGAGGAAGAAGAGTAAATACTATAAAAGAAACATTATGACATGTGAATCGGGTGGAGGTCGGAGAAATATGGAATAAAGGGATTCAGCATCACTAGCAAGTATTTAAGGTAAAATGCTGACCCCCAAAACACGAATAAAAATGCAAGATTTATTGGTTCATCATGAAAACATAAGAGATTAAAAACGTAATGGAAAATGACTCGTAAGTCGAAAATATCCAACTTCAAAATTTGAAATTTTCCCATACTCAAATCTTGTCCTACCTTTGGTATGATGTATAGTAGACTCAAGGTGACATAAAACTACAAAAAATCTTGCAATTCTTTTTTATATCATTTCGTATTTTGACTGGATCATTCATAAATATGAATGATTCTAAAAATTGTGTTACCACTTTTCGCATGACTGTGTGTGTGTTTATTTTCTCTTTTTAGTGTGCACATTAGTATTTTTTATCACTTATAAGTTATAAGATAACATGCCACTGCAAAAAGATATTGATAATTAAATTTAAAGTTAAATTCAAACCATTAACACAGCAGCTGCGGTAAGGCCATGCATATAAAATCAACAGTATGTTCTATGATATGACAGGGGCTTCTTCTGTTTAGAATACAATTTAACCATGATATTTATCTGTTGCAAATTAAACTTCAATTCAATCGATTATATATAAAATAATTTCGTAAAATCAACAGTAGGTTCTTAACAGAGCAATGCATATTGTAGACTAAGTCATTGCGGGAGGCATGTGAAGCTTCCTCTTGGTGCACAATTATAACTCTTCAAATATACCAGGCAATCCATCGATTTAATTGAAAATGGGGGATTTTGCCGATTCGATGACAATAAAATAGGGAATGCGAAACATTTGTTGATCATCATTAAATCTCGGGCAACGTCGAGTCTCTCCTGGTATGTCTGTGTGTGCGCGTACTATACACAATGTGGTGTCTATCTTTTTTATTATTTAATATAAAATATTTGTTAAGAAAAAAATAGCTTTACGAAAATACATTTTCCTATATTTGTAAACATGTCAACAATTTAAAAGTTTGTTCCTAGCCGGGAAATGTATGAATTACACGCTGATCTTTTGAAATTTAAAATCAATTTTCTAAAAATGTACTCGTAATTTGGCCCATATTTTTTTGTAAATATCGATTTCTTATGTCGATTGTAAGTATATCTATTAATATGCGTTAGACTATTTCTATACATTTAATCAAGTAACACCAATGGTAAACTTTTTCCAATTCCAAAATGTCTTTATGTTTAAAACAACAAAAAATGTTTTAAACAGTTGTAAGATATAATTCACTCGCTAAGTTACATATTACTTAGAAACATTTTTTAAAATCATAAGTATGTATTAGTAATACATATTACTAGCAGGACCCGTTAACCGGCGTTGCTCAAATGAAGCCTGTCCCAAGCTTCGCAAAAGAGTAAACTACGGTTGTTGTTGGTGGCCACTGCTGTCTCTGAAAGATTAGGACCAATGGCGGCAGCGCTTGGAATGAAATAATCTGGTTTTCACTGGCGATTAGTGATGGTTTGTGGCGATACCATGCAGGTACTGTTTGAATTAAAAAAAACAAACAATCAAGGCAATGCGTCAATCAGTATGACTTAATAAAAGTACAAAAATAGTCCATTAGAATAATAATGGAAAGAAAAACCAGGCGTATTAGAGATTATGGTTTCTCACTTGTTTTGAACTGTTTAGAATGATCTAAATCAGTGGTAGCAGTTATAGTTCAAATATTCCTCTTTTTACACTCCTCCACTGACGGTATTAAAGTAAATTCCAGCTTTATCTCGTTTTTTAAACGTGTAATAAAAATAAATTACGACTTTTTTCACTCCAGTTATTTGAGTACTGTCATGTTAAGAACCGCGTTTGTAATAGACATCCCAAACTTCCCTATATTAAAAACGGATTACGGAACAGACACCACCAACCACCGATCTTAAGAACGTCATTCGGAATAGACACCCCCAACATTCCTATGTAAAAATCCCCATGTAAAAATCGACCTTCGGAGTAGCCAACCCCTTTTTTATTGGGAGAATGAGGAAATAAATTCCCCCAAATTTAACTGTGATAATCGGTGTCAGTATACCCACTTATAAATTCTAAAAAAAAATGGGGGGTTGCAATGTCTGTAAGAGAGAAGCACATTTGTTTATCCTGAGCGAGTAAAAATTATACAGACAGTGAATTACAGCGCATAATACATGTCTCCGACAAAATTTGAATGAGATTTTCTTAGTAAGCATAGCCGAAAGGCTATAAAGTAGTCATTATAAAAAAATGTGGAAGTGAACCTAATGTTGAAATTTACCCCCTCCCAAAATTAAACTTGAGAATCAGTCAGGAAAAAAAAATATGTAAAATATTCCACCAAATTTAGTTTCCTATGCAATGAAATTTACCGTAAAATGTAGCGTAGGTAATCGCTAAATGTGACTAAAACAAGACCCTGAATTTCAAACGCGCATGTAGGTCGCTCAATTGAGGTATGAAAGAAAAAATTTTAAGTATCTAAAGAGTTTGACAAAATATGTATGATATTAGCTCAAATAATCGTATCTATAAAGAATATGAGATAAAAAATTTAAAGAAATAAATTAGTAAGGAAATGTTACGTACATCTATATATTTTCATTATAAGGATGGTAAAAAAAAGTAACCACATTTAAGTATAAAAATAGTTTAACGATTTTAAATTTGGAAGAATATATACAGCGAGATACAAACCGAGCAAACGAACAGGCGCGCGCGCGAGAGACAGAGAGAGAGAGGGGAATAAATAGATGTTTGTTGTTTTGTCTACAAAGCGAGAGAGAGAGTGTGCGTGTGTGAGAAATATATATATATATATATATAGATAGAGAGAAAGAGAGAATGAGAGAAAGTGAGAGAAAGATTTCGAAAGAATATATACATCAAGAGATTCCAGTAGACCTTGCAGGTTTAAATAAAGTATATTTAACTGAATTAACTAAAAAACGTAACTATGTTTGCAAAAATATAATTATCTATTGAAACAAATATACGAAGCAAACGAGCAAGCAATTCAATAATGGGGTAAATGTAGGTATAATGCGACGCCATGTTTGAATGGTATATTAGTGTTCATTTAGCATGCTAATACCGTTATTCCGGAATATAGAAATGACCATAGTTTATTCAATCAGAAGGAGTAGAATTTTGTCGGAGGTGATTTTATTTTTTTTTTGTAACGGAAAAAAGGGAAACATTATGTTATGCCAAAGAGTTTTCGATCCAGTTACGAATAGGTGCAATCCCATATCTGTCCAAACTGCGAAATACCTCCCGGTGATTACTGGGACCGGTAAGAGAACTTGTTATTTAGAGGGAAAAATTGAACTACGTCATCTAAAGCTGATTGCGATGGTGATGATGTTGCTCCTGGGATTGAATGTAGGATTTTATTATAACGACCAAATGTGCCTAAAATGTAATTTTAAAGTTACATAGGTAGTGACTAATAGTCTACACATAATACATTTACATGTGGCATCTGTTATTGCAAACTTACAGTACTTTTATCCAGAGGGGAAGTTTTGCTATCAAAATATTATTTAAGAGACTATACGTTAATTATTCTTATACACTCAATCACGTAATATCAATAGTGAGAATTTCCCAGTGTCCATTTTCTTTTATATCATACTGTTTTAAATAGTCGTGAAATGTACTTCGCTCATCAAGTGACATGTCTTAGAAAATTTACATCGAGCACTTTCACCTTTTCTCAATGCATATTAATTATATGCTCTCTTAATCTATATTCTGTATATAATTATCGTTCAGACACTCTCCTAATTCCTCTGCATATAAATAATCGAAATAAAGCAAGCTAAATACGTATATTGGAATAGTGAATTTATATAAAAGTGAGAATGTATGCGTGAGAACATTCTCAATCTATATACTCAACAAAATGTTTATCTGCAGGCTTGAAACTAAGTATATTCGCTTGCAGACACGTGAAAAACTTTATAATTCGGTTTCCTTTGGAAAAAGGGATGTAAAGTTATCAAAATTAAGATCTTTGTACGTTGAAAGCCACCGGGTTAGTATCTGTTTTCAACTGTTTTACTTAGGTAAATTATAGGTTTACTTGACAACACTGTTTAATTCAAACTGGTGTAATGGTTATCATACCCAGCCTACTGCCATTATGTTTTGGTTTCAATCTCAGTTCGAGAAGTTCAAGACGTAAACGTTACCTTATTTTAATTAAGCGAACTGTTTAAAAAACATATTACTCAAATACTCCCAGTTTTTTTTTTACTTCATTTCTTTTATAAGGAATTTGACGTTACGTTTAATACTTACGGTATTTCTGTTTATAATAAATAAGCACTCTGCATTAAGTAAAATATAATATTTATGCGTATTTTACGACCGGACAACGTCGGGTACATCTTCTAGTTTAAAATGTGGGTACGTTGGGTCTTAAGCCGTAACAATGTTTGATGCTAAGATGGAAATACAGAAAGAGAGAGAGAGCGAGAGAGAGAGAGAAAGAAGATGTAAGAAATGGAAAAATAGATGTATAACAAGAACAAAAAGACTATAGATCCTTTTTTATTCTTTATTATTCGACTGACTTTGCAAACTCACTTTTATTATAGTTGAAACAATATAAACTGAACTCGATAGATCACCTAATAAGCCATTTAAAATGTTTTACAATTATTTTTGCAGCTACATGTTTAGAGTAATGAGGATATGTAGGGACAGCCTAATACAGGGAGCTATTCAATATAATTCTTCCTATTCCCAAAAACAATATATAGTAACATCAGTGCCAAGAGGAGCTGGACAGTTTAAGAGAAAACCTCCACCGAAACAACTATCCAGAGAGCATCACATCAGCTCCAAGAAATCTGGACCAAACACAAAAGGACATCACTAAGAAACTCACCACAGTTTGTATACCATATATGAAGAGCTTGTCTGAAAAACTTCAACGAATATGTAATCCGTATGGCACTAGGACAGTATTCAGGAATAATTCAACTCTCTGAAAGTCGCCTACAGAAAAAAAAAATCATCACTAAGAACTGTGTATATGAAATCCCATGTAAATGTGGAAAACTATATAGAGGTGAAACGTGTCGTCCGTTTAAAGTACGATTTGAAGAACATCGAAAAGCCGTAGTGCGTGGAGAGACTGAAAGGTATGTATAGCTGACCATATCTGGAAAGAAAAGGGAAACTATCTGCCACTATGGGACGAAGTAAAAATTATAGACAGAGAAGAACGGTGGAGAGTAAGACGACTGTAAGAAGCAACACATGTGCGGGGGAATAACCAACTGTTAAGTAGACGTAGACCTAGTATAGAATTCAGTACGATATGGGAACCATTAATCATAAACAATAGATAATATATACAAGTAATCAGTAAAAACATTCATATATACAAGTAATAAGTATAGAGATATATATACATTCTTGGAGTAATAATTAGTAATACATGGTGATATTTACAACTAGAAATAAAAAGTAGATTTTAGGCTCCTAAAATTCGTACTAGAATTGTCGGCTAGGACCCGTGGCGCAGTGGTTAGAGTACTGGGAAAAATCAATTGTAAAAGTGATATTCTCTTGAAGGTTGAAGGTTCAATCCTTAGTGTGGGCGACCTAAATATACATTTGCGAATTACTTAGGACCTCTATCCAATCATGGCTGACAGAACAAGAGCGCGCTATCCCCGTGAAGTAAATAAAGGGTTCCGCTCGAAATTCCGTCCAAATTCCCGAGTTCGACAGAAACATACCTGAGTTCAACAAGATACACTTGAAAAAGGTCGGAGGTTATATCGACCGAAACGTTGTGAAAATCACACGATGAATAACACAAATAACCAATCTTCATCTCAAAAATTCAGAAACGTCCTATTTTTTTATTGCGGCCTAATGGATCAGAGGGTATTGCAAATTGTGTTGTTACACTTACTGAACCTACTCCTTTATAACATGAAACTTTCATTTCACTATTGTAGAGATTGGTGAACTGAGACTCTAAATCAACAAACCCGTCACTAAGGTGCGTCAGAGGCGGAGGCATGCCATGATATTCTTGAGAAAAGTTTTAAAGAGAATACTTGTTACAATGTCCCAAACATGAATTCTGGAGAACAAAAGGTCTGTGTTTTAAATACACCACTCCCGTTGTCGTAAATATTCAACGTTTTAGTTAACTAATAAAAATGTTTAACTTTTGGAATGCGTCTTGTATGAGAAAATGCGTCCCGGACGCCGAAGCACAACCATTCATCGCTGGCGAAAGTGCACTGAGAATGGTGGTGACTACGTAAAAAAATAAATTCTAGAGCACAAAAGATCGCTCGTTTTAATGGTATCACTCATCATTGTAGTTCTTAACCTTTTTAGTTAAAGAATAGACCGCGTTATACATGGAAGGACCCTGGTATGTAGATAAATATTTTTTTATCATAGTCTTTAGGGTATTTTTATTCCACACCTAATAAATAAAGGCCAAAGTGTATATGTTTGTATATAGAAAATATATCTAATTTCACAGCGTCACTCAAATTTAAGCGAGGAGAAACGTGCTTTTAAAGCTAGAGCGAGACATTAAGCGAAAAAAGTTTACAGTAAATCAGGCAATGAATTTAGTAAGAAATCAAGAAAATATCAAGAGCGGCCTATTTTTATGTCGTAATCAAAATAATAATAACAATTTTATATTGTACATTAAATTAAGGACCAAATTCTATGATTTGATATGAACAGTAAAGTAATATATATATAGATAAATAGCAAATACAAACACCTGGGAAGGAAAATTGTTATGGTCATTTTATATCAAGAGTGTAAACTAAGTATTATTTAATTCTAGCCTGGGTGCCCGGCGTTGCCCGGGTGTTTGGAGGTGTGTGTTGAGCAAAAAAAAAGTTTTAGTAGGTAAGCAGGCTCGAAACCGCGACGCGAAGGTAGAAAAGAAAGTGAAAAAAAATCTGAAATCCTACTGCTACTCCATGATGCGCCCGTAAGTTCGGAAAATTAGGCAAAGTCAACCCCACCGATACGATGACTTGCCGAAATGGCTCTCAAAATATCGACTCCTCATTGTAGAAAACTGCCCGGTTAAGGGTGAAGGAATTAATGTATTTGGCCAATTTTTCGATAGCTATCGTCTAAGAGGTGGAGCTTCAAAACTATACTTTTCTCGTGAAAATCCGCCGCCTATGTCGAAAGTTTTAAGCATTCATACATACATACATACTTACATTTATACAGACAGGTGAGATTTATATTATAGATAGGCATTTTAAGTAATTCTTATAAAAACACAAATAGACTGTTATTCTCATCTTCCCACGTAGTGGTTTGACAAAAGGGTACAGACTTGAGTTCATTGGTCACTTGTATGAGGTCCAAAATGTGCGACCCGCAGAACAATTATATTCACACTTACGATTCCCCAAAATATCCGCTTAATAAAAAAATATTTGTTGATTTAATATATTTTTCATTTCATGGAATTTCCGCGGGACGTGAATGGAACTTAGATTCTTATCTATGGGTAGATATAAGTGTAGTATACTCCTATAACTAAGGCACAGGGCGAGAGTGTTATCTTTAATGATTTGGTATTATTTAATTGAAACGATCCTGGCGAAGATAAATATGACAACGTGTGTTTATACGGACGCTGCGTTCACTTTTTTTCAGTGAATTATGTGTTTTCATTATTAAGATAGAAACATCGCTCATGGAATCTCAAAAATGACAAAATAAGAGAATATACAGTTAAAAGGCTCCTCTATTTGTACAGAGAAAGGAGGAATCGACGTGGCGAAGATTCATGCCAAGGTGGATATATAGATTTTAAGAGAACTTGACTTTTGAAAGAGATATATAAAATTTTTCTGTCGCCTGACAGAAGCGGTTTGCAAGTGTCATATTCAATTGGACCGAAACATGATTATATATATATATATATATATATATATATATATATATATACAAGGTGTCCCTATAAAGTGTAGTATACAGTCTTTAAATTATCTGAACTTGCTACATAATTGCTCTATACCACGTTCCGAAGAGAGGTTTAGGAATAAAGAATGGCACTTCCAGCAGAATGAAGCACTTCCCCACTATTATCATGATGTAAGAGCATATCTTTATAGTCACCTGCGAAATAGATAGGTAGGATGAAGAGGAAGTATCAAGTACTGTTTATGCTCACCGGATTTGACCCCCCTTGATTTCTTTCTTTTATTGGGGCGGGGATGGGAGGCATGTTAAAAACAGGGTCTACACTACAAAACGGGCTACAATGAATGAGTTGAAAGCAACCATTGAAAGAAGATGTGTCAACGTACCAATTGAACTGATTATAACTGTGTTCGATTCAATCAGTGATCGCTTTCAGCTGCTCATGGACCTCAATGGCCAACAATTTTTACACTTTTGATAATTAACTGGTTTCTATATTTTTTTCATAGTATTTTGATGTATGAAACTTTTCTTTCTTATGATAAAGGTTTGTTTTTATGGTCATTTAAAAAGCGTATACATTTTATTGGGAAACCCTGTATATATATATATATATATATATATATATATATATATATATATATATATATATATATATATATATATGTGTGTGTGTGTAATGACAATTTTCGTCTCCATATTGGATAGCATTCTTAATCAAACTGTCATAACAATCCGTTTGCATTAGGATTTTTTCTCTGATGATTGATAATTTTGATTATTTGCTTAGTTTAGTTGACTTTTTTCAACTTAGCTGCTCATCTCACATAGTAATCCTTGACCCTCTTCGGCTGCATCTATGAATAATAATCAGTTCTAAGGTTCAAGGTTAAATCATCAATACGTACGATACGAAGAATACAATTGCGGTTCATTCAAGCCACAAAATAATAAGAAACTTCGTTTGCAAACAAAATAAAACGGTTCGTTCATTACACCGCACATATTTGAAGTTTAGTATACAGAACAGATTACCGACATGAACGAAAGCAGCTGGAGAAGGTTCGAAGAATACATCGCCCGAAACTTTGTAAGAATAACATCGATGGTTTTTAAATTAGTTTAAGTGATACACACGTCCACATACACGCACACACACACACACACACACACACACACACACACACATATATATATATATATATATATAAAATTTATTAAAGCACGGATATACGTAATGTTGTTAAAAGTAATAATATATTTTATTTTGATTTTCTCTATTATCTAATCGATACTAGCTCCAAATGTTAACCCCTAAAATAGCATCATTGCTCTCTTCTTTATTCACACATATTCTTGTAAATAATACTAATAGAATACATACCACGATGCCAATATCATAAGTTAACAAGTTCTAGTTATTTGCATAAAAGCCAAATATTCTACAATTCATGTTGTGAATTAGAAATCAAATCCCAATATTTTCATAGTAAAAAAAAAAAACATGACAACATCTTTAGTCTTTAAGCACTCATGCTTTTGCACCTTGCACTCACTTAAACCTAATCACGTTTGCATAAAAAATCTCATTATTATAGACGCGTATTATAAAGTCGTAAATTACTAGTTGTTAAAAAACATCAACAGTAAAGTCTATGTGGAAAACACAGGAAAACTAACATCGCATGTCGATGATGTGATGGATCAAATCGAAAATTGAAACAAACAAAAACTCACGACACTTACACTAACATGACCGAAACATTAAATGGCCGATTAGGAAGATGAAAAAAGTGTTATTTAATTATGTTTGCCGTAATGAAAAATTGCTGTCTAAATACACACAATATAAAAGCCATTTCGTACACTGAAAATGGTATTTGATGCTGTGTTCCATCATTAGTTAAGTAATTCACAAAGGGAATTCTGTACACACACACCAGCACACACACACACACGCACATATATTTATATATGTAAACATATATAAGTTTACATACACCCACACACATATACAAACTCACAAGCGCACGTGCATGCACACATATATATATATGTATGAACGGTGTGCACATAAACTTTATTTAGCAGAAAAATACAGAAGGGAAATGAAACTCTTAACAAAAAATTTTCCAAACCCGCGATATACAAACACAAAAATAGTCACCATACACACGATGCACGATACACTATAAATTCGTCACATGCCAAGATCATCCGTACAAAACAGAACAATAACCCAGGAAATATAAATATTCTCATCAAAATAAGATACGGCTATAAAATTTGCGTTTTCATAGATTAAAACACTATTAAAAACTTCCGAGAGCCAGACGTTAAGACAGACAGCCGACGCCTCCCGTACATGTGAATGGATGCATCTGATAATAACCTACTAAAATTGATGGAGAAATAGAATAAAAACGAAAAAGGGAAATGATCTCGTAATGTTATGCTATCAGAAACTATTTATGTTTAGACTAAAAAAAACAAACTTTAAGGCATTGAGAAATAATTAAAATGAATAGTCTTGAAATGGTGTATCTATACGAGGAAAGTTATTCCCTTTTTTGAAAATCTCATTACACACACACACACACACACACACATATATATATATATATATATTTAAAAAGTTTTCTATGGGTACATAATTTTATATAACACTTGAATAATACTTGAATAATGCCATTATTATTAATTGTTGAGGTATTTTTATTTTAATTTCAACATATATTATTAATAGGGCCATGACAACAACACATTCTTTACATTTTTTCACTCTCGTGTATATATCCCACACCGATACATTTAATCAACCGAGAATAACATCACTCTATATAAAAGCATACAGAATATCAATGGATGCATACTCGCGAGACAAAACAATGAAAATAATTTGCTGTTGTCCTAGCCCTAATTATTAAAGAAGAAAGCGTTCTAAAACTAACAGAAAATAAAATACACTTCACATTTGTTCTTCTTTACTCTAATTCAATGTTAAAAAGAACACACATTAGTCAAAAGACGTAAATACCTAGATGTAATGTTCTGACCCTTTGGGCTGTGCTCATAGCGGTGTATCTGTGTTAACTGTGGCAAGCAGGGCCAGGAGTCAAAACATTATTATTATTATTATTATTATTATTATTATTATTATTATTATTATTATTATCATCATTATTATTATTAATTGAGTCAAGCGACGGCGGGTGGCTGGATCAATTATTATGATTAGAAAAATAAACAATTAAATTGAGAAAAATGATTGACATATTATATAATAATATCGCAAAAAGAATGTGAAAATAGAAAATAGATGTAAACATGATTTTTTGGTTGCATAAAAAAATAACTAGATTGGGGTTACATCAAATGCTGGTTTGAGACACATAATGAGACACGTGATGAAATGTAGATTTAGGCAGATTCTAGCGAGTCGATAGCTTGTCATCAGAGAAAACGGACTCCTCGAAAAGGGGAGTTGGCTTCTCCATGGCGCAGGAGGCGGCTTCATTTCAGGCAGCCAAGATGTAAAAACGTGTAATCACTGTAAATGCCGGTCGCAACATGAAAATAAATGTAAATAATTCAGGTATGTGTTGTGTTATTTACATCTGTTAAAAAGAACTGTCTGTCTACAACTGTGTCGATACATCCACTTCAATTGTTTCCTGTTAGAAAAAATGTCGCATAAATGTTCAAATATACACACTAGATGATGAACTAAATGATCCGACGTATATACATACACGCATTTACACGTACGTGAATATACAGATAAAAGATAAACCCTACTATTAAACATGTACGTCGTTATAGAACATATTCATACAGACCACGTAACATAGAGAAATAATAATAATAATGATGATGATGATAATAATAATAATAATAATAATAATAATAATAACTAGCAGGACCCGTGGACATTCCACGGTAGTTAAAATCTTTTAAAACACATCAGTAAGAAATTCCTTATTGTTATATTACAAAAATGAACGTATGGAAGCAAGTAGAACAAACAAAGAACTTTAGTTTAAACTTTTATTGAAGGTCAATGCGATCGTAACTTATGCTGTTGATATTGTCATGAAGTGCTGGTGATGATTGAGGCGGTGACAGGGACGTCGATAATCTGCTTGGAGTGAGAATAGTGGTCAGTCAGCAGGTTCTTGAGAGTCAGACTGTGAATTTAAAAAAACTGTGACATTGTTGACATAGATTTTGTGAAAGTTCTAATGACCCCAAGTTGTTTAATATTTCAGGACATTTTGGATTACACGTGTGAGTAATGAATAGGTCACAGAAAACTGCCATTGCATCTTGATAAAGCTGTTATAGATTCCTATGACTTCCTGTAAATGTAGATGGTAGAATAACTGGTACACCAGAATAACCATCTTCATTCCTTGCTAAATGATCCATTAACCCAGAATATTGAGCAGCTCTTGGTTGACTTTGATAGCTTTTAATGAAGTTAAATAAGCAACCGTCAACTTTTACATATGCAATAGACTTTTCTATTTATTTTGAATTTTATTCAATGAAGATTTGGAAATTCACAAATATTTTTTAAGTCGAATTATTGATATAGATTTCAATTAAATAAAATATACTGTAAATCTTGTAATAAGGAATAAATATTTATTTAAGCCATAATTATTGAAACAAAGTATTTTACTGCATAAAAAACGGTTATGGGGAGAAGGGTTAACTATTTTGAACCTTCACCTAAATAGCGATGAAAAAAATTTGATGGTCTTGTATCTTTTTTTAATAATTTGTTTTAAAATAAGGGAAAAAATCTTTGATACCGCTATTGTAAGAATCATGCTGAAAGCTATTCTTAATATGGGGAGGGAGGTTAACTATTCTGAAACTTCACCTAACAATGTAATAAAATAATGGAAAAATTCTTTAGTTAAATAAAATATACTGAAAATCTTTAAATAGGAAATAAATATTTCTTTAAATAAAATAAATCGTAAGTAATGAAACAAAGTGTTTTATTTCATATTAAAAAAAATGTTGTGTCCATTTTTTATAGTATGCCCTGTCGGTGGGCATTAGGAGATGATGACTGCCTGTAAAAGAAGCAAAATAAAACGAACAAAACATAAGTAATAACTATGTAAACAAGATGAAGCTGTATAAATTTTACAAAATTACTCAATTCAGCATTAAATAACACGAAAAAGGATTGATATGCCGTAAAACAAAAACAAAACAGAACAAGACGTAAAATATGTTTTGACTCTGTTTTACTCAGTGTATTTGCGAATGGTGACTTTTTGGTGATTTATTTAATAAAGTCATTCTTGACTTTTGTAACATGTATTTCTAAACATATTTTTTGTTATGTAAGGCTCACTCAAAAGTAAATAAAAAAAGATAAAGTGGCACAGTAAAAAAAAACGAACTCGTAGCGTTAAATGTAAAAAATATATTTATTACTGAATAAAATAGAATAAGCGTTCCGTACTACAGAAGACATCGTAAAAAATGTAAGTAAAATACTATACTATTTAAACTGTGGAACGATACCTTCTATGCATAATTGTCTTTAAAATAATCCGGAACCATAAATAGACAGTTCATATATATATATATATATATATATATATATATATATATATATATATGAACTGTCTATATATATATATATATATATATATATATTTTTTCTTGTTGTTCGGGAACATTTGGGAAATAAAAGGGATTAATGATTTTTAACTAATACAGATTGAACAATATAGGGAGATAATTCACATTAATTAATGTTTGCGATGATGATGACGCGTTTCATTAATTAATGTTTGCGATGATGATGACGTGACACCGTACGGACAAGCATATTAATATATAGATAATAATAAAAACTCTATTAAAACGGCTTTTGGTCGACGCATTTTAGGTAAACGTCGGCAATGAGGGGCAACATCGTTTAAAAACGTGGTCAAAAGACCACAAATTATAAGTGAGGATAAATAAAAATATTATGGGGGGGGGGAGAAGAAAAGAAATTATCTTATCGAACACTTATAAGTTATTAACTATTATTGTGTTTCTTCTGTTTACACAAAGACAGTTGACACTGTCTCGAGATTTTTAAGTGTGTTTTTGAGCGTGTTCTTTGTAAGGTAGAAACAGTTGCATCCGTTTACTCTACGGTGCAGATATGGCACCGCCATAAATATTCACCGACGGCACTAATGAGCTTGTATATTGCCGGATGTTGGCAAAATTGTGCCTCCGTAGCGAAGGAGGGGCTTGTCTGGAAATTCTCATCATCAGGCGCTGAATGGTATGCCCCACATAGTCAGCTCTGAACTGACGATTAAAGCGATAAACTACCATATTGTATTGAGAGGCAGGGATGCCATCCTTCCAAACGAAAGAGAAAGTGTATCTAGTCCGAAACACCCTTTCAGAACCTTAGTTGCAAAATACTAAGGCGATATGGCTGTAGCAATTACACATTTATCTGAAATTTTGGAGGACCCAAATAGGTTCCACCCTTAAACGCTAGATTTTTATGCCTTACATATTTTTCAATTGTGTGTAAACTATAACAATTGGCCAAATGGATGTAAGTTATGCTTTTGAGTTCAACACCTAGTTTATTATTGGAGCAAATCAACAAGACCCGATGTACTAAGGTTTTAATCAGAATTATTTTGCTTATTTTAGGGGAGAACGAAACACAGCTAATGTATTGACCTGTAAAATTAGGTTTAATATATACGCTGGTAACAAAACTTTCAACGGGAATATTTTAAAACGGTAATGAGCCATTAACCTTACCCTCCATAGTAAACGTCAATGCAGTGAATCCAATAAAAACATAGGCCAATGTGGAACACAAAAGACTTTCCATTGCTACCTAGTAACTTTAGGATACATGTTCTCATCCAAACTAAATTCAACTGACGTAGTTGCTAAACCGATGAGCTCAGGGTCGTTCTCTATGGACTCTATTTTTGAAATATCATATCTAACCTATTTACTGTATCTGATAGTGTTTTAGATAAGTTTTCTATCAAAACATCAATGATAAGTATAGAAAATCGATAATCGAAAAAATTATATTAAAAAAGGAACAGTCCGTGTTGACCAAGAAAATCATTATATGAAACCTATTATCATAAGTGCACTCAAAAAGATGTTTCCTGCACAGGCAGAAGGTTTAAGCGTATAAAATAAACAGTATGTACTTTGATAGGACAAGGGCGTGTTGTAATAATTTCTTTTTGTGTAAAATATTATCGAATCACTATATTTTACTTTTGGATTTTAAGCTTTAATTCAAGCCATTATATAAAATAATTTTATAAAATAATCAGTAGGTTCTTTACAGTGCAATGTAGATCCCAATGTATCGTTGACTAAGTACGTAACTGCAGTAAAGCATGCGTGACTTATTCCGGGTACCCGGCGTTAAGTCCATGAGTAGAGCAGACAATCAATTTAGTTCAATGAAATATCGATCATTTCATCAATTTCGATAACAACAAAAGTATTGAACATGTAGAACATTCGCTGATCCTAATTCAATCCATGGCAAAATTCGCTTTCTTTACTAGTATATATATATATATATATATGTATATATATGTATATATGTATATATATATATATATATATATATTAACATAATGAAATAATAAAACCAAACGCTGAAGTACTTGCTAACCGGTGTGAAGCCTCACTGAACAAATAAATCACACGGCGAATTTTGTTGGAACGTGATATTATATTAAAATGTCCAGTCTTCATGATGTGCTTTCACCCTAGTGCTAACCGCAACGGGATTTAAATATATAAATATTAAACTTATTATGATGGGGAGGAACATTTTTCGAATATAGTTGAATATAGGAATTGTGGAGAACAACTCGCCTAATCGATGCAGTATAACATTGTTGTACAGACTTGTTTAGCAATTCTATCATTTATAAAACCTGGAAAGGTAGATGAAGGTAAATAAGACATGTGTTTGAATCAACAACGAAACCTACAATAACACTAGTTTCAACAAAAGAACGTCTATAAAACAATAAGGAATACTTCTCAGTACCCCAATGTTTTCGGAAAACAGGATATAGCACATCATGGAGACGTTTAGCTACTTTCTTGAACAAGACTAATTGATCAACTCTTTAGAAAGTATTGAAATCTATTTAACAGCAACTGCAAAGATTGGCGTGATGCTAAAATAACCATCGGTATTTACTAAAGCTAGAAATAGATTCACAGACTTCGTTTACGTAGAAAGACTACGGATCCTAACTTCGCGGAAATCGTTGTTACTATCAGAACTCTACAGTCTCGATAAGTCATTGGTTTATAAAAGATGGCGATATTTTAATTGGTTATGTAGAACGATAAGTCTTATTAATCGTTTGTGTTGGTCCCAAAGAAAAACTGTAACGACGTTATACGAGCAGAATTATCGCTAAATTATTTTCAATGCCTCAAATATTTTCATGAACTAGTGTCGGCAAAAAAATGCTTAGATTATACGAAGAATATTTGCGAGATTATAAAGCGAACTACATATCACTCTACAGACACTTGCGGAAAATTGCCAAACTGTAATATGCATAAGAAGCCAGTCTAAAAACGTAGAAGCATACGTCAAGAAAATAAAGTACACCTCTAAAATGACTTTGAAAAATGAATACAAACATGTCCAATCACATTCTAAGAAAAAAGCAAATGATTCCTTCACAAAAAAAAAAAAAAAAATTATTACCAAAATTTTTAAAACGTGCTAATTATTCAGAAACAAAATAAATTACCCCACAGAACATGTAACTGATTAGGAAATTACACCCAAAACATGTAACTGGGAAAATTCCTGCACGTTTCGGATTAAAACTTGTGGAAATTGTAGCGAGCTTAGTCACAAAATGTAACATTAGTGAATCAGAAGCAAATCAGAAAATAGAATCAAACAGACAAATTCCAACAAAAATCAGACGCAAATTTACGCAAATACGTAATTGTCAAAATATTTGGATAAAGTGAAATCACATTTGGAGACTTGGTCAAACTTTTCAATTATAAATTTGCATACGTGAAAGAAACTTAACAAATCGATTTTGCAGCCTTTTATTGGACTAGCTTTTTCCCTCGGACTTTTGCACTTTGAAATTCCTTTCTGGGTCCTTGCTTCCCTAACTGCACTGACATGCAGTAATCCCAGCGTAATGTGAACGGACAGCTTGCTACCCACTACTCTAAATGTACCCCCACAAATAAGTTGCTTTCTGCCTTTTGGGGCGTGAAATGACAATTGATTTTTAAAAAAATGAATTCATCCCCACTGGTGCCTAGCAATAATATTTATTTTATTGTAGAGCTTTATTTACTAATAAATTTTAACGGCACTATTAAAAATTTGAAGACTTACTTTATATAAAAATCTGAAAACCTGTTCAGGTTTAACTGGCTGAGCAGTTTTTACTTGGGAATTTATCAGATAATATTTTTAATCCGAAAATATGAAAGTTGAAAAAAGTCATGAAAACAGATAACGTACCACACGGACTCCCTTTCGAACCCCAACTGTTTGTGTAAAACAACCAAAGTCTTTTCAAATGAATTCAAAATCAATGGAGACGGTAATAAAAAATAACTCATACAATTCAAAAATAAATCGAGAAATCCGAAACAACAATTTAAAAGTGAACAGAAAATATAAGCGTCATAGAGTTTCATAGAAAAGAAGTTTAGAAACGTTCACAAAACCCGGTTGTAGCGTTGAGGATAATAAAAAATCAATAACCGTCCGAGCTGCAAGTACAATTGCTAATATGAAAATGGTTCGACTATACCAGCTTCTAACATTTCAGTTTCTTGAAATAAACATAGAAATATCAAAACAATTGAACTTACGCAATGGACTTCTGGTGTTGTTCAGAAACAATTGAACGATATTACTAAAAAACAAAACAAAAAACAAACTTAAATCAAATGGTAATGTATTGGTTATATAGATTACACATTAACTTTCGATCGAAAGCGGAAAAATATTAACAATATTATTACGGTGAAAACAGGCTTGAGATGGGAGGCGGAGTCTTATGGGGATTTGACATGCACGAGATATTAACTCTTTCGAATTTTATAAATAGACTGAAAGGTACCGACTCTAGGTGTGGCATATGCACTTTCAAAGTGTGTCATCTTGGCGGTACATGCTTTGCCTGTCAGCCTTTATATATTCTATTGTGTTTTAATATAAATTATCTTTTTAATACATATCTGTGCCCGCGTTTTTCTTGAATGATTCTTCCGGACCATAACGAAGTGTCAGTAGAATGAAAAAATTTCTTCACTTGGTCACTTTACTAATACACTCCCACAATATATATATATATATATATATATATATATATATATATATATATATATATATATATTGTGTACAGAAAGTTGTTAGATGAGACAAGTCATTGGTACCGTCGGTTTCAAGCCCGATAATAAGGACCGTTTAAGGTATACTTATCAAGCTCTCTTAAGCCAATATTCGTTTCTGTACACAAAATATAAATACGCTCCCACATTTCGGATTTTCCTTTTAATTGAGCACTCTGCTGGATTTCTTTTTCTAAAAAAACTAATCATATATATGTATGTATATATATATATATATATATATATATATATATATGGGGTTAAAGGAAATTCATTAAGGGGAGACTTATCGTGTTAATACCAGTCCCAATAAATTGTTTTGGAGGTTATACAGGAGCCAATAAATAGAGAAAATGACGGTATAAAATCAACATAGTAATATATATATATATATATATATATATATATATATATATATATATATATATATATTTAATCATTTAGAGCGAGCGACCTTTTGCGTCTCAGAATTTATTTTTCGACATAGTCACTACTATTCTCAATGCATTTTTGAATGCGAAGAACGATGGTTGTGCATGGCAATCGGGAGCGTGCCTTTTTTATATGAGTGTCGTTTCTAAAGTAAAGCCTCTTATTCTTTTAAACTGGACACGTTGAAAATAGATGCGATATCCTTAAAACGAGCGAACCTTTGTGTTCCAGAATATATTTTTCTAGATAATCACCACCATTCAATAAGTATTTTAAGTGTGAACAAAAAAACACACCGAGAAACAACGCTATCCAAAGGGAAGTGCGCGTAAGATAGTTGAAGCAAAAAAATTGAAATTGAGGACGCCAATAATAACGAAAGCATACAACTAACCGGGAATAAAAGGCCTTGATGTTGAAAATCTCAAACACTTTATAAATGAGGACAAAGAAGTGACGAGAAATGGGAGAAACTGAAATCATTAACATTAAATTAAATACGCTTCTAATACATCTCAACAAATACAATGGAAGGTCTTAAACTTTTATGGATGAAAATTGAAGTAGAAATAAAATCTTAAACAAGAGAATAGAACGGCAGCTAGGATGAAAAGAAGCATTTTAAACTCAGACCAGCAAATTTAAAAAGAAGCTCAAATCATAAACAGGGTGAAAGAGAAGAGAAAGCGATAAACGTAAAGAAATATTACTCACAAAAAAAAAAACTGATTAAAACCGATAAACAACTTAGAAAAATATAACCGAACAAGGGAGTAAGCTGAGAGGAAAGAAATAAAAATCGGAAAAAAGTGAAAAACATTAAAAGAAGTGAAAGTTAATTTTATCAAAACGTAAACGGAAAAAAAACAAGAAAAGAAAAATCAGATCCAACAGAAACAAAACCCTTCTGGTAAAACAAATGGGAAATGCGAGAGGACAACTCCAAAGCGCAGAATAACTGAAAAGATGAAAGAAGAACTTTTAAAAAATTGAAAGTAGGAACAGCAATTAAAGTTACTAAAGAAATGATCGAGGTAATCATAAAAAAGCGAAGCGGAAAGCACCAGGCCATGATGAAAAATATGCATACTGCTTTTAAAAAATCCACGCCACTATAGCAATACTAGTATTAACCTACGATGTATCCACGAAAGAGACATGCCAAAGGAAGGACTACATTAATGCAAAATGAAACCGAAAACACAGGAAAAGTCCTGTGCACGTACATTACAATAACCTATTTACAAACAATGTAGAACATCCTACCAGCATACTTGAGAGAGCCGTTTTAGTTTTGTGTCTGTACTCGTATATCCGCTTTTAGATTTCATATGTACACTTAAGTCGGCATTATGGTTTTTTTAAGGGAATCGCCACTAATTAAGGACCCAAGGTCACTTGAGAATAAGAGTATAGAGTAGTCATCGAGACAACAGAATAGTAATCGGTAGTAATGGGAACTTTGGATAGTGTTCACATTGGACTTGAAGACCACCATATTGTAGTCAGCTGAAAAGCAGACCAGCGGAACAGAGTTTCATAGGCAGCAGTTCTAGGAAGGAAGTTTTTTTTAATCGGTTACATCTTTTATTAAGGCATAAGCAATGGGGAAATCATGACAGAACATTGTGAATATTGACATCTCCACACTAGTGAATGTTTAACTGAGTGGTGATCAGACATGGCGTGGTCAATTTTTTCAGAAATGCTCTAAAAAATGATAACTCCGCTATTGTGTGGGCTATAAAAAGCACACATGAACGTGGTGTTGTTAGCAAGTGCTTCTATAAAAGCACATATAGCGCCATTTAGAAACTTTCCTTTGGGATTTTTTGACCACATGGAAATCCATCTCTAATTTTGACACATATTCCATACGCATAATTATGTTGGAATCGGCTTTTGATGTCAAGTTTGAGTAGCCTTTAACAGTGAACTCATCTGTGGAAACAGTTAGTCCAATGCCAGTTTCGCACAGGAAAAATAGATCATGTTTTGTCTGCTGTAATTGGATTTAAACCTCCATAAGTTAAACATAGAAACGCGTTTTTAAATATAGCACTCGGTATTATTATCTCTTCCTGGTGTTATCCCTCAGTTGGTAGTTCCCGTTTAAATATTCGCATTTATTTCATTATTAGCAGTTGAGCCCGGTTTTTCTCCGGCTCTATGCACTGTTCATAACTTCATGTGCACGCACACACACACACACACACACACACACACACACACACACACACACACACACATTATTTTAACAAAATCAAGACCTCAATGAATAGACTGATAGCAACAAATCGTGTATTTCATCGTTAGTTACAATTGTTTCAAGACTATTCGGACAAATTCAAACATTATGTCGTTATTATATATATATATTATATTATTATATATATATATTATTATATATTATATATTATTATATTATTACATATTATATCATTATATATTATATATATTATTATATTATATTATATATATATATTAAAATGTTTGACTTGACTCATGTCCAAGTAACCAACATTTAGAATTTCAAGTGTTTAGACTCAAAATTGGCAAAGGAGTTTGGTAGAGTCTTCAAAGGTCAAATCTTTCAACTTTGACCTCTTCGCAGCCAAATTTCCACCCAAAAACTAATGTAAAAGATCGTTGTATGTCTGAATACTCTTCATGTAAAATATCAAATATTTTGACCCAAAATTGGCTGTATAGTTTGCTACAAGTCGGAAAGATCAAATCTTTTGAAGTTTGGCCCGTTGGCAGTCAAATCGCGACTAAAAACCGATTAAAAAGCTTGCCCTATATCTGAATACCCTTTATGTAAAATTTCAAATGCTTAGACCACGAATTGGCCAATTGCGTAGAGACCGTAGAGGTCAATATTTTTTTTATGATTGACCCCATATTTGAGCCCTTAACATTTATTTTTTGGGCTCTAATCAAATTATAAAGTTAGATCCATGTCCAATAAACCTATCTTTAAAATTTCAAGTATTTAAACCGAAAATTGGCGGAGGAATTTGGTAGAGTTGTCAAAGCTCAAAGCCTTGAACTTTGACCCCCTTGACAGCCAAATTTCTGACCGAAAACTTATTAAAAATATTTCCCCCAATCTTAATAACCCTTATGTCAAATCTCGCATCTGTAGACTGAAAATTGACAGAGTAGTTGGGTAGGGAATTGTACAATAACATACAAACAGAGACAATTAAACTAAACATAAACTACTTTAAAGGCGTAGCATATGTGTTTCAAAATCCCTAATAATCTGTTTATAAGTTTCGGTGTGAATCATTTTATATATATATATATATATATATATATATATATATGTATATATATATATATGTATATATATATATATATATATATATAACTACTTAATTTACTCACATAAAATTAATATACGAAAGTATAGATTTATGCGTAAACTTTAAGTATTTACTTCAAAAGTGCTCAATACGTAGGTAGATCTAGTTAGTAATTTATAAAATATATATGGCGATTAAGCTACACTGAATATTCCGCGTTTCATCCACTCTAGGACTCTTTATAAGCCTGAAGAGTCCTAGAGTGCGTGAAACGCGGAATATTCAGTGTAGCTTAATCGTCATATATATTTTATAAATTACTATATATATGTATATATATATATATATATATACATATCTATCTATCTATTTATCTATATATATATATATATATATATATACTCTACTTTATAAATACAACCATATGTGCATTTTAAGGTGGGTATTAATCTACCTCGACACTGCTTTACAAGACGACTGTAGGTTATTCACTCATAATATTCAATCAAATTTAATTACGATAAACAAACCAATAAAAGTAATTTCCGTGTGAAATCATGTTTTAAACGTGTATTAATGCTTGGATAACCTTTATGTATGTTTGCAATATCAAAGGAATTATTAATTTTCAAATTAATTTAAGCTTTTGAAATGGTATTTCAAAAGCTTAAATTCTATGTTTACTTTGATCTTTTTATAATGTTAAAATTATGAATTGCATTCAATTTATTTAGTAAAATAACACAGAAAATATGTAAAAATTATAATTGTGAGGTATTTTAATGTTCCAGAATTTTATATTAAAATTATTCTTTAACAATCTAATTTAATTTGGAATGAAAAATTGTTGCGCAATTGGCCACAGGAAAGTTCGGTGCTATGCAAAAGATTTATATAAGCCTCACCTAGCAACAACCACTGTATACATTTTCCTACATCCGGTCTGTACATTAATCGACACGTAAATTCCATAAGTAAAGTTTCTTTCATAGAACTGACTATATGTGGAACTCTGTGTCACGGAGCTGATTTCCAGCTAAGTACATCACGATTTCTTGGATATATACTATTAATTTCGTTTCAACGATTTCTTGGATATGGTCTTTTCATTTCGCTAGAACGATTTCTTGGATATGGTCTTTTAATTTCGTTTCAACGATTTCTTGGATATGGTCTTTTAATTTCGTTTCAACGATTTCTTGGATATGGTCTTTTAATTTCGTTTCAACGATTTCTTGGATATGGTCTTTTAATTTCGTTTCAACGATTTCTTGGATATGGTCTTTCGAGAAATCGGTAGAAATATACCAAATAATTCTACAATATGGTAGAGAACCCCTAGTAAAGTGGTTATTTTTTCAAAATAATTATCTAACAGAACACCCCATCTTACGTTTCTGATTTTTTTATATGATAATTGATGATTCGTATTGATTTGGATTCTTCGGACCATGTCTCGAGAGATATTTTCACAACGTTGTGGTCGATGTAACGTCTCATTTTCTTCAATCGAACTCGGGAATCTTTTTATCGAACTCAAGGATGTGTTTATGGAACTCAGAAACCGGCACAAAATTCTGAGCGGAACCCTTTATTTAATTCAGAGATAGCATGCTCTCGGTCTGTCAACTATTGCTGGACAAACATCCAAAGTATTTTGATATTGTATTTGGAGTGATGCCCGAACTGAGGATTGAACATTCAACCGCTGGAAGAGTGTAATATTACAACTTAATTATACCATGTATTTATTTACTACATCAAGGATGCTTCCGTGCAACTTTTTATGTTTAACAGAAAAATTCCAGAATGCCACAGAAAGATTCGGCAAGCTATACACAAAGAAGGTCTGCTGTTATATCGTACGAAAAGTTGTGAAAATAACACTCAAGATAAGAACAATAGCTCGAAGCATCCAAACAATACAACAAACACTTCATCTTGTTTCAAAGATTCTGAAAAAGATTTATGCAATAATTACTAAGATATACATTCTATTTCTTAGATTTTCTTCTCGAAATATTTTTAAATTTTTCTTCTCTTCAATCCCTGTTTACAAAGTACATACTCAACTGAACTCCAACCTTGGGTTAAATCAATCACAACACAGCTCAGTTCGTACAACAAATTTTAAGAGTTTAAGATAAAGGATGCAAGATGGAGAGTCAGGCGACTCAAAGAGCCAGCAGAAATGCTAAAAATGAAAAATTACAAAGCTGACCAAGCTGTAAAATTAATAGATTTTGGGAACCTCTAATTGTAAGGGAAAAAGTTTTTACACCCTTAAAATTTAGCTGATGGAAGGGAGATAATCGCATGTCTATCTTTTTTAGATTTGCCTCCCTTTGTCACCTAACATTTTCACACATACGAAACCACGACAAAAAAAAACAAAAAAAAACAGAGAACAACCCCGAGAATACAAAATATCTACGGAGCCAGTACTTTGCTTCTTCCTTTTCCAATACAAAAATCAACATGCCTGACGACGGTCGAAGGCTACACCGACCGAAAAATTGCACAAATAACTCTTAATATAGAAACAATAGTCCAATCAAAACAAGTAGTATAAATTACGAAGAAGTTTCTTTCTCTCTTCGTGAAGATTAAACCAAACGGAACTTCTTAATAACAAAGTTACTTTCTGAGAATCTTTATTCTTTAGAATAAAATATAACCAGAGGTAATTTTTAGCTTACTGAAATACGACATTGCTCTAAGTCTACTGTTAAGTACTAATTGTCAAGGTGCCCTTTTCAATAGCTAATTCCTGCTTATTCTATACATTGTTTTCAATCCTCTTCCTATGCTATTCGTCTAAATGACAATATTATTAAATCTTTATCCTAAAGTTGTTTTTCAGTCTTGATAAGCTGTGACCTATTTGGATTAGAATATGTTTTGGGGAAATTTGAAAATTTAGTCTATTTTCAAAAAGTCTCTAATTTCATTCTGTAACTATCTTTGCCCGTTAGCTACGTCTTTTCTTTCTTCATCTTTAAACACACGCGTTGATAGTTAATAAACTGTTTTTACGCAGCATTTATTTGTTCATCTTCCTTTGAAGCATCTTCATCATACGTTCATCAAAATAAATACGATTAAACATATACGCGCAAGATCAGCAAAAAAAAAAAATCAAGATATTAAAAACTAGCAGGGGCTGCGTTACGCTTAAATATTATATTATAATGTATGCAGATTTCTTCTTTTTTATTATAGAATCTATTCTCTGTCGATTATTACATAGAATGTTGTACCCAATATATAATCGTGATTTAAAAAGAAAAGTATGATTGGGTGCCATCAGCTAGAACCGAAACTTATACAACTGGAGCCTGAGACGTCAACGAATCAGCCATTATCAATTAGATAATAAACAACTAAAAATAAACCAAGATTAACACATATATATATATATATGCATACATGCATGTGTAGAAGAGCAGATTAAGTTGACTTAGGCTTGCCAAGTTCTAACTTCTAATAATGACCCATAAAAACGGGCAACACAAAATGCAATTATTCCAGCCGCATCGTGACCTTCTGCCACTACGGAGGTACAGTATGTAAAAAAAAGAAATGGCAATAGTTAGTTAAACATAGTTTTAGAAACGTAATCAGTATTTTTTAAATAAAAACGTTTGGTTACAAATGGAGTGAAAGTCTAATCCACTTTTTTAAAAAAATAAATTGATAGTACAATCAGCAGTAGTCGCAAGTTTACAGAAAATAATCTATTCTTGGCAACCTTTTCAGAATTAGTTTCATGTCATCTCTTTTTCATTTAAATAACCGTTTTCTTTTTATGTTTTTACTCTTCATTTGACTGCAGGTTATCGGGTACTTTTGGTTATTATTTTAAAGACATTTGACAACTCGTTAACGCTTTCATGATACTATACGAACACACACGAGCAATGGTTATGTCTGCAGATGGTGACACTGAACTCTTTGACATTCACACCAGGAGACATCTAGCCTCTCCTCTTTTCATTGTCTATCTTGACTATGTACTTCGCACCCCTGGTTATATACTCATCACACTGGGCTTCATCTAAAATGAATCAAGAGTTAGACGCCATCCATCAGCAAACATTACTGACGCACATTACGCAAACGATATTGCTCTTTTCGCGAATAACACTGCTGATGCGCAAACGTTGTTATGTGAGCTAGAAAAATCTGCAATTGACATTAGTCTAGTATAGAATTCAAAATTTAACTGACAAATTGAAAAACCAGTTCTTCAGAGCTGTGGTGAAGTTTGTCCTTGTTTATGGTGCTACAACCTGGACACTCACCAAAATATTTGAAAGAAAGCCCGTATGCTACGAACAGTGTTTAGTATATCTTGGTAAGATCATCCCACGAAGCAGCTAATTAAGGGCAAGCTATCGGCCATATCTACTACCATCACGGAGCGACGTCTACGCTTTGCCGGTCACTGAGAAAAGAGCAAGGAAGAGCCAGTGAGAAATGTATTGCTGTCGGCGGACGAGAATAAGACAACCTAGATCCACCTACACCCAGCAAATTGCACACGACGCCAACTGTGATCCTGAAGTTCTGGGTTAGCTGATGGAAGGCAGGGACATCTAGGGAGAGATAGATAGAGAGAGCTCGCACGCACGCGCGTGCGAGAGAGAGACAGACAGACATATACAGAGACAGAGAGAGACAGAGAGAGTCAAATTCGTCCGGGTAAGCAGCCCAACCAGATAAATTGATAAATTTCAATAGTTTTCTTGTTTTCGTTACTTTGTTGTTGTTGTTGTTGTTGTTGTTGTTGTTGATGATGAGCTTCATGAATTGATTTTATATGGATCAAATGATTATTATTCGCATTCGTTTCCTAAATATATGGATTTTATTGACTATTTAAATAAATTGTGTATCAGTGTCTATAAAAGATGAAGCATTTAGAAAAATAAATGTATTTTAATTAAAAGTAAATACACAAAGGTGATGCAAGTTCTAAGGAATGTGACATTTGTAAACGTAAATTAGATCATTTATTGGTCAATTATTGATGCATACTAAAAATCAAAAAATGTGTTTCTCATAGTACCTGCCAAATACAACTTCACATTCCGGATAATTTAATATATATGATAAATATTACACCGGAAATCGATATATTGAAACTTTAAATAGAGATTTTGACGACATTTTCTTCTTTAACCGAAGGATTTATAGATTAAAAACTTTTAGTTTAATGTAACTTCTCTTACGTTTTCTGCTATACTGACTACACTTGCATGCATTGAGACACACATACGAACACATAACGCACACACACACACACACACACACACACACACACACATATATATATATAATTATGCAGAGAGAGAGAGAGAGAGAGAGAGAGATAGGAGAGATATAGAGAGAGGGCGGAAGAAACAGAGAATTAAAATAGAAGAAAAACTAAAAGACAACGTTATATAAAATATTAAAAACATTCTAGGCTTTTTGGCTAAAAACACAGTGTAGTATCTGTTCTGATACTACACTTTATATTTTCTGTCCGCGGCCAGTGGAAAAAAAATCCTTCTGGACGTATACACGTTTTATTTTTGTTCCTATCCAGAGTGAACTTTTTTGGGTGAAGAATTTTCGCCACATTCAAAACCGACCTTGAGGCGAGGCAAGTAACTAGGAACATTATAGGATACACATGATCAAACATGTGTGTGTGTATATAAGCACATATAGTTTCAAAACTTTCTACTTTATCTATGTATGTGCGTGTGTGCGTGTGTGTGTGTATCAACGGATTCTTGTTACGACTGGATTATAGATCGGCTTAAGATGAAAACATATTCATCAACGAAAAAATGGGAGTCGAAAATAACTTTAATGAGAATAGTAATACAATCTCAAGGACCTTTTCGTCTGAACGTCTTAAGGAGAAAAACATCAGGAATAATAAAAATCAAAACTAAGAAAATCTAATAAGGAAATAAATGAACATATATTCAATATATGATACGTAATAGTAAGATAGTTAACCTCGTGCGATAACTTAAAAAAAAATCTCGGCCGTCTGGTGATCAGTTATTTTCATGTCAGTACAATCTGATCGTATCTCATCCAAAATGAGTAAGATATATAAATATAGAGTGAATCAATTACGTAGAAATAACACTCTGCTTACTGGGGAAAATAATATTAATTTTTTCCTGCAAAATTAATTGCTGCTTTGTTTCCCGTAATACATTATATTTAGAATCGTCAACTCTTAGGTGTTTTGCAGTAATTGCTGTTTTACAAGCCTCTAACTTTTAAATATCGAGCAGGTATCTAATCCCCCCTCCAAAAAAAAATTAATTAAACACGCTCAAACACACACACACACACACATACACACACATATATATATATGTTTTATTTATTTATTACCGTTTTATCGGTTTGGTTACATATATTGGACCATGTTTACGATCCAACAGACTTGTCAGACCTTACAGGATTTTCTGACGAGGCTGTTGGATCGTAAACATGGTCCAAAATCCGAAACATATGTAACCAAACAGATAAAACGGTAATAAAAAATAAAACACATATTTGCTCTGCAATAGTATGGAGCACTATCTTAAGGTTTTTTACTAATTACCCGTTTTACCATATATATATATATATATATATATATATATATATATATGCGTGTATTTGATAATGTTTCATTAATTTATAATTTAATATATATGTGTGTGTGTATATATATATGCACACTTATATATGCGTGTATGTGTATGTGTGTGTACATAAATATACACATACATATAAAAATATGAAAAAAAGGAAATACATTGAATAAAAATGAAAAATAAAATAGATAATACATTAATAAGTGATGCAAATAAAATAGTACTAGTATAGGTGATTTAACTTAAGTAACCTCGGTAAAAAGACCAGAAAATAAGATTAAATAAGTAATTAATCAAATAAATGATTTCATAATACCAAGTGCATTTGAGAAGTTTTATTACCACACGAGCCGAAAGTCCCGACATATAAAATGAACGGAAGGTTCTTTGATATGACTGTTGAGCTTGTATGTTAAAATCACAATTACACCATCATGTTAAATCTTTAATTCAAGTCATTATCACGATACAAGCTGTAAGATCAGCCATTATAAAATATGCAGTAGGTTGTTTGATATGACAGAGGTGCGTTCGAAATGATCGTATCTCTTTAGAACATAATTGAAGCATGATTTTGACTTTTGTATTTTAAACTTTAATGATGATTGCAACGTATTGTCAGACGAGTGCCACTCCCTCAGACACTTAAAGCCCATGAGCCGAAAAATTACTTTTTTTTTTTAGTTCTACCGGTGAATTCACACGATCAAGCAGGCATGATACGGAAAACAGTTATTGAGATCAATTATTACATGCTTCCAGCATTTCAAGCCTCCACGCGTCACAACTTTCCCATCGCTACCGGACCATTTTTATAGACAAATGCCTGAGGGAGTATCTATACACAGATGATGTTACAGAGTCTTAGCTTTGTACGACAGCTAAGTCTCTCTCTCGGGTCAAAATGTTGAGATCCAGCAACAAACAAGAACAAGATAGCCAGCAACAAGTAGAACTGCAGACCAGCTTAATGCGGGTGCTTCTCTCCCGCTTTCTGTTTTTTTTTAAATCAGAGATTTGCTTCTCCTAGAAAACTGCCTTTACCACGGCTTACAGGAGCCCTCTCCACCCCAACACACATACATACACACCAACACACACGGTGCTTGTTGGCCGTTGACCCCGAAAAAGGGTTCATTGGCCCTTTGGAAGGTATTGTCTTTAGTCTTTCAGGGAGACTAGCTACCCTTCTCACCAAACAAGTCTGATGGGGGAACCAGTTTAGTCGTCGGTGATCCAACCATGGCAGGTAGTACTGGATACATGGTACCAGTAGCATATGACATGACCTGACAAATTTTAATACAGCCATTACAATAAACAATAATTTTATAAAATCAACAGTAAGTTCTCTAAAGTGAAATGTAGAGTACAAGGTATTGTGTAATAAGTCACTGCGGCACCGCGATGAGTCCCAAAAAGAGGAGGCAATCAACCAATTTGAGTGAAAAAAAATGGACGATTTCCCTGATTCTGATTATAATAAAAATATGAACGTGTGAAACATTTGTTGATCATCATTCAATCCCAGCAATAATAAACAAGCACAAGATATATATTTATATATGATATATAATGTCTTATTATTATTGTTTTTGTTTGTTTCTATTCGTTCTTATTGTTCTTTGTTAAAAGTGTGTCTTAGAGAGAGTCTTATTAAAAGTTATGTTGAGAGAGTCTTATTAAAAGAGAGATGTTTTAAAGAGATTCATATATATAAACTGTTCATACTTAGAAGTGTAATAGAAGCTCTTAGAGAGAGGAGACAGTCTTAGTGTTCACATTGTAGATATGAGATGTGTATGTAAATACATTTTAAACCACATGATATACATAAGACATATATAACAATTTTCACTTTACCTTTTGGTAGAATTACAACACAAAGACGACGTTTATAAAAACACATGATGGGTTTATTTCCATGGACCGGTCGTGATTTTCTGAGTCCAAAATTCAAAGCTTCACATATTAAGTTAAAAAATACCGTCTCGCTTCTAGACGTTCGAATCCCAACTGCAGACTATCGTCTGTCGTCCTCAAACTCCCTCTCAGTTTCTCTTTGCTTAACTCTAAAGTTTCTAACTATATCGAGGACTTCCCATTTTCCATGACGTCATACACATGTTAAAACATATGTCTTCTTTCACTTGTTCTGGAAATGCGTGTCCAAAACATTTTCCTTTGTTTACAAAAGGAATTTTAACCTATATTCCCAGTAACCTATATTTCCAATATGTTAAAAACATGTTTATCAAATTATCTTGTAGTTGCATTCTTTCAATTGAATTGTCATAACAGAATTGACAATGCACATTCTTTTCTTAAAACTATTTTATCTCTAAGCTTAACAATGGTTTGTTTTACATTCCATTCGCTAATTCTCTCTCGTAATCTATTTCTAAACCTAAATTACGAGGTTCGAATTTCGTCTATTCTATTTCATTTTCATTTTAACTAAATCTCTCTATTTTTATACTTACATGAAAAGGGGATAGCTCTTATCATGTAACACCCCTCCCTTCCATATTTCACAAAAAAATGTATGCATTTTTAAATTTAGTACATTTTTTTTTCTTTTTTTACATCTACACAACCACACGGCTAGGAAAGATCAGGCTAAAAAATATCTTTCAGTAAGCCCTCCTCGGCCGACTTCACAATTATTATATTTTTATAAGATCAGAACCTTTCTGATCTTCTTGGCATTTACTTTTTGGGTGTAGGGTCTTTACCTTTGATTCACATCAGCTATTTCCCAGCCACCCATATGCCGCAGACTAGAGGTTTCCACCTCCCTCGAAATGGACGACTCCCTTCGTCCCAAAAGTTTCCTGATTGTCTCTTTCCGCCTGGTTAGTCTTATCAAGTATGACTTTGTTTTTTATTCTATAACTATCTCATACGAGACATACCAAAGCGCATAACCAATCTTCTTGGTTGGCTTTAACTATCAAGATATACCTTTTTTCTCTCATACGGATTCACTCGGATTTCCTTGCTTGGATTCTTCAAACTTCGACGAGGATTTAGAAATATCACCCCTAACTAACTAACACCTTTTGCGCCACAACACCTTATTTGCGCACTAAATTCTATCTAATTGCCCGATTTTTTGTGATTTTTCTTTTCTCTCACCAGAGCTTCCAAGATCCAGCAGATATATTCCACATTCATTCGTCTCTAAAAAATACTAGGTTATACCTTTCTTACGTAATCTACGGCATATTTTTGCCTGTCCCTTACTTCATTAAGCTATATGTGATTGCCTCGGGACTACCTATAATCGGTTTACTGGTCCCCTTAAGAATTTTCGTATTCTTTCCAACGCCTGTTTATTAATTAAGCCAAGTCTTACCACTTGCTTGGAATCGTTACGTGCAACCAGCTTATTTTAAGCACTTAATTAACACAGGTTCCCAAATTTTTCGAATAGGGGCACATCTTGTGCTTATCAATCCCTACCAAGTCACTTTTCTTGAAAAAAATTATAGGATCTCTAAAAAAACAAACAAAAACCTAATGCTAAAAAAAAAACATCTTTCTTACGGCTTATCACATCTAAAAACTCTAAATACCCGTTTACGTAATTTTAATTCTTGTCCCCCTTCTAAAATTAACTGAATCTGTAAGCCAACCATACGTCTTAACTAGTTTTATTTTCTCCTAGACTGTTTAAATATTATGTATATTTACTGATGACTTTGAATTCCTGCTGTGAAAACAATAACATTTACATTACAATATGGTTCAACATCAACACATTTTCAAAAGAAAATACCTTAATACATTTTAAACATTTTGCAACAAAACGCAAAAAAAAATTCGTTACCTTATACATTTCAAAAGTCCGTTAACACAAAACAAAAAAATGTCCCTTTTTCAAAGGCCAGAACAATTAAAACACACTAAAAAGCCGAAAATTATTCCCAATTTGATTTTCATTTCTGCATCCTTCTTTTTTGCTATAGTGTATTTTATTTTATTTATTTATTAATTTATTCATTCTTCCTTTTAATAATCGAGAATTTTAAACGTACTTTCGACTTTTGTACACTAAATTGTTATTTATTATGATTGACAGTTTCTCTAAACAATTCAGACATTAACACACATTTTTATGAATGACACACTGTCCTATTTTCTATTTGTGTGCGGGCGTGTTTTTATTTTATTTATGAATGAAATTCGTGGGTAGTTTTTTTTAACTGACCGTATCTCTTTTATCATTCATTACGGCATATCGGCCTTTTTTCTTTTTTAATATTTTCTTGTAAACTTTAGGTTTCTGTGTGCGTGTGTGTTCAAATTTGTTTTTCTTTTTGTTCGCATTTCTGTGATCGTGTAATTTTTTTCCCGTGGTATTATTTATTTATTTATGTTTTTTTTAATTATGTTGGACCCTTCTAAAACGTTGTGTTTCTTTTTTTTCCGTGGTAACCGAAGTTTTTTCTTTTTTTTATACCCACCCTTGCTGGGTGGTCTGGTCACTTCCGGCTCCAAATTGTATTTATTGTATTTACCTCAGGTTCGGTTTTGCATCGTTGATGAAAACTGGTCAACGGGCACCAAATCGTATTTGTTATATAATGTGTTCATTATTAATATTATTATTATTGTTCTTGTTGTTGTTATATGTATTATAAGTGATGCTTAGAGTCTTAGAGAGTCTGTTGTTGTAAGAGATATTGTTCGTGTTATGATGTTTTTCATATATATAAAATGTTCATACTTAGAAGTGTAATAGAAGCTCTTAGAGTGAGGAGACAGTCTTAGTGTTCACATTGTAGATATGAGATGTGTATGTAAATACATTTTAAACCACATGATATACATAAGATATATATAACAATTTTCACTTTACCTTTTGGTAGAATTACAACACAAAGTCGACGTTTATAAAAACACATGATGGGTTTATTTCCATGGACCGGTCGTGATTTTCTGAGTCCAGAATTCAAAGCTTCACATATTAAGTTTCAAAAATGACCGTCTCGCTTTTAGTCGTTCGAATCCCAACTGCAGACTATCGTCTGTCGTCCTCAAACTCCCTCTCAGTTTCTCTTTGCTTAACTCTAAAGTTTCTAACTATATCGAGGACTTCCCATTTTCCATGACGTCATACACATGTTAAAACATATGTCTTCTTTCACGTGTTCTGGAAATGCATGTCCAAAACATTTTCCTTTGTTTACAAAAGGAATTTTAACCTATATTCCCAGTAACCTATATTTCCAATATGTTAAAAACATGTTTATCAAATTATCTTGTAGTTGCATTCTTTCAATTGAATTGTCATAACAGAATTGACAATGCACATTCTTTTCTTAAAACTATTTTATCTCTAAGCTTAACAATGGTTTGTTTTACATTCCATTCGCTAATTCTCTCTCGTAATCTATTTCTAAACCTAAATTACGAGGTTCGAATTTCGTCTATTCTATTTCATTTTCATTTTAACTAAATCCCGCTATTTTTATACTTACATGAAAAGGGGACAGCTCTTATCATATAACATATATCTGACCTGGCGATTGGCCCGAAATGCACTTCCACTCAACAACGTACAATGCAGTTCCGGGATTTTGGAATCACCTGATTGTCCCCGTTGTGTGACAACGGCCGTAGAAACGACTGATCATGCTTTTTTCGATTGCCGCGAACTCCGCCGGTACTGGTCGTATGTACACGAGGTGACGGCTAGCATTGATCCTGAGCATTCTCGCCCAATTACCGTATCCAATGTCGTGGACAATGTCAGGTCACCGTGGGAAAGACAAATAGTCTATGTTACGATCCTGGCCGTTGCGAGAATGGTGATTTGGACGTTGCGTCTGCAAGGTTGCCGGGGGGGTGTTGTCTTTTTCTGATCAGGATCTGATCGCTTTCTTTAAACACAAACTATGGGTGAAGATCAGATGTGATAGAAGAAGGCTGCATCGCGCGGCATTTGACAGAAGATGGATACAAGTAGCAAGTCTGTGTGTACGAAGAGGAGCCAAATTTGAATACGTGTTCCCTGCCTAGGTGTGGAGCACGCAGTTCCACAATGTAAAATTTAACAAATAGCATCTCAGCTAGCTGAGTGTGTGTTCCATCCCTCCCTGATTAGGAAGCCTCCAAGATCCCCAACTCTCCTTCTTGCAATTTTTGTTTTCAACCCCTCCTCTAAATTTAACCTATCTTGGAGAGAAAGAAATACAAACTAACCCCCATTCCTTACCCACAAAATTTTCTTTTCTCCATTCACCCCCATCTACAGGGCATCCCCACTGACACGCAGAAGCGAGGTTCCTTTTACAAATCTAGTGGAACGGGCAGTCTATATACTAGACGGGGTTGGGAGGGTCCTACTAATCCCCCCTTTTTGTTCGCCCCGCCCTCGACATAGATGAATTATTGTACCATTTTTATTGTTATCTTTTTTTGTTTTTACACGTCAATAAAAAATGTTTTAAAAAATGGGAGTTAAGTAGGATGTCCCCCCCAGTATGAAAGGGTGAATGTGGTATTATGGTGAAAGATACTAGCTCGGAGAAACTTTTGATTTGGTTTAGTCCTGGCGTGACAAGGATGACCAACGACACCCACAATACCTTCCCCCCTTTTGAGTTGGCTATGTGCCTAAGTATTTTGTCCAGTGTTGATTTTCAATGTATTTTTAACACGAATAAAGGTTTTAATATCTCAAAGTGTAGTATCTGTTTCGGCAGATACTGCAAGCAAAGACCATATGTGGGGGCGACCCAACATATAAGACGTTGGTCAATGTAGGGGCAACCCTTCATACCAATTGTCACTATCCAGCTCCCCTACTCCCCGGGGAGTTGGTCCCCATTTCCCCTTCACCCCTCACAATAAAAATTGACCTTGTGCCTAATTTGCTCGATGGGGGAGCAAATAAATACCAACCCAACATGTAAGACGTTGGTCAATGTAGGGGCAACCCTTTCATACCAATTGTCACTATCTAGCTCCCCTACTCCCCGTGGAGTTGGTCCCCATTTCCCCTTCACTCCTTACAATAAAAATTGGCCTTGTGCCTAATTTGCCCAGTGGGGAAACAAATAAATACCCTTTTCTTGGCCTTTTGGCCAAGATCAAAGTGTAGTATCTATCTTACTACATGTTGTACTTATGTTTGTAACTTTGTGATATAAAGTGGGGGATCAGTTTTCTGTATTAATTTAATTTAAAATGATCACCAACTTTACAACCAGTAAGCCTCAAAGCCATTCAAGCCATTCTCCAGATCATTCAATTTTTTTTTGAAGGATTCCAGTTATTTTTAAGCATTCAAGTCATTCTTAAGTTTATTCAATTCATCTTTAAGTTCATTAAATTCATTCTAAGTCATTTACTTTTTATTTATTTAAGTAATTTCAGCCCATGTTTCGGTCATTTTAGTTTATCTTTAAGAATTTCATGCCAATCCTCCATTAATTCATTCATTACACGAGAGCACGTGACTTATGGCTATGGGCCTTGGTATTTACATTTAAAATGTTTTGTTATTATAGGAAATTACAATATCATTTACAATTGTTTCGTTCAATTCAAGAAACTAATTTTTGTATATTTTTTAAAGGAAAAGAAACATAACAGTGTGATAAGAGAATATTACACTTTTGTTGGTTTTGCCATATTTCCTGATAGCGTTTCTTAGAAAACATTAGTTTCTAATTGAATGAGTATTTTATTCCGGAAACAATTCTGCGTTTGTAAATTCTGCGTTTGTGAACTTCATCTGAGAAATCCCGTTTAATGCTCCAGCAGTAGTCAGTCATCATACTGTTTTTCCAGCGCCTTTAGCAGCGTTCATCCATGATCTTCAGGTCTTGGTGGAATCATTTTTCTTTGTTCATCACTCACAGCTCCCATTTGTCAGAGAACTTATCAAGGTGGTGGTTCAAAGTTGAAGCTTAATGCTCATGTTGCACACGAGATCACGAAAAGCGAGGAGCGTTCTGTTCCTAATTTCACTGTGGTTCTCGTCTTATTGTTTCCAAAGAAACTTGGAACGACTGCCACAAAGCATAAACACACTGCCACCTCTAAAACGGAGATCTACGCAACAAACTGATCATCACGATATAGGGTTAGAATCTGTGGGCCATGAAACACGCTTTGATCTTCTTAAATGATAATTCTGGTAAACCTGTGACGATGTGTTGGAAACATTAATCTTCGGTATCCAGTGCCATGACAAATGTCATTTAAATAGGAGGAAAGATTATCTTATCTCTGTTTACAATTGGGTCTTTTGTGATAATTGGCATGCATACTTCAAGGGTATAACTATTAGCCCAGTTCTTCTCGACCCAATGTCTATCTCGTGTTTGGCTGTCCCACATATCGAGGAAACATGGAAACTTGGCGAAACCTTCAAGTTACCAAAAAAGAAAGTTGACCACCTTTAACTCTATACAAATGACCTAATTGTGCTCATGATACTTTAATAAGTGTATGACCATTTTCACATCATCATATTTCTGACTATTATTTCTGCATAGTATACACATCGGGTTTGGGAAGAAAAACCGACATAAGATTACGTCAGTTACATAGGTAGTGTGTTCCCGCCGAATAAATAGAACTCCAAAAGGCAGATATTTGCGTTTTCCTTGGGTCCAGTCTCATTTAAAGCCTCTGGTGTGCCTTTCCAAACGTACTATTATCAGTATAGTTTTTATTCTATTCTATGGAATCTCTGTTGCACGGATAAGGATTTATCTCTGTATTATATATATATATATATATATATATGCATATATATATATATACTTTTGTCATTCATTTATTATATTGCTCTGTAATTACATTGACCTTCTTAAATAAGGATTGGTATATTATAATGAGATAAAGTATATTATCACATATATATATATATATATATATATGTATGTGTGTGTGTGTGTGCGTATGGACGTGCTATCTATATATGTGGATGCGAAATTGCTTATACATGTTTTACGCAAGTTCACATTTGTACAATTTCATTAACCTCAATTTGCATACAAACTATAGCCTGTAGAGAAAACTAATTTGATATTTGAAATCAGCGCCTAAAACTCCTTCAGAATCAGTTAAAATATCCAATGAAACTCAAAGTTACTGAAAATTTATTTTCGAGTGTAATAACTATCATTTTACATTGGAATCAAATAATTGTATATGCACTTTTGTAGCTTAAAATCAAATAGAAAAATATAATTTAAATTCATACAAAAATAATTGCTATGAATTGCTTTTCACCATAAAACAAATGTGGTAAACTAAACTAAACACACGACGTGAGTTCTATATGCATCATTTTCAACATTACATGGCTTCTTTCTATATGCATCATTTTCAACATTACTTCTTTCTTTTTAAAAGATTTTTTAATTTTTCTGATAAGCATATGCAGGGACAGCATTAATGTTTGCATACATGTAATAATTGTTCTACGTAAACGAAACAGATCACTAAAACATGTATTGAAGCGTTGATATGTTGAGAGAATGTTCGTTAAGATGAATAAAACCATAGAACTTAGAATATAGCCATATAATTAGTTATTTATATATGCCCTTTTTTATATTCAACAAACATAGAGAATGTTGGGTATACACAAAAAAAAAGAATTATAATACAAAATGGTATTTCCTTCAAAGCACGGTTTTTTCCTTGCTAATGGACTCATAGATGGCTTCATGACCTGGTTAGAATCTCCCGCCCGGCGGTAGTCGTAAATCCCTGATAATTCCTAAAAGGGTGAAACACTAGTGTCTGTAAGTATTAAGTATTAATTATAGCCATAATTATGTCAGCCCCGTTAAGAACTCGGGTATTATGTTTAAGCACTATAATTTGAAATGAATAAAGTCAGTCTCGTTCACGTGAGTAGATCATGATGTTATAACTATAGGACGATTCTCGGTCGTCCTGGTATATTCGCAGTATATAAATGTTAATTTCAACTATGGTTGACATTGGACGTGCGGTTTGTTCCTTGCTAATCGAGTCAGAGATTACTTCATGGCCGCATTCGAATCTCCTGAGCAGCGGTAACCGTGACTCCCTACACTGATGATTCCCTAGTGTCTGTATTTATTAAAATAATACACACACACACACATATATATATATATATATATATATATATATATATATATATATACGTTTTTTAGAAAGACGTCTTAATCTATTATTTATTCTCATAAGGAGACAACTAATTTAGTTCATGACTTTTATAATTCACAAATTACCTCCCTTGCTGTTAATGCTGTAATCGTACAGATTTTATGCGCATTTCTTTACGTTCAGATAATTTTTAAATAACCACTAACGAAAAGTAGAATATTATGTGCACGGAATAGCTGTTACAGGGGAGCACACAACAATGATCACCTATTTAACTCACATCTGGAATTAGTGTTTATGTCATTTTTCCTATTCGGAAGTATTCGATAAAAAATCGAGCCGAGATAAGTATGATGCTGAAATGTGTGGTTTATCAAGGTTGAATAACACGTGGATAAATAATACGGATTAAATCCTGCGAGATCGATAGTCTCCCCGTTAATTGTAATACAATATAGGACTGTTGAATCCTTTAGTAAATATTTTCTTTCAAGAACTCTAGCTTTCGATTCATTGAAGGCTTTTGACAGTGTCTAACAACACTTTTGTTTCATAAATACGCTATCTATCGAATATCCGGCAATCATTATGCAGAATATAATGAGAAATTAACAATTCCTTGATGGCGCAGAGCAGTGATATCTGTTCCGATTTTGTCTCTAATCTTACAAAAAAAATGTATTTTCATTTGTACTTGTATATGCATATCGTTTTTATTAATAGTAAAGCACCTTTTTGATTGGGGTTCAACGATTTCCCGACTTCGCCATTTTGGCAGTATGCATATGAATCCTGATAAACATATATCACACCACATTAAAGGGAGTGGAGTAACTCAATATAAGAAAACCTTATTTATACTATATGTACAATATGTTTACTGCTTAGTGCTGTCATGAATTGAGCTATCCTGAGCAGTGGAGTGTGTTGCACCATATAAATGTTACCGTTCTGTCATAAATACCGCAGCAAGTTAGAATATTGCCTGATAATTAATACAAATTAAATACCTGTGTTTTCAAACCGTATAAGTATTGTCTACTTATTTAATCAATACTTGAAGCCTCTTAAGACTAATACAATCATTTATACTGGTTAATATGGTTTCTTTTAACCGTCATTATTACGAAAACTTTTATTTATTTACATGTTAAAAAGTGACTATCCATCAAGTGCTCTGTCAAATAATGTGTGTCAGTATCGATCTCTCTCATCGTTTTTCGTTTGTCACACAGAATTCAAAGTGCGTCGAATTTGGTTTCACGTCGTGATTTTGTTCGATTTGTTTGAATAAAAGTTCCTTCCTCTAAACGAATTTACAATGAAATAAAAACAAACTTTCTTTTATATCGTGAGTTGAAATGAGGTGCCTTAGTCTTAATATAGTTTGTGTGCTGCTATAAGTGAATTATCGACGTTAAATCCATAACAGTAAAGTACGTTTTGCCTGATCAATACCAAATGCGTGACCATTTAAGATTTCCAGGCACTGTTTGTAGGAGTATATCGATATCGTTCTGCAAGAAATACTAAACGTAAAGTTGTCATCTCCTCTGATGGAGATACCGATTTGATTAACCGTATGGGGTATACTTCTTTGGAAGAAATCGGTTCAACCTGCCTTCGCCAGCATTCCTATTTTTGGCATAACATGAAAGATACGTGCTACTAACGTTTACAAGCAAAATTACGAGAGATGATTACAAGAGAAAAATCATCTGTGGCACACATTAACACATTATTGTTTTCCTGCAGACTAAAACATGATCATCTTAAAAAATAATGTACAAGGAATATTTGTCATAGACAATCTTTTTAATAAATCCGTTCTGTTATTTCCATTAATCATGTGTAATCCTCTCATAATACACGTTAATCAACCCACCATCCATCTTAGCAATTCTCAGCAACAATGTTTATTTAGGTATTAGTTACTAGTTGAAACAAAACAAAACTCAGCCACAGTAAAAATATGATCTAAAAGTTACAACACCAACACCTGCTACTCGTTCTGACTCATAACAATCTTTTCACCCATGTCTATTTTATCACGGAACAAAATCCAAGTTTTAATTGAGATTCCGCCTTTATAGATAGAACAAATTACAAGCATTATATTCTACTGGTTTATATTTTTTGTCATGAGCGTTGATCTCCTCCTGGTGTGATCTGATTAGTAGTGAACTCAATTTAATATAGGTTGTTATTCTCTGTAGATTAAAATAGGTTTTTATTGTCAGAATCAAAACCTTAGCTTAACGTCACCAATAAGACGTCCAGAAACACATTTATTAACTCACACGATGATTATAAGATGCACGTTAAAACCTATATTTTCTTCTTTGCCGTGGAAATTCCGGCAATAATAGACCTTGTCCCCCGTGTATAATGTCTTTGTAGAGGCCGATGACAGTAAATTTATAGAATAAGAAGAATGTTTTAAAAATGAGGCAAAAATCAATAAACAAGACTGACACGGAAATATACCAAACTAGTCACCAGAAATACAGCAAGAGCTTCCATTGCAAAGTAGTTGATGTATATGCTGATTGATTATGTGTAAAACATTTTCTGGGCAAATTACTCCAGGAATATATCGATAATATAAGTGCAGTAGACTGACTGAAATAAAATATCGCCTATGTTTAGGAAAGGAATGCTAAAGATTAAAACTTGATGATCAATGTTATAAGAAGGCGAGTGGTCTCAGTAATGAAAACAAGTCTAGGTTTTGGCAGACATAAGTAAAAAGTGTGAACAAGCTGACATCTAGTTGTAAGATGTTAATTGTTGCCTACTATGTAATGCGATACAATTTCGTGGGTAGATATCTCAAACAGGAATATCCTGAAAATGTTAAAAAATCATATGGAAAACTCCTGCGTACATATACAAGAATGGGCTAAGCTGTTACACACGACAAGAGGGAAGTAGCAGCATAAGTTTAAGTCAATGATTCTAATGATTTTGGCATTTACTGAGCCAAACGGCAAAAGATAACGAAATATCAAGTCCTTATCCACAATATGAAAAGCTTGTGTCCTAGGAACATCTCCATAATTGTTTATTAATTATAGGTTTAACTGAGCCCATAAAAAATAATTTAAAAAAATACCTTGCAAATATACATGGGGATAAAGCGCAAACAATACACATAATTGCGGTAAATCGAAGAAAAATAATCTTGCAATCTTTGAATACCAGGTGTGCATCGGACATCCGAAATATTAAAAAAAAAACTAAAGAAAAACATAAGAACAAATCAAACAAAAAAAAAGCTAATAAAGAAATATCCTTGTTTTTATAAAACTGTATTTACATTTTTTTGTCCGTCACGGTAAATGTACTATCCAGAAATAGGGTAAAATAAAGCTCCTGAAATTTTCCACCGTGTTTTTGTTGTGTTCGACTGAGGAGAAAATGTGCTATTGCACAGTCACGTTTACTCCTGAAAAAATAGAAAGTCTTAAGGTATACTTGGATGAGAAAATAATACCTGAAATTCTTAATAATTAATCCTGAACTATAACTTGCAGAAAAATATCGTAAAAAAATGCATATTATAGAGGGGGAAGATCATCTTTGTTTTGATGCAAAAAGTTTGGTAGACAGAGGTAACGTTATAGAAAATATTGAAAACAATAACTAATGAGATTTGAAGACAATACACGTGTAAGATTGTCTGCACATCAATGACTTGAAAGAAAACGCGCGTGATTTGTACGTTTCACAATAATTCAGGATATTTGGATTATTCGGATTAGTTTACACTTTGAATTATATTCTCACGACATGTTGACCTATTTTGCCATCGTCTTTTTCCAGATGTGCCTTGTCAAAATCGAGAATCATCCTGTCGGAAAGGAACAAAACACATGCTTTTATTAAAGACACTAAAGATCAGGAATTAATGGGCCTTATAATGTAACATAATTAAACAATATTTTGATTTTCTACCTAATCGAACAACTCACTAATTAATAGTATGCTCTACGAGGGGCGTGCAATAAGTAATGCGCCTGTCCCACTTCCCATAGCAGTAGAGCAACGAAACTTGGCACAGATATTAGCCTTTCTCTACGTAGGAACCACTCAGAGTTATGCATTTCTCCCATCGTTTGATGCAGCTCTGGAGACCGTTTTTGTAGAATACTCCAGGTTGGTCCTCCAACCGCGACGTGACTTCAGAAATCAAGGCTGCATCATCTGGGAAAATCTTTCCTTTCAAAAACAACTCCATGGCTAAGAAGAAGTGAAAGTCAGAGGCTTCAAGGCCAGGAGGGAAGGGAGGATGGAGGACGATTTCATAACCACACGCTCGTGCTTCTGATCTGGCGACATGCGAGTTGTGGACCGGAGCGTTGTCCTGCAGGGGGAGGGTACCTGATCTTGCCCCACCTCTTGATTTTATTAGTTTCCCTTAATTTCTTCATAAGTGAAGCAAAATAGGCCCCTGTAATTGTGATACCCTTTGCCAGGAAATCTGTCATCACTACTCACAAGACCGTGAGAATAACCTTGCCAGCGGAGGGCTGCACCCTTGCCTTCTTTGGAGGTGGTGAGTCCAAGTGCTTCCACTGCATTGACTGGGCTTTGGTCTCTGGATCATAGGGATTGACCCTGGTTTCATCCTGTGTAATAAGTCTTTTGAAAACTTTTGACTTATCTTCTTGGCACATCTCTAAATTCATCCTCGAGCACTCGATGCGTTCTCGCTTCTGGAATGGTGTGAGCAACTTGGGAATCCATCTGGCAGACACCTTATGCATATGCAAATGGCCATGAATGATAGTTTCCACGAACCCTGTACGAATCTTGACATCTTGGGCTATTTGGCGATTAGTAATGCGCCGATCTTCCAAAATGGCAGCCTCAACTTGACGGACAGATACCTCATCAATGGCAGAAGGGGGCGACCAGGTCTGGGAGCTGTTCCCAAACACTTCCGGACATGTTTGAATTCACGATACACGCGTTTTACAAGGTCATATGATGGGGCATTATCAGCATAAGTTTCTTTCATTTCATCAAAAATCTCCTGGTGTGTGTCCTTTCAAATACAAAAACCGGATCACTACTCGACATTCAACAGGCTCCATTTCACACCTGGCTCTGTTCAAACACCTGTAAAGTAGAAACAGCAATTAGTTCAGAGCTATAATTTGGCACATAACCCGTAGAGATATAAAGCATTGTACATGCAAAATTTCAGCTAGATCCGACAACTGGAAGTGGGTCAGAGGCATTACTCATTGCACGCCCCTCGTATCATATGTTTTAAGTTGAGCAATAAATGATCTCTTAAAAATTAGCCGAATTTCACAATCGGACTTACTCAGTTTTCAGTGAATACTGAGCGTGCTATTGTAACTTAAACGGAGAACTGGTATAATCTTACATTTTTTTTTATTTTACTCACATTCAGCCCTAACAAGGTATATCGCCACTTGCTTGCACGTAAGGGACTACTGTTTGGGACCATGCCGAAGACAGATTTACAAGATGTTGGTTTGTGTTACGTTCAATCTTCTGTCTAACAGTACATTCAGAGAAGGATGTACCAGAAAAAGAATTCTAAAGTCTAGCTATTCAAGGAAAGAAACTATTAGAGAAGAACGCTTCTTGCATTTAGAGACCTCAATGGTGAAGGATGTGATTTTGTTGCTAAGCGGGTTTGTCGGGGATACGAACGCCCAGAGGGCAAAAGTGCAACAAGTTTATCAGCGCACGTCATATTAAAATATTTGTAAAACAGGCACAGTGATGCAACATTGCAGCGATAAAACAAGGGTAGAAGCTTAAATGGTAAAGTGGGATCTCTCAGATTAAAAACTCTTTTTGAATCCGATCGAAAAGGGAGAAGCTAATGATAGATGCATAATCCCAGATGAGGAACCAATACTCCATGTATGGGCGAATAGTTGCCTTGGAAAAGTACAGGATACTCTCACATGTGAGTAATTGTCTAGCTCGATAGAGGGAACCCATCTTCTTGGTAGAAACCTTCGCAATGTCCTAAATGTATTTGTTTGAGTTCAATTAATGGTTGACATGTAGTCAAGTAATAGCAACTGCGCTTCTCAGTCGAAAACATTACTATAGAATTTGAAAGTTTTCAGAACTTTATATTACTATGTTAAATAACATTAGGATTAGATTAACTAATTTCTCTCAGATTAAAATCCTCTTATGTGTGAATTATTTTCAAACGGAAATTTCATATTAAATAATATTCTGCATAATTCAACGGACAATTAACCCACTTCATCAAACCTTATTTTAAAATAGCTTTTCGCCTTGATAGTAAGTAACTTAATAGTAAAATGCTTTGTGCCGTATTACGTTTACACATTCTTCCCTTCAACACGTTTATTTCGTATATTTTATCGTAAACTTATACTGAATAGATTAAATAACATAAGCATTTACTTGCTATCATATAGCGGTTCCATAGTTGTGGCTTCAATCATTCGCATTGCCTAATATATTTACCTTCTACCATTGGCATAAGATAAGTGACGTTACAGGGATATTTCTTTTAGCAAAGGAGTCACACCTTATCAAGGCCAAGAGGCCACTAGAGGATAAGGGTTAAAGAGTGTATAGTAGTCAATGTGACAATATCATATTAATCGTTAGGAGTGGAAATTTGAAAAAATGGATTACTTAAGGAGAACTGCTCATCAAGAACTTGTTTACGTTGGACTTTAAGACGACAATATTGTAGTAAGTTGGAAAGCAGGCAAACGAAAAAGAGTTCCATAGGTATGTAGTTCGAAGGAAGAAGCTTTGTTCATGGAATCTACGTTTAGGTTTAGGCACAGATAAAGAGTGGGGGAAATTATTGATAGTGTATTCAGCTAAACGAGTGTTCCTCGTGAATGTTTGGCGAGGGGCGACCATAGATTTAAGCTCAGACGAGCACTCACCATGAAAATAATGATAAAGCAAAGACAGGCTCGCAAAGTCTCTTCTGTGAGAAAAGGGCATCCTCTAATAGGCTGCGAAGTCTATTTTGTAACTCTGTCAATGGGAGGAAAAGATCTTTCTAGCAGCTCCTGACAAGACATGGTAATAATATTCCATGCGTGGACGTGCCTGGCTCTTATATAAGTAGAGAATTGCATCAGCAGTGAGATATCTACTAGTTCTATCGAAAGATCACACCTTTTTCCAGCTATCTTGGCAATAAATTTGATGTACGTGTTCCATTTTATATCAAAAGTAAAAGTCAAGCCCAAAACCTTGTCAAAACATGGACCCCCTCCTAAGACGAGTGCTGTTCATTTCAATTGATGCCAGATGAGGATCAGAGCGTTGAAGATGTAAAAATTGAAGCTTGTTTTTTGATGCATTAAAATTAACCAGATATATATCAATAATTAGTTGTTGTTTTTTATAATTATTTTGGTTGTCGGAATCAAAAGCGAAGTATATGAATAAATTAATGATCGGTGTTAGACCGCAAAAATTGCTTTAGCTAAACTAACTTTATAAGAAATACAATTTGTTTATCCTGTGGTCTATATTTAATTGTAATGGCATTGTTTATTTACGACTACGAATGATATACTTACAATTATCGGTAACTTTACTTTTCATTGACTTGCACGCTTTATTATCAGTAATTTAATGTTCGCTCTCCTTTTCTTCCACCTCTCATTTGACACACGAACATTATTTTCCATTTTTCCGAATTATGCTCTTTTCTTGTAACTTTCAGTAGATAAACATATTAAATGATGGCCTTTCTATTTCCAAAGTTCAAGTAGAAAAATCTTTCTAGCGTTTTACTCTTTCATTTCCCTCAGCTTCTTGTCCCTGTTTTTCTGCTTTTAATGCACAAAAACAATAATGTTTTACGAATAACACTTTCACTTTCAAACTCTTTCAAACAAATTATATTTTGCTGGCACTTTAGCATATATATAATATGCTAAAGGGCCAGCAAAATATAATGTTCTTGGTACGTTCTCGACTGGGCTGAAATCCCGGGACCTCAATATTTAAAACATTCACAGCAAGTACTCATCTTGCAATAACAAAAATCTCCCTCGATTTCTCTTTTTCTTTTTAACCTTTATCCAATTGTCTTGTTATTAAATTTACTTGTCGATTTGTTTTTCTTTATATAAGTTGATTATAGCTAGGATAACACGTCATTTTTGCCGAAAGTCTGAACTAGTCATGTTTTCAAAAACCGCAAATTTAAGCTAAATTTAGTGTAACTTTTTAAACAACCTCGTTTGATTCGACAGTTTTTCCTCTATAATTTTAACTGGTCATATTTGGCTTTTAATTGAAGTAGGCGAATTAAATGAGGTATAGAATGTTTAAATAATTATATCCAACTTAGCTTAAATTTGCGGTCTTTGGAAAAATGACACGGGCGAACTTTTTTTGACATCACTGTACATGATGTCTGAAAAGAAATCAATTAAGTTTAACGCAATTTTTTGATAAAAAATAAATGTTGAAAAATATATGAATTCTACACCGTTTCAAAATTATGTGCTATTTAAGGAACGATGATAACGGAAAGATTAACACAAATAGGTCGGCCATGAACAAAAGTTATTTTCTAAAACGTCGCATCAGTTGTACAACAAACTTCAGCGATGTCGTTTTCGGGTCTAATATGGCAAAATACCGGTTGAATTGTCTGCTTGGATAACCAGTTCCTCTTAAGTTATTTTCTACCATTTTGGACCCATTGATTCTGCTCAACTCGTATCTCTTTAACCCTTAGCATCGGCTTTAATACTAGTGAATCATTAGTTGGGCTGAGACAAGAGCATATTATTTACATTCTTTATACTCTCGAGTATATATCCGACACAGTAAGACAGAGTCAATCAACCGAGAACCACATCAGTGTATATAAACATATATAAGATATTAACGGATATATACTCAAGAGTCAAAACAAGGAAAAAAATATTTTGTTGTCAGATCCCTACTCATTAGTAAAATATGATTAAAAACATGATAGCTTTGGTTTCCATGCGATTACATGAACACAATACTTGTTTATTATTGCCCACTATTTTAAGTTTCCGAAGTTTACCGGGAGTTTTTAAAAACTTATTTATATTTTGTCCATTGACTCATATAATATTATTTCATTGGGTGTGACTTATTTTTTTACACAGGCATCACCACATTATCAAGGCCAAAGGGTCCTTCAAGGATAAGGGAGTAAAGAGTGTACAGTAGAAATTGGACAATATAGTAATCATTAGTAATGAAAATTCGGTAAATTTGTTAACTTATATGTAACGGCTCATCAAGAACTTATTTACGTTAGACTTGAAGACAACCATATTGTAGTTAGCCGGAAAGCAGGAAAACGGAACAGAAGACAATTCCACATGCGTGCAGTTTTAAGAAAGAAGCTTTGTTCATAGAATCTATGTTTAGGTTTAGGCACAGATAAAGAGTGGAGGAAGTATTGATAGTGTTTTCAGCTAGACGGGTGTTTCTTGTGAAAGTTTGGCGAGGGGGGACCATAGACTGAAGCTCAGTCGAACACTTTCCATGAAAATAACGATACATCAGAGACAAACACGCAACATCTCTTCTGTGAGGTAGAGGTTGCAGGGAAGAGAAAAGGACATCTCCAACGAGGCTACGAAGACTATTTTGAACTATATCAAGGCAGGACAAGTCCTTTCTAATAGTTCCTGCCCGGATGTAGCAACAGTATTCATTCCTTAGACGTACCTGGCTCTTATATAGACAGAGAATTGCATCAGTAGTGAGATATCTACTTGAATGATAGAAAGATTCCACCATTTTTCCAGCGGCTTTAGCAACAGATTTGATGTACTTTTTCCATTTAAGATCAGGAGTAACGGTCAAGCCCAGAAGCTTGTCAAAACTTGAGGCCTCCTAAAGACGAGAACCATTCATTTCAATTGATGCCAGATGTGGATCAGAATGTTGATGATGTAAAGAGAGAAGATTGGTTTTAGATGCATTAAAAGTAACCAACCACTCCTTTCCCCATTGTACCACGTGCTCAAGATCAGAGAAGAGAGAATCGGAGAGAACTTAATCGTTTACTGTCTTAGATGTGCTACCATAAATGGTAGTGTCATCAGCATAAATGTCTACAAATGATGTAAGGATGTGAATTGGAAAATCATTGTGATAAGAAAGAATCTGCGCAATTTAAAAATATTTTTTTCTGAATATTAACATAAAAATTACTATAGTTTCAACTCTTTATTAATATATGCTGTCAATATAGAAGCCAGAATGCATTCGGTATTTATATTCATGTTTTTCTGTGAAATATTTTATTTCAAATTTTTATATTAGTCATTTATTTAAATAACTATTTAAATAAGAAGATGATTATACAGAATTTTCTTTATTTAACAATTTGTAATTTTCGTTATCAGTACTGCCATTGGCTTGTGTTTCACCTATTTGTTGGGCTGTTAAATATGCAGTGGTTATCAAACTGTCCAACTTACTACCTTCTCCATCTGATCGTGTTTGTCTATATTTCGTTTGTGTAAGTTTGCTGCATTCTCTTATTATGTGTCTTACCGTTTTGTTAAAATTAATTTACAGTGTATACTTTGGCTGCTTTTATCGTTTTTTTTTGGCCTTAACTTAAATAGAGATCGTTCGCGTTTTTCCTCCGTGTATTAGCAATGATTCAATTTCATTGGTAAGCTTTTTGTCAGTCTCCTATCTTGTTATTCTTTACAAATCACACGTATTAATAACAATACACAGGTACTGACTCACGGCATTTGCTGAAACTCTGACTACAACCTTGTTCGTGTTTTTATTGTACTCGGTCTGTAACAATACAGTTTAATTATAATTCCCATCATGTATATCGTTCTCATTTCCCCGAGCAATGCATATAAAAGTTACTGTCCGCTTATGTGTGATACTATTTGATCTCGCATGAGTGTTGTAACGTTAAATTTAAGGTAACACGCGTCAGAAAACTGCTTTTACTTTGATTTAAATTTGAACTATCGTTTTCATTTCTAAACGCACAGACTTACTTTACTGAAGCGAAATCTAATCATATCCTGTTGAGAATCTGTTTGCTAATCGGTTTCTTCTGCTTTGATATTTCATTAGTATTACAGAGGCGTGTAAAGCCCCAGATTAAGCGGTATTGGTATAAGTACGCCCCTGCATTCTAACTCATTCTCATAGTAGTAGTGGCGGCTTAAACTAATAAAAAGTGATCCGTGAATATCAAGAAAACGTCGGTATCAGAATCCATCAACATCTGCCGCTCTACATATATTAATGCAGGATGTGTGGAGAAATGCGTGACTTACCTGGATAGACCACGTGCGGGTCGGTCACCAAAAATAAATAAAAAGAAAGAAAAGAAATGGTCAAGACTCTTATTTATAGAGTAGTGATCACGTGAGTTAGAAGAATATGCAAATAGAGGTGAACGATTTTGCGATATAAAAAGCCTGTGTTGTTAAGAGGAGGGGCAGACTGTTGGCAGAAGTCAGTGCTGTCAGACGTGCTTTAGAGTTTTGTTATTATATGCTGTGTTCGATTGTTGGGAGAGAGAAAAGAGAAGAGGAGGAACCAAGAAGACATTCTGCAGATACTTGACTTTGTGTTGGTTTTAAGCTATTTCGGCGCTTGGTGTGCGGTTACTAACAATGGACAGATTCGACATTCGCTTAATACCCGAGTTCGACGGATCTACCACTGGACCGGCTGTCGTTGAATGGATTGAAAAGGCAGAGAAAATCTGTAAACTGTGCAAAATTAAAGAACCAGCCACAGTTATCCCTTTGAGGCTAACCGGAGGGGCCTATGCAGTCTACCAACAACTCGGGGATGAACCAGACTGGGATGAAATCAAGCAGAGCCTGTATACAGCGTTTGGTACAGATCCATTTGTTGCGTGGCAACAGTTCACGAGCCGGACACTTCAACCCAAGGAAACAGTCGACGTGTACCTAGCCGACCTGCGAAAATTATCTGTACCGTTTGGTGGGGTCAACGATAAAATATTAAGCTGTGCTTTTTTGGTAGGCCTACCCGAGGAGGTCAGTAAACTGTTGCGGGCATCATCAAGAATCGATGAATTGTCAACTGATGAGTTATTGGCCCGAGCTCGAAACATCTGTAAGGAACAGGAACCAATTGCAGCAGCAGCTCGTTTTCGACATGGAGGCAATGTGGACTCTCTTCCAGATAGTAATAAGCATGCCACCCCAGTGTGCTATAAATGTGGGGAGGCCAATCATTTTGCTAAAGAGTGCCGGAGTGATAGGAGAGGTGTATATCCACAATCAAAGAGACCAGTGCAATGCTATCGCTGCAATAAGTTTGGGCACATATCTCGCAACTGTTCGGGAAACGAAGTTGGGGGCAAGGTACTATCGCTACCCTTGCCCCCTGCCAACCAATAAACACAGGATTGCCTGTCATTAGCGTTAAACTTGATGATGTGCAGTGTTCAGCACTTATAGACACGGGGTGTTCCCGGTCTATAGTTAGTGCCCATTGCTGTCCGGTGTGGCGGAGGAACCCAGTTGGCGTTATGACCATCAATGGCTTATCACGGGTATGTTGTGGTGAAGGGACAGTCACAATCTGCACTGAGAAGGGTGACACAGCTAAAGTTGACGTTCTGGTGATGCAGGAGAAACCCCTTGGCTACGACATGTTGCTTGGAATTGATGCAATACAAGCACTAGGAGGCGTTACAATCACAGCAGCTAGAGGTATCAGGCTTGGAGAAGGGAAAGACGTCTGTGCAGCCATGTCGATTGAAGAAAAGGACTTCTGTGCTACATTTGATGACAACGAAAGGGTGTGGACTGCAAAGTGGAAATGGGCCATGGGCCAGGAACCAGATCGGCTGTGCAACACGATTCCAGAGTATGCAGTTTCTACCAAGAATAGGGCCGCATATGAAGAACTTCAGATGTGGATTGACAACGGTTGGTTAATACCATACCCACAGGAACGTCTGGGACCACCCAAGGGATTAATTCCGCTCATGGCTGTTGAACAACCTACCAAAGAAAAAATTCGTCCCGTAATGGATTACCGAGAGTTGAATCGGCATTTTGATGCGTTTACCGGAAACGCAGATGTGTGCGCTGCTAAACTGAGAGAGTGGCGTCAAAAAGGGAGCAATGTAGCACTTCTGGATCTAAAGAGGGCCTACCTGCAGATACGTGTCCATGAGTCATTATGGCCGTTTCAGACAGTACTACTCAAGGGAAAACTATATTGTTTGACACGTTTGGGTTTTGGCCTAAACGTAGCACCCTTGATTATGACAACCATTATTAAAACTGTTTTGATGCAGGATGAGACCACAGCAAAAGCTGCTTCAGCCTACATAGATGACATCTATGTTAATGAGGACATAATGTCTGCGGATGCAGTTCGAATAAAACTGAAAGCGTTTGGGTTAATAAGCAAAGACCCTAAGCGCCTAAAGGATGGAGTGCCCGTGCTAGGCCTCGAGGTCTGGGAGGAGGGCAATACGTTGCGATGGAAACGAGGGAGCCCACTTCCAAAGTTACCCAATGTATTAACAAGACGTACTGTGTTTTCTATCTGTGGTAAATTGGTAGGACATCTACCTGTCTGTGGATGGCTCCGATCGGCAACAGGAGTGGTTAAAAGACGAGTGACTACAGTAACAAAAGGATGGGACGATGTTGCGGATGATGATTCTCTCCAACAAATGATGGCTGAAATGTTGTCCAGAGTGCATAGGAATGACCCTGCCCGGGGTGAGTGGCAAGTGTCTGGAAACGAACTAAATGCATGGGTTGACGCAAGTTCGTTGGCTACAGGTGTCGTGTTGGAGCAACTAGGTGTTGTTGTGGAAGATGCATGCTGGCTTCGTCCGAAAAATGATGCCCAACATATAAATTTGGCAGAACTTGATGCCACGTTAAAAGGTCTTAATCTCGCATTGCAATGGCGGACTAATGTTGTGCATCTCCACACTGACTCATTGTGTGTTTACCATTGGTTAACCGACGCCTTGACTGGAAAGACTCGAGTTAAGACTAGAGCTGCAAGTGAAATGCTAGTACGAAGGAGACTAGCAATAATTAAGCGTCTAGTTGACGAATACAGCTTGCAGGTAGACATTACGTTAGTCTCGTCGATGCAGAATTTGGCTGATAGCTTGACTCGAGTACCAAAGAGGTGGATCGATGCAATGAGGCAGGGATCCGATCTTCAACAACAAACATGCGCGACTGTAACGGATCAATTAACACCTGACCAGATCCGTATGATACACCAGCAGATTGGACATCCTGGAATTCAGAGGACTGCATATTTTGTCCGAAGAGTATGCCCTGCAACTACAAAAGCATCAGTGAAAGCAGCCATACGTTCGTGTGAAGAGTGTCAGAGAATTGATCCGGCACCATCCCAATGGCAAAAAGGGAAGCTCGAGGTGGAGGGCAACTGGCAGCGAGTAGGGATGGACATAACACATTATGGGGGCAAACATTTTTTGACCATGACGGATTGTGGCCCGACGCGTTTCACAATATGGCGCCTGTTGACACGACAGGATGCAGCCAGCATTATACAACAGTTGAGAGCCGTCTTTTTTGAACGTGGTGCCCCGATTGAAATTCTGACTGATAATGCCGCCACATTTCGATGTCAAGAATTTCAGAAATTCGTGCACGAATGGGGGATTAAAATGCATTATCGGTGTGCATATTATCCCGAGGGTAATGGTATAGCAGAACGGTGTCACCGCACCATCAAAAGAATTGCAGCCAGGACGCAGTGCTCTATTCCAGAAGCTGTGTACTGGTATAATATAACACCCAAGGACAATGCAACACCAGCAACTGCACCAGCTAATGGGATTTACCAATATGAACAGCGTGTGAAAGGAGTTGATGCCATACCATCAGTGGTGAGTGTTGTCAATACACCATATCAGGTGGGAGACCTTGTTTGGATAAAACCCCCAAATGCTGGGTGCACTACGAAATTTTTCCGGGGAAAAATAGATGAAATCATAAGTCCTCAGACCATGTTTATTGGTGGCATACCACGTCACGTAAAAGATATCCGCCCTTGTTATACCTCTTCTGATTCTGAGGACGATGAGGAGGATCACACACCGTTCAGAGATGATCCTGATCACTTACTGCCCCTTCAGGTGAGCATAGAAACACCACCAACAGAACCAGATGAGGGAATGATGGGACATACTGATGACAATAGTGAGGAGAGCGATGGACACAAGGAAGTAATGCCTCATCGAAATACTCGACAGAGACGAATACTGCCCACCCCCCGTGATTGCGAAACCCAGCGAGAAGGGATGATGGAGCATACCGAGGAGATGACGCCTCCGATTCTTCGGAGAAGTACCCGACAAAGACGGATACTGCCCCCCTGCCCTGATTGTGAGACACCGCCTATGGAACCACGAGACGGGATAATGGAACAGACTGGTAGTAATGATGGTGGTAATGAAGAAAACAGCAATGAGGAAGTGCTTCTTCGAAGGAGTACCCGCCAACGACGATTGCCCGCATGTCCTGTTTGTGATCATGAGATCAGGGGGGAGTGTGGAGAAATGCGTGACTTACCTGGATAGACCACGTGCGGGTCGGTCACCAAAAATAAATAAAAAGAAAGAAAAGAAATGGTCAAGACTCTTATTTATAGAGTAGTGATCACGTGAGTTAGAAGAATATGCAAATAGAGGTGAACGATTTTGCGATATAAAAAGCCTGTGTTGTTAAGAGGAGGGGCAGACTGTTGGCAGAAGTCAGTGCTGTCAGACGTGCTTTAGAGTTTTGTTATTATATGCTGTGTTCGATTGTTGGGAGAGAGAAAAGAGAAGAGGAGGAACCAAGAAGACATTCTGCAGATACTTGACTTTGTGTTGGTTTTAGGATGTATGAAGGCGGAAAGCTATACCCTTTCGTAAAAGTAGCAATGCTGTTTCTACGATATTTGTTTATGTGTTCTAGGCCAGACTTTCTCTGGGTTAAAAATACCGGACTCTTGCACGTTAGCGAATAGCTGACACCAATAAGGAGGATTATGTAGAGACCAAATAAACCCGAGGCACGATCCTCATAAGATCTATGCTCAAGTCCCACTTGTTCAGCAACAAGTATTGCCATTAATAATCGCAGGGATTCATTATATGTTTATTTTGCTATATTCCTTAAATAATCTCCATGCCGACGCTCCGTTGTTTTGGTCCAAAAGATAAGGTAATTTCAAATAGTATTCTGTTCGCCCAATCACTGTTAACCTTAAGTAGCATCTTGACATTCTTAAACAGATCTATATCTGTTGATCTGCCATGCATGACGTTCAACTAGCATTTTCATGACTTTACGAACAGGTTGAATAGACCATCTTTAGAACACTGGTTTTGTTAATTTTTGTTTTCATTCCAATGCTTCTATCCGGGTTTAGCCAACCAAAATCAATAGGCGTGAAAATATGCGGTTGCAATGGCGTCTATCTACTCACCGATTTTCAATATTTATAAAGTAAACAACGAGTGACGTGCACATCCGTAGGTTGGAAACACTGCCGTGTTGTCTACACTTTCATCTTTTCTAACCTTTTCAGAATATAGGATAAAATACAGAAAAATAAAGAAGCACCTTGCAAGATGTCATGCTATCAGAGCGCCAGCAATATTTTTATTTCAGAGACTAAATATACGTACATATTGCTACATTAATTTTAAGTGGACAGACGTTTGTTTCCAAAGGCCAGTTACTCATACGCATAAAGAAAAAAATATCGATGTTAAGATAAGAACGATTAATTTTCCGAATATTATATGTTACAAACATTGTATGTCCACTTACCAATATAAACATAATGACAATAGAGTATAAAAACTTTAATTTAAAAAAAAGATATCCCAATCTAAATCGAATCTATTACATAATATTTAGTTTCAGGGAATCTATATTATGTTTCGTTTAATGAAAATCAAATAAATTGAATACCCATCTTATATGTCTTAATTTTTAAATGTAATATTCTGCCAATAATCTTATACAATTTATGACAATAGAAATAACCTCCTATATCACCAGAAAAAGCAGATATCATAACGATCTAGTAATACCATAAAAAAGCGAGCGTGATATCGACTGGGAGCCGATAGATATTGTATTTTGATTTTTAAAAAATCTAATTGGATGTAAAAAACATTTTTTTGATTTTATCAATTAAAGTGGATTTAGATGTTTGAAATATATACATATACATATATATATATATATATATATGTATGTATATATGTATATATACATATATATATATATAGTGTTTCGTAACTTTGAAATAAAAGGTAAAATTATAAATGCTCTTGCGATAATAAAGATTATATGGCATTATACATATGTGTGTTCATATATACGTTTATATATATATACACACGCACACAAACATATATATATACACACACAAACATATATATATATATATATATATATATTAAAGCATGCGTCATGATTTAGAAGGGAGAACGTTTGCATTATAATTTTTTTTTTACGATTTTTCATATTGTTTTGAAATGAATTAGACGATATATATACATATATTGTATATACATATATATACATATCTATACATATATACACATTTATCTATATATATATGCCTATATATATGCACATATATATATGTACATACATATATATATATATATATATATATACATATATATGTATATAGCATCGAACTTGATTGCCTACTGGACACTATCCTCGAGTGCGGAGGGTCTCTCTGTACGGGAGTTAGTCAGAAGAACTTTGACGTGCATTGATGTCATGCTCTAAGTGATGTTGCCTCAAACAATTGCAACTATAAATTTCTCTCTCTTTCTCAATCTCTTTTTCCTTGTATATATATATATATATACTCACTCATATATATATATATATATATATATATATATATATATATATGTGTGTGTGTGTGTGTGTGTGTAAATATATCTATGTGTGTGCAGATGTGTTTCCACCAAGTTACTGTATAAAACTTTGGGTTACAACCTTGAAATTTGATATATACGGGATTCAGACGAGTTAAACAAGTTTGTTTTTTTAGCCGATACAAATAACGCTTAGCGTTCAAATTTTAAGATTTTAACTTGGCAGGCATGAGACGACAAAACGTATAGCTTTTACGCGTTTGAAATACAGAGTTATACGGTTATTTACGTTGATGTTAAAATTTTAAACATGCATCTCAACTCGACACAGATGGTAGCAAATAAGGCTATAACGGTATGTTTTGTTTTTAATGATGGTATTATATCATCTTTGAAAAATATTTGAATTGCTACTTTATATTGGGTACAAATAACTAAAATCTAAATCGATTTTGTTCACCAGGTCCGAATATTATACATAAAGTTTCAAATCTGTAAATCTTACATTGCTAGAATAGTTGGGTAGTGGTAACTTTTCCTAACAGAGAACATAACGTTTGCAATGTTTTCTTATGTAACCAGTTTAAATAGGATACTCCTTTTAGGTACTATTTCTATATCTACTATTATATAAAAATCATTTTATGCGTGTGCGTTTAAGTTCCTTCCTCATAGGTACCAAAACGGTTCAGATTATGTTTTGCAAAATAACACAAAGGTAATTTATATTTTTGACCGTTTTCTTAAATATGTTTTGTCCAGAAATTCATCCGATATGTATCGTACATCGAAAAAATCCGATTTAAAAAAATAGTCTTTTAATTCTTATTGCTAAAAAAAGAAGACATTTTCCAGGGGGATATTTCACGTTACATCGGGTGTGTTCTTGACCGGTGCAACGTAAAATATTCCGATGTAAAAATTCCACTTTTTTATCTATACGAGAAGAAAGACTATTTTTAATATAGTAAAGCTCAAATATCAGCTGACGTGATATTGTAAACAAACACAGACTGAAGTATTATATATAGTACTTATATAGAATCAACTTCCTGAACTCTGAATATAACAATTATCATATAAAACAATCTTTTGTGTTTCGTTTCTTTATAAATAAAAACGTATTATGTTCATACACAGTAACTTTCCTCAACATTTCAGGATATCAAATAAAAGCGTGACAAGCATCATGTTGTTTGTTTTCTTTAAAATACTTCAATGCGAAGTAAAAATTATGCCCACGTTTTTCTTTTTCTGTAAAGAAGACAATAGTTTAATTACTTGCTAACTGGCAAGAACGTAAGTTTGTTTGTATAGAATTTTCCATGGCGTCAGCCGGCGCCACACTGATGAAATGCTAAAAGAACAAGAGAATTGATTTACTCTTAAAATTCGCTAAACCAAAGACTGTAAATAATCTAGTAATTTCAAACTACATCCTATTACTGTTGGTCTGCCATTCGAATAAAGTGATAATTTTGTTAGTCTTGAAGTACATCCGTTCAAAGTGAATCTAAAAACTATATACACTGAGAGTGTTTTGCTTACATAATAATGGCGCTTATGCCAATATCTATTCAAAACTCTGTAGCAAATCAGCAGAATATTTTGGAATCCTAGCAAGAACACATACAGTCTGCTATTATCGTTAAACTTGGCTGGCATATCGCACGATGCCGCATACCCAAAACCGTTCACAGAAGATATGTCTCATTGGAAAATCCTAATCCAATACTAAAGCACGCACTGAAATTATGTTTTCTGTCTTATTCTCTTTCTCTCTCTTTCTCTCTCTCGTAATATATATATATATATATATATATATATATATATATATATATATATATATATAGGATTGCTGCATATGTCCAGATGACCGCCGTTACATTGCGTTCTCTGAATCTAATCATCCATGCCATCTCAGATGATGACTCTGCACTCCTGCCGCAAATTTGCTCATCTTGAAGCAGATTTGACATACAAATTGAGCAATTTCCACTGAGTTGACTTTCTCTGGAAATTGAAGTTCATTCCTATGAACAATCACATGTCTTCTCACACCAGCAGTAGACTTGCAAACTTTGCTGCATATTAAACAGATCGTTTGGTTCGGACTAATAGATGCAAACTTGACCTTAACAGAAGTTCTGTGCGACTTTGTGGTGGATGTAGCCTGCTTATGGAGCGCAAGGATTGGTGTAGGCGTGTGTTAAAAGCACACAGATGCTCCAGCGTCATATATAGCCTCTCCTAATCTAATCATCCCCACGTGCACGTTCTGAGTTCTGCTACACAAACGGGGTTCTGGTGAATGGCGAGTATTCAGCGCAAGAGAAATGGATCCCGACTGTCTTGTGGGATAAGGTTTTAGAACCAAAGTTTAAGGGTGATGTAACCCTGACAGAAACCTCCAGAGGAGCTTAGGCCCTGTTAACTGCGGCATTCATGACTCATTGGCGTGTGGACTATGCTTTAGTGCCCAGCTACTAAATTCCCAGCCATGAATAAATGACATTAGCCGTGGTCGAGGCAATCCTTCTAATAGAAGACAATTTTTTACGAAAAATCTGCGGTCAAAGCAACATCCAGTCAACTTGGAATGGCTTGTCACTGGGTTATTGTTGCAGAGACTAAGAGAGTGGCACTGGTGTCGTACAGGCGCTTGTAACTTGAATACTACAACGTACAGATGTTACTTGACATCTTTTATATCTTATCTTTATATGTATATATATACACATATATATGATGATTGCAACGTCTTGTCAGACGTGTGCCACTGCCTCAGTCACTAAAAGTGCATGTGCCCGAAGATGACTTTTCAGCCCTACCAGCGACTTGCGCCCCCTCAAGCAGACATGACCCTGAAAACGTTCATTGGTTTGGATGAAACTTACAGCAGCGAAACCTGTATAATTCTGTGTTTTCATGTGATTAACAAAACCTGCCTTAGACAACAGAGCCCGGTCACATATCTCAGAGATCCACAGATCTCCATGATTGTGCGGCAGGGTTTGGCATTTCCTACATTCTTTCCTGAGCTTAGCACGGTCTAGTTTGGCTGCTTCAAAGTGTTTTGCGCCCCTGTATATCAGTGTCCTCCATTGCTTGTGATGATATGATAAGGACTCTCAACTGTCAACAGGAAGATGAAAGCTCATCAGACTCTCCTTGATGCTATCACGAAAAGTATTTTTTTGGCTCGTGTTGGGGGTCTTTTTCCAAGAAAGAGTTCACAATAGAACACCTGTTTTGAGAGTCGATAATTCTCAAGCCAGATAAGATGGCCCGCCTAACACATCTCGTTATTAATAACAATGCTAGCAATGCTGTTTGTTTTGTCCTTATTTAAGGCATATGTATCAGGGACAAAGCTATCCCACTTTAAACCAAGAATGTGTCTAAGGCAGTGCTGGTGGAACCTCTCGAGCAATTGTATAAATGACCGGTACAAGGTCCAAGTTTCAGATGCATAGAGTAGGGATGGCACTACACATGCTTGATATACTGATATTTTAGTTGTCAGAGTTAGATCACCGCCAGACTAGACTCTATCTTGTAACCTTCCAAAAGCATCTGATGCCTTGCTGATTTTCTGTCTTATTTCCGCATCAAAATTTGATAAGGTACTCCCAAGGTAGACGCACTTTTTTACGACTTCAAGGGGCTTTCCACAGACGAAGATATCAGGTTCCACATACAGATCATCTGGAGCGGGAGTGTACATGACTTTAGTTTTCTTAATGCTAACTGTCAGCCCGAAGCAGGTACAATCATTTGTAAAGAGATCCATTACTACTTGCATGGCTACTGGGGAGTGTGTTACCAGGTCAGCATCATCAGCATACAACAGTTCCCTAACAAGTGCATCACTAACACATGTTTTGGCTTGGAATCTTCTGAGGTAGAACACCTTTCCAGTCGTTTGGAATCTAAAATAAACACCCATGCACATACCAGAGCACAGCATTCAGATAGAGCGAAAACAATGTTGGTGCTGCTTCTCACCATTATCGATAGGAAATTCTTCCGACCATTGAAGTTGACGTGACCTTTTATAGCATGATAAAGTTGCTTGAACTTTTTTCCCTAAAAGCAGCCACATTTTTCCAGCACTTTCTAGAGAGCCTCACTTTTGACTGTGTAAAACGCCTTGGTTACGTCCACAAACACCTGGCAAAGAGGCATACGCTGCTTAATACATTTTTCCAAAAGCTGTCACCATATCAACGGTTACTCGTCCACTTCTGAAACGAGACTCGGATTCCGGAAGAATGTCAGCACATATATACTTTTCTAATCGGTTTAGTAAGAGCCGTGCAAATTCCTTTCCAACTGCAGCCAGCAGCAAGATACCTCGATAATACCCATGATCAGATCTTGTACCCTTTTCTTTTGTAAAACATAACCAGGATGGTATCTATCCAATCCTGGGCAACCGGGTCACCCTGGCATACTGACAGTATCATAGAGTTGACCACACTATGTACATTGACACCACCATGTTTCAGCAGCTCAGCAGAGATGCCATCCAGCCCAGGGGTTTTGTTCGAGTTTATCTGTCCAATGCAGTAAACTGTTTCTTGTTCAGCATCAAGTCCCGGACAAAAGGAGCATTGAGGAATAATTTCTATTGCAGCGACATCAACATTGGATGGGTTGTGAAAAAGATCATGAAAGTGTTCATGTAAACGATGCTTAATTTCATCTGAGGTTTTCAGCAAGGTTTTTCTATCCTTCGCTAGGAGTGGTGTAGTTGAAGAGGACTTCGGACTATAAGCCTGATGAAGCAAAGTGTAAAATGAGTTTACATCTCTATGATCGTAGGCAGTCTGTATCTCCTTGAAGAGGTCAGACCACCATTTGTTTTTTATTTGGCACACACAACACTGAACCTCACTCCGCACAGAAGAGAAGTGGGCAGCGAAAGCTGGCCTGTTCAGAGGTGAAGACTTAAGAAGTTTCAAATAAGCTTTTTGCTTTCTATCAATTTGAAGGCTAATTTGATTGGAATTATTAGCAAACAAATCTCGATGTCTGGGAACCTTCAATTCAGGAGCTTCAACAACTTTTTGGTATATTTAATCTCTTACTCTCTCCCAATCACAATCTGAGAAATCCACCGTGTTGAAACCAAATTTCAAGGAACTTCGTATGACTGGATCCGTCAATTTGCAGACATCAATACGCTTAGGCACTTTGATTCCATTGAAACGGCCTTTTTGCGCAATGTTATTTTCAGTTTAGCTCTGACCATTAAATGATCAGTACCACAGTCGACACCACGCATTATTCTAACTTCAAAAATTTCCAAGATCACCACGTTTACACAGTATGTAATCAAGCAAATGCCCATGTTTATACTGGGAATAGAACCAGCTCTCCTTGTGTTTCTGCTGGGAAAAGTGTTGGTTATAACAATATTTAGTTCACCGCAGAGATGGATGAGCAGCATACCATTTGAATTGACTCTACCAACGCCATATAGACCCAACGGACACCAAGTCTCATTGTCTAAGCCAAGTCGTGCATTGAAGTTCCGCAACAACCACCAAACTCTCAGCACTTGGCAAACCAGTGATAACAGATCTAAGCATAAGATAAAAGGAAGTAATATCGTTTTCAAACGAAATAAGTGTCGGTGCATGGACAAAAAGAACTTTCATGTAACGACCAGCAGCAAGGGGGATTCTCAATGTCATTGCACGGTCATTTATGCCTATTGGCTCTTTGATATTGTCAATTAAGGAGTTTTTAACTGCAAAGCCAACACCGGCCTTACGCCTCTCCTTTTCGGATCTACCAGACCAGAAGATCGTGTAGCCCGACTCACGCTCAACCAGTTGATCCCCACCTGCGAACGAGTATCAGAGAGTACAGCTATGTCTATATTGTGTCTATGCAATTCCTTAGCCCAAATTGCAGTCTTCCGTTCTAGTCTATAAGAGTTCTACCACTCCAGCAACGAAGCTGAAGTGTCGTTTAGCATACCCTCTGTTCCTGTCACTATGGACAGCCATCAGCAGCAGGTTGCTGACCAGCAGGTGAAAGGCAGCCTTGTTTAGAACGCATTTTATTGTTCCCTATCAAATTCCGGGGTGAGCAGTGCTATCCTGAAATGGCTGCTCAGTTACAAAATCTCCACCAAGCAAACAACTGTTTTAGTATTGTTGCGAAAAGCCACGTAAGGATACGGTTTTTGTCACCTGTGTGCAGCTCAGTTATTACATGCTTCCAGTTTATCAGGCCACTCGTGTCACAATTTTCCATCGCTATAGGACCTTTTTTTAGACAAATGGCTGAAGGAGCATCTGTACAAAGATGTTATTACAGAGATTTAATTTTGTACGACAGCTAGTCTCTTTCTCTCTCTCTGTCTCGGTTCAAAATGTTGATATCCAGCAACAAGCAAGAGCAAGATAGCCAGCAACAAATCAAACTGCATACCAGCTTAATGCGGGTACTGGTCTTCCGCTTTATTTTTTTAAATCAGAGATTTGCTTCTCCTAGAGAGGTTGCCTTGCCCCGTGCTAGGATACGAGGATCAAAATTGAAAAATTCGTACGTGGGAAGCCACTGGATTTTTTTCTTCTGTTTTCAACTATTTTACGACTTCGCATATGCGATCGTGAAATATGACAGCTTCCTTATATTAATATGAATTGCTTTGAAAAAATACTTTAAGAGTCATGCCACGCCGGTGTAATAATAAACCGAGGACTAAATCCAGCCGAGCAAAAAACAGCGTCTATGTATCTGTGATTCACCGTATCGAATGCTTGGAACTAAACTAAAATTATCAGCGCGGTTTCAATGTTAACTTAAGCTATGATCAAACGTACCATGTGAAATATATTTTGGATTTTCCGCCCTTAACAGTAAAAATCTGTTCGAACTTATTAGCCGATGTAAGACAACTTGCAGTAGATTTGCGTAGATATCGGCCAAGATCTTTAAATCTGTATTAAAGGTTTTCATAAAGGCAGGAAATTACTAATCCCATCCCTACCATTTTTATCATCATGAAGCAATTTAATGATATTCTCTGTAAAGTATTGGAAAATGAACCCAATCCTAAACTATTTGTATAATGCGGTCAGTACATTTTGTGGCGTCATGGCGTGCCGAAAAGAAAAAAATATTGCAACTTCTTTCCCAATTTTTGGTTGTTTTTAATCATGTCAATATGACTTTATTTTCTTTTAAAATTGATAAGTTCTTTTTATTCTAATGAGTTAAGTATGGAATAAATTAAAGAATTGGCATAGTAATTAAATGAATGCTTCTGTGCTGATACGTTTTTTTTGCCCCACACATTATTTATCCCTTTTATCTAATTTATGCTTAGGAGAAATATACTTTAGAAGTTTATTTTGGTCTTTTCGAAAGTTTCTTTTTAATGGTTTATGTTTAAACTATAAAGAAAAAAAAACCTAAACCCTCAGCAATTAATTATGGCACTACGTTCGGTGTTCTTCAAAAGTTATATATATATATATATATATATATATATATATATATATATATATATATATACATACATATATATATATATATATCTTTTGAAGAACACCGAATGTAGTGCAATAATTAATTGCTGAGGGTTTATATATATATATATATATATATATATATATATATATATATATATATATATATGTGTGTGTGTGTATAATTATTATAGTGGCCTTAAGGTAAAGCTTACCAAATGAAGCAATAGTTTATATCGTTGAATCTCATACCCGGCAGGTATTGTCACCATATACAGATGATTGCGTAAGCATGACACACTAGTGTGTTTATGTATAAAGATTAAAAAAATATTATTGTATTAACTTCTTAAAGACTACTAAAAGATAGACACTATGTGGGGAATAATTACCAAATCCAGTCAAATAACTATTATGCAATGTTCACATCTTTCGCTCGTTCGACAATCTTGATTCTCTAATGTATTGTATCGAATTCGGCGTTTAATAGTTCTTAATTTTCTTTTTTTGGTTATTCGTTGCAATTGCTTGGTGAAATTTATGTCAAGGTTAAATAAATTAAACAAAGGTAGGGTTCTAGATATGACCTTAAACTATATCCAGTGGTGAGGCCCCAGCGTGCGGGCTTTGGGGAGTGTGGAGCCACCCTTTAATAACAATTGCTCCCAGGCCCAATCTGACCCAGAGTGGTAGTACCTGTTAGGGTTCCAACTATAGGAAAAAGAAACCGACTTGAAAACAACAAATATATTCTATTAAAAAAATTCTTCAAAATCTTTGGATTCGGCATTAAATAACCTAAAAAGGGTTGATATGCCGTAAAACAAAAACAACCAAAACAAAGGTGGCTTCATGGCTAGGTTCCTATCTCAGTACCGGCAGAAATGGTTATCTATACTGATGACTGAAACTAGTGTTATTAGGTATAAAGAATAATTATCGTGTAATTGTAACACACACACACACACACTCATACACACACACACACACACACACACATATATATATATATATCAATATATATATATATATATCTATACATTAAAGGTTGCAATAGATTCTTATAGTTTTTCATATTTTTCGTGATTATTATGTTCATATATATATTTATATATATATTTATATATATTTATATATATATATATATGTCTCTATATATTTATTTATACTATGTTCAAATATATATTCATATATATATATATGAACATAGTATATATGCATATGGATATATATATGAATATATATATATATATATGTATATATATATATATATATATATATATATATATATATATATATGAGCCTAATAATCACGAAAAACATTACGAAAAATCATAAGAACCTAGATAAAACAAACGCAACTACGTCCATTACCGCTGAAAGTGAACAAATCAAATCTCCGATAGATTATAAGTTACTAATAACGTTAGTAAATTAAAATCTAAGAAAGTAACTATAATATTTAAAGAAAAAAATGTAAATGTATAACTCCAGTACTTGTCAATTAATTCAGCCACACCTAAACAAGTGTTAGAAAAAAATTCCTTCTTACAATAAACTTGCAAAAAATAGATATAGGTCTGAGTCATACTTTCGAAACAATTACTTGATTTTATGTTAAAATTAAAAATAAATATTATTTTCTCTAGTTTGCCATTGTGGATTTCTATCCATTTAGATTCAAAGAACTCTTCAACACTGTTCCTGCGTTGTTTGAATATATATATATATACATATATATATATATATATATATGTGTGTGTGTGTGTGTGTGTGTGTGTGTGTGTGTGTGTGTGTGTGTGTGTGTGTGTGTGTGTATGTGAATATTTTAACGTATGAAATCCACATCCTTGATAATAAATAAGAAAACATGACAAACTCCCTTGAATTTTCTCTGAGTGGCCTGAGCTCTGAGATATGAGATAATTTATTTTATATGAGATAATTTATTTTATAAAATAAATCTATTGGATTATACAGATAGCGGTCTATATATGCTTAACTATAATGAGATATTTCAATAAGGTCAAGGTAAAAAAACTTCCAAAAAAAATATATTAAATTGGTGCAAAAATAATGTCGTTCTTTGACATAAAGTTGAACGTCAAAAAAACGACATTATTTGTCCAACAACCTAATATATATATATAAAGACGAAAAAAATCGAACTCAAGTTTTAGATTTAATCTTAAAAGTAAATGAAAATACTAAGGAGTCATTTTGAAAGAACCACACCGATCTAATACACGTAAACCAAAAGCCCAATCACCGATAATCAATCATAATCAGATTATAATGCTATCGAACATATGCTGTGCACTAACCATTGCAACGGATATGTATTTATGAAGTAACGAAAAAATTATAGCACAGGAATATCTAAATTAATAGGCAATAAAACAACAATAATTTTAATAAAATTATATATAGAAGAAAATGAATATAATATGGTTTACGTCGCGGTATAATCACATGTTAAAGACTTAATCTGACAAGAATTACGCTAGAAAAAGATGAACACTAACCAGCTATATATATATATGAGCAAACTGTAATTGCAATAAACTATCTCTGTGCCACATAAAACGTATGAACCTCGGCTACAACTTCAAAAGATTGTTGTGACGAATCAAAAAGTACTGAAAGACCGAGAATAGATGGCACAAACCAGGCATACACTGAATAAGACCAATATTTATTTTGAGCAAGACCCAACTGATAAGCGGCTATTGCGATAACGAAAATCATTTGTTATTATTGTTAAAAAACTGAATAGTACTGATAATCAGGGGAAACTCATTGTCTCCCAGCTTCCAGAGAACGCCATCGGTTACCATTAATAACCAAACACTGAATATGGCAGGTGTGGCAACCTCAAGTGCGTACAAAAATAATGACAGCTTATGTGGTTTTACTGCAACATACTTTTTCCGTACTATGCGTGCACCTGTTTCTGTCTAATTCAATTTATTTGCATTTAAACAAATATAATTGCCTTCACTGATTAAAACCATGCGAAATTCTTGCATTCTTAAACTAAGTAGAACATGAAACATATTAAAGCTATCGCTATTGGAACTCAGCAACGCACAGTAAAAAAATTAAGTAATAAAGTTGCAGTAAAGATCTTTTTAAATGTTTAATTAAATAAAAGTTATCTAGTGACGCACATCGTGGCATTCTAATAAACTACAAAATGTTCGCTCTAGAATTTACGCTAATATCTATGTTTTACTATAATAATAAGTATAAGGTCGGCAATTCCATCGCGAAGATATAATCAATTAAAGTACAGGATTCTTTAGCTTCCGGAGTAAAAAAAATATGCTGTTAAATGTGGCAAAATGAAGCATGACAGAGAATATCAGAACATTCCTGGTCTGAAAAAGTCAACGTTGTGTGTTTATTATTTCGATCAGAAAATTATAATACTAGTGTATTTATTAGATATTATATAATTGAGATGATACTTTTATTATATATGAATAGTTTAGTCATATTTTAACGTTATCAGCGGCCCAACGCACGTTGTGTATCGTTTCAATCCAAAAAGATATCAAGGCATGTTCTTTATAGCAGCCCCATAAATTTCCTGATTAGTACAGCTGTGACGTCACCAACGTCATCTAAAACGTTCTCCACGTCTCTCGTGAGACCTTTGTGATTCTCTGTTTTTATACTCTTTTTCCTCCATCTGTGACGTCACTCCTCGCACATAGTAATAGTGAACGGAAACACTGGCGAAGCATACCCGTTTTTGTAACTTTTGTACTGAGCGTGTACACGAGTTGATTATATTAAACCTATTTACTTTTCTTTACTTATGAAAATATTTGAAAATTTATGTAATGTACTATCTATGAAAGCTACTGCACCGGAAGTGTTCACATTAAAAGTTATATATTTTAACATAGATTTTGGTTTTAGTAAAGTTAATATGTTTTCACATTAAATGCACATAAATAATAGCACATTCAACATTGGTTGGTAGTTTTTAAATATGAAGAGGGGAAGTCATGTTGCATATCGTCATATTATAATGTACAACCCTGAATATTACTAAAAATATCTGTTATAGTTTGCGAATACAGAAATACTAGGAATGTGTGGGATAGGTTGAAAAGTAGATACAAATTCAGACTGGCTGTTGTTGTTGTTGTTGCTGCTACTGTTGTTGTTGTTGTTGTTGTTATGCATCATTCATTTATTTCGAATGAGACAGCTGATCATTGTTGACAACTGTGTTCCTGATATCTTTCTAGTTAGCATTGTTTTCAGAAAATTATCCAGTAATTACGAAAGAGATCACGGGAATGTTGGTTGTCAGCACACCAAGTGGAGTATTTTTTTGTGTAGAACGAACTAAACCTGAACTTGGCACAGTCGTATTGTAAATCTGTTTTTGGTCACTTATTCACCGTCAAGTCCATGCTGTTGTTGTTGTTAAACGAATCAGGATTGTTTGATATCCGTGAAGCCTTTTACGTGCGTCGAAGCTATTCTTTAAGTTTATTTTAATAAGTTGGCATTGTGAGCAAATGCGTTGAAAATTTGTTTCAGAACAATTTTATTTCTACTATTATATCGAACGGCCAAGATCAAAGTGTAGTATCTGTTCTTCAGATGCTGCACTTCAATTTCTTGTTCTCTTTCAGTGGAGGAGCAGTCCTTCACGACTGAGACAATTTTTTTTATTTTTGTACCTTTTCTCCACGTTACAAAAAGACCCTGGTGTCTAACTCTGTCCCGTGGGGAGGCATTGTAAATAGGTACTGTACCGAACGGTTCTTTGTAAAACACAGATGCAAAGTGGACCGGAGTAATGCGTATCATGGTGCCAACTTCTCAGTTTTTACAAAAGCTTTCTTCACCTGTATAGATCTAAAATATGGTCCACTCCTATACTGGTGGAGAAGGGATGGACTTGCAAGGGAAACATAGGTTATAGAATCACTGTTAAAGACCCATGTTTCACAAACAAGAACCTTTACGAGACTTTCTTCGTGTGTACCGGAAAGAATCACGTTTTATACTAGTGAAAACCAATTTGGCGTTGTTTTAAAAAAATATAACTACGTAAGACAAAATGAAAAAAAAAATAACAAAACAAAATTATGTTCAACGGACAAAATTCAATATTCCCGGGTGAATAGAATCTGTTCTTTGACACGATTCTTAAAGATAAGAATGTTTTATTCCTGGGTGTGTATGTGGACGGGGGGACGAGAGTTGTATGCCAGAAATTACACGTTTCATTCGCAAATTTTAAGAAAAACAAAGAGAACAGCAAGAGGTTAGAAAATAGAAATAAAACAAAAAGTCTCATCCCAAAAGGATTGTAAACAAACTTAATTTTCTATATTTTTCAATTTTTTCGTACGTAATGATATACATATTAGTGTCTTGTCAACAGATTCTAACATAGCGATACAGAAAATAACGCACATGCGTCTGCATGAATTCTTATACATACACATGTATATGTATACACATGTGTGTGCATATATATATATATATGATGATTGCAACGTCTTGTCAAACGAGTGCCACTCCCTCAGACACTTAAAGTCCATGAACCCAAAAATGATTTTTTCTTAGTCCTACTGGTGAATCATACGCTCAAGTAGGCATGATACTGAAAACGGTCATTGAGATCAATTATTACATGTGTCCAGAATTTCAAGCCCCCACGCGTCACAACTTTTCCATCGCCACCGGATCATTTTTATAGACAAATGCCTGAGGGAGTATCTATACACATGTGATGTTACAGAGTCTTAGCTATATATATATATATATATATATATACACATATGATGTTACAGAGGGGTTGCTAATTCTCTCTCGCTTCAAAATGTCGAGATCCAGCAACAAACAAGAGCAAGATAGCCAGCAACAAGTTAAACTGCAGACCAGCTTAATGCGGGTACTGGTCTCCCGCTTTATGTTTTTTTTCATCAGACGTTTGCTTCTCCTAGAAAGGTTGCCTTCACTACGGCTTACGAGAGCCCTCTCCACCCCAACACACACATACATACACACAAACACACACTGTGCAAGTTGGCCATTGACCCCGAAAAAGGGTTCATTGGCCCATTGGACAGTCTTGTTTTTAATCCTTCAGGGATACTAGCCGACCTCCCTACCAAACAAATCTGATGGGGGACCAGTTTAGTCACCGGTGACCCGACCATGAGGCATGCAGTATATATATATATATATATATATATATATATATATATATATATATATATATATATATATATATATATACGTATATACGAACCTACATAGATACATATGAATAAAATAAAATATAAAAGATGGTTGACGTTATGCGAACGAAAAAGACAAAACCTTAAATAAATAAATTGTATTATTTCAGGGGACGTCATGAAGATTTGATTTAAAAATGCTGAATAAACGGTTTTTTTTACATAGGTATCAAGGCCAAGACGCACCACGAGTATAAGTGTACAGTAGACAATTGGACAATATAGTAATCTTTATTAATGGAAATTCGATAAATTTGTTAACTTATATGGAACGGCTAATCAAAAAATTGTTTACGTTCGACTTGAAGACAACCATATTGTAGTTAGCTGGAAAGCAGGAAAACGAAAGACATTTCCATAGGCGTGCAGTTCTAAGAAAAAATCTTTGCTCATAGGATCTACCTTTAGGTTTAGGCACAGATAAAGACTGGGGGAAATAATGATTGTGTGTTCAGCTAGACAGGTGTTTCTTGTGAAGGCTGGGCGAGGAGAGCACTTGCTATGAAAATAGCGATAAAGCAGATACAAACTCGCTACATCTCTTCTGTGAGAAAGAGGTTGCAGGGAAGAAAAAAGGACATCTCCTACGAAGCTACTAAGTCTATTTTAAACTATATCAAGGCAGGACAAGTCCTTTCTAGCAGCTCCTGCCCATATGTGGCAACAGTATTCCATTCTTGGACGTACCTGGCTCTTATATAGATAGAGAATTGCATCAGCAAAGATATATCTATTGGATTGATAGAAGGATCCCACCATTTTTCCAGCGGCCTTGGCAACGGATTTAATGTATGTGTTCCATTTAAGATCAGGAGTAAAGGTCAAGCCCAGAAGCTTGTCAAAACATGAGACCTCCCCAAGACAAGAGCCATTCATTTCAATTAATGCCAGATAGGGATCAGAGCGTTGATAATGTAAAGATAAAAGTTTGGTTTTAGATGCATTAAAAGTAACAAACCACCTCTTTCACCATTATACCACTTGCTCAAGACCAGAGGAGAGAGAATCAGAGAGAACTTGGTCGTTTACGGTCTTAGATGTGCTACCATAGATATTAGCGTCAGCAGCATAAATGTCTACGAATGATGTAAGAATGTGATTTGGAAGATCATTAATGTAGATCAGGAGGAGAGTTTGGCCCAGGATGGACCCCTTGGGAATTCCACCATTAATACTGAGAGCTCCTGATTTCTACCCATCAACCACTACTCTTATGAACCTATCAGAGAGAAATGATTTTATAATTGAGAAGACATTTCCAACTATACCGTGGCTGGAGATCTTGTGAAGTAAACCTTTATTCCATACTCTATCAAAGGCCTTTGATATGCCAAGAGCAATTGCCCTAGAAAGGTAACCTCATGCGAGTTAAAACGGAAAGAACTTTAGGTTCTATCATACCATGGAAAAGAATTTTAAAAATGTGTGTCTAAGCGGGGGAGGTGGTGATTATTCTATGTATAGATACATTAAAATGTCACTTTTATACATATATATGTGCATATTTACTGGAACGATAAATGTTTTTTTTTTGTTTAATGTATTGTATCTATATATATTTTTTAGGTTTTTAATTCTTTATTAATCATGTTAAATTATATAAAGAAAAACGATTAAGAATATATAGTATAGCTACTCAGGTATACATTCATGTTTTGTTTTTTGATTATTATATTTCCTATTATGTGGGCTAAATTATAAAATTTTTCTCTGCGTGATGGTGGATGTAAAAGAGTGCTGATTCTAGATGTCTTTATTTAGCTCTATCTGGAAAGAATTTGATACTCTTTGCATGTGCAAAGCTAAAGGCGTGACCATATTCAGCACAGTTGGAGAAAAGTGAGTTTTAGAGGTTGCCGTTCTGTACGTCTCTTTTATGTCCAGGGAGTCTTATTTCGTACGTTGTGTTTCTCCTGCAGATGTCTCGTAGCAGTCATTACAAAAAAAAAAACAAAAACCAAAAAAAAACAAACAAACAAACAAACAAATAAGCCAAAAACAGTATCTGCCAGCGTTGGATGTGGAGGTTTCAAAGGAATGTCTGGTGGTTTTAATGTTAAGATTATCGTTATTGTAGTTATTTGTATCGTGTGTATACCAAGTCTGTTGAGGATGTTGCAAATTGTTGTAATATTTGTATGTGTTTGTATGAGGAGATATCTATTTAGTGGGGAAGTGCCTCTTGTGTCATGTATATGTTTGTTTATGTTAGAATATATTTTTGTGGCTTTTTTCTTTGCATTAGAAATTAAATAAGTCGGATATTGTAATGTTTTTAGTGCATTTGTGATATGTCGGATTTGATCATCAAGTTATTGAAGATAATGTATTCTGAAAGCACATGAGAAAAAGCCGATGATTATGATGCCAGTTTTTTATTCTATCATTGTGATGCGAGTAGTAGTGCAAGTAATCGTTTTTATGTGTAGTCTTCGATGTACTTTGAACATTATATCGTGTTCTGATCTTCTGATAAGTACACCTATAAGGATATGAAGCTGTCTCGTTCGGATTCGTGTGTGGATTTGATAGAGGGTTGAACTGAACTGAATTTACTTTATCCTTTAGTGATTCTATTAGTAAATTTTCGGGGAGACAAATAAGGATGTTGTTGTATCTTAAATTTTTTTTTTATCACATTTTCACCCCAAACAAGCCACATTGCCACTTTGGTGACGGGGGCTACTATCAGGGGCAACAACTACTGGGGTACTATGTAGATATTTGGCTACACTTGAATTTCTGCACATCAGTATAGTTGGGGAAGCAGGAACCTGGAACGGAATTTCAAAGTCTAGCGGTTCTGGGGAGGAAACTACTGAAGTAGAAATATCTTTTACATCTAGCGATCTCTACTGTGGGGTGGGATTTAGCTGCCTGTCGGGGTTGTTGAGGGTATATACGTCGTGGGGGCACAAGTGTCTGCAGTTCGTCAGAGCATTCTCCATTAAAATACTTGTAGAATAGGCAGACGGATGCAATATTTCGTCGATGGGGCAGAGGCTGAAGCTTAGATGCCAGTTCAGTGCCTATCAGATAGACGACTCTCTTTTGAACCTTGTCTAGGAGCGAGAGACTAGTAGCAGATGCACCAGCCCAAATATGACAGCAATACTCCATACATGAGCGAATGGTGGCCTTATAGAGGTATAGGATACTTTCGGGTGTTAGTAGATTTCTAGCACGGTAGAGAGAGCCTACCTTCTTTGCAGCGGCCCTGGCAATGCTTTCAAAGTAATCTAAAGTACCTAGTGTTTGCAGGTAATTTAAATTTGAAAGAGCTGGTTTCTAAAAACTCTTAAAAAATAAGGAGGATAATACCCCTCATTGAGGTTGTTTCACGAATTTTTGTCTGTAAAAAGAATTATTAAATTCGAAGTAGGTTTTGTTAGTGGTTAGTTTAATTATTTCTATCAATGTGTCCCCGGGAAAAAGATAGATCGATGTTAATTTTGTTCAAGTGTTTGTGGAGTAGAGCTTGGCGTTTACATTTTTTTTTTTATAATAGGGACGAAACTTTAGCTACTATTTATTTATTTTAGGTTTTCCTTTTCATCCGCATAGATAAGTATATAAAGATATAAGTACATAACTGTTCATATATACATATAAATATTAAAATAATTACGAGGGGCATGCAATAAGTAATGCACCTGACCCACTTCCGGTTGTGTTCTCTTACTGAAATTTTGTATGTGCAATGATTTATATCTATACGGGTTATGTTGATAATTACAGCTCTGAACTAATTGTGGTTTCTGTTTTACAGGTGTTTGAACTGAGTCAGGTGTGAAATGGAGCCTATTGAATGTAGAGCAGTGATCCGGTTGTTGTATTTGAAAGGACGCACACCACAGGAGACTTTTGATGAAATGAAAGAAACTTATGGTGATAATGCCCCATTATATGACCTAGTAAAACGCGTGCATCGTGAATTCAAACATGACCGGAAGTCTGTAGAAACAGCTCCCAGACCTGGTCGCCCCCTTCTGCCATTGATGAGGCATCTATCCGTCAAGTTGAGGCTGCCATTTTGGAAAATCGGCGCATTACTATTCGCCAAAAAGCCTAAGATGTCAAGATTAGTACAGGGTCTGTGAAAAGTATCAGTCATGGCCATTTGCATATGCATAAGGTGTCTGTCAGATGGATTCCCAAGTTGCTCACGCCATTCCAGAAGCGAGAACGCGTCGAGTGCTCGAGGATAAATTTGGAGATGTGCCAAGAAGATGAGTCCAAATTTTTTAAAAGACTGATTACACAGGATGAAACCTCGGTTCATCACTATGATTCAGAGACCAAAGCCCAGTCAATGGAGTGGAAGCACTTAGACTCACCACCTCCACAGAAAGCAAGGGTGCAGCCTTCCGCTGGCAAGCTTACGGTCTTCTGGGACCAGGACGGAGTAGTGATGACAGATTTTCTAGCAAATGATACCACAATTACAGGATCCTATTATGCGTCACTTTGGAGGAAATTAAGGGAAGCTATCAAAATCAAAAGGCGGGGAAAGATCAGCAAATGTACCCTCCCCCTGCAGGACAACGCTGCGGTCCACAACTCGTCTGTCGCCAGATCAGAAGCACGGGCATGTGGTTATGAAATCCTCCCCCATTCTCCCCACTACCCTGACCTTGCACCCTCTGACTTTCGCCTCTTCCCAACTATGAAGTTGTTTTTGAAAGGAAAGCGTTCCCCAGATGATGCAGCCTTGATTTCTGAAGTCACGTCTTGGTTGGAGGACCAACCTGGCGTGTTCTATAAAAACGGTCTCCAGAGCTGCGTCAAACGATGGGAGAAATGCATAACTCTGGGTGGTTCCTATGTAGAGAAAGACTAATAACTGTTCGAAGTTTCGTTGCTCTACTGCTAAGGGAAGTTGGTCAGGGGCATTACTTATTGCACGCCCCTGGTAAATGACAAAAAATTATATTCCAAAATGCATCATTATGGCCATCTTATAATTTATCTATTTAATTAAGTTGACATTTACAATTCTTGACAGTGTCTGTTTCGTAGCGCAAAATCAATCACTTAATTATTATATCAATCGGTTAATCTATCATGCCTTAAACTTATGAACAGAAATAGCAACAATCAATCGGTCAAAAAAAAAATAAATCGTGATTTAACATCTTTAAAATCGGAAATTGGAACAGAAGCAGGAAATACCTTTAATATGTTTCCATTACACCATATTACAGGTATTTGCAGCTTCTCTTTCAATTGAATTTTTTTAATATATTTTTTGTCATTTCTTTTCTCTCTCTCTCTCTCTCTCTCTCTCTCTCGATATATATATATATATATATATATATATATATATATATATATATATATTTGAATAATATTTTGTCAATCTGCCCGGCTTGAATTAGAAAGAAGCAATTCCATCAATTATTCAGGCTTAATTATGAAACAAAATTTCCCTCTCTTACTTTTAAATTTAGAATATTACTTTTTTCCGTCTCGCTTTAGTGTGACGGATTTTTTCAGCCTGTAAAGCTAGAGTATACGATAAAAAATTATGTTGGTCTGTCATGCTCATGTATACACAAACATTTTCATCAGCCTCTCGCGCTTTAGTTAAACAAGACATTTTAATTGACTGTCAAGATTAAATAAAACACATTTTAGTTAGTCTATCACAACTGAATAAAACGAAATATTCTCGTCGGTCTGTCACGCTTAAATATAAAATAGTATGCCGTTGCTAAACACGTACATTGAGTGGGCGCATCTTTATATTTTATCTGTTCGTATCAGTCTGTGAAATATACAACCGAAGATGTTTTTTTTCCTGAATGAAATCTGTCGTCTCTCTTATATCCAAATTCCATTTGTTTCGATAAGAAATATAACAAATACATAATATATTATATATATATACAATATTGTTTTTACTTAATACCTTTTCTTACCCAGAAAAAAGTAAATTATTGAGCTCATATTTTAAAAGCTAATAATATAAAAGCATTGCACACATCATACATCAAACCTGTGATATTTTACTTGTATTTTCGTATTTACATGAAGTACACAAAATGTTTCTTGATGGTGAGTATACTATAATATCGTGGTCATAGGACCAAATAAGCTATGTAGAATTTATAACCTTTAAATGTTTGTATAAGACTATACATAAAAGGTTAAATGTTTGTATAAGACTATACATAAAATATGTTTGCATAAGACTATACATAAAAGGTCAGCTAATATCTTATCCCTTTTGTGTTGTTGAAACCTACTAAATTATTTCAATTTCTGTTTACTTTATTCTTGCAAAGTTCGCATTGTAACCAACGAACAGTTCCGCTTATATTTACTTTAGACTTTACCAAATATTAATACGTTTAAATTAGTATTAATGATAGTAATGCTGTGCTTTGTGTTTGATATTCCTCGTAACTGTCTCGTTGCTCTATCAAGACAGAGGATGTAAAACCGCGTAATCGAATTCAAAATCATTCATCGAAGCAGTTAGATGGCTTTAAATAGATATAAGAATACGACCATGTGGAATCTTAACAACGCCATATTATTATCCATGCAATCATTTTCATGACCAAGTTATTAAATGCAGTGTATCGTTTAGGTTGGTTTTAAGGACAAGAAACGCAGAAAAAGATTGGTACTCGGACACAATTTGACAAGAACTCTTCTACTTATTTGTAACAATTACAAATATATTATCACTTAAATTGGCCGCTTACCTGAATAAATCACCAACCACATTTGTTTATATAATTTATAGTATGTTTTCTTATTCAAGCATACTCAGTTAATTATCACCAGTATTATTGTTATGGTGTTCTACTGATTTCAAGAATAATTGGACTTAATTAGACTAAAAAATTCCAGTTACGACAGTATGTCTGGACAGTTATTGATGGCAGTTCTGGCCACTGAATTAGCCGTATGTTTTCTTTAATACATTTTTGTCAATTATATGGATGTGTCAATTATGCGTATTCCATGCCCATCCAAGCCATGAAATCACTAACATTATGAAGAAAATTATTATTATTATTATTATTATTATTATTATTATTATTATTATTATTATTATTGTTTTTTTTTACTGTAGCTGTTGTTGCTATTATTGTCGTTCACTCATTTTCGATCAAATTTCAAATAATTATCAAAGTTTATAGATCACCACAGCTACATTGTGAAAAAAAATCAATATTTGTTTAGTAAAAAAAAGCTTATGATGAATTTACTAGTGTTCAAAATCGTGAAACAACCCAAGGAGGTGAGTGACGTTTTTATGACTTTTTTTATAGCAATCACGTCGCCTCAGCGACTACTTGCGCTACCAATTCACTGCTATCGCGAAACAAGTGAAGCAGAGAATGAAAGAATGAAAAATCATAACAATTTAATAAATATTGCAGCATTAGAAATTTAAATAATAAAAAAAATAATGTTGCCATATTTGGAATCCTAAATTTATATTTTTAGTAGGATTACTTGCCCTTTTCTTGCCAGCTCTAACAACTAGTCATTTACTTTTCTATGTTCAAGCATAACCATATTACTTTTCATGCTCGCATTTTTCTATTGTAATACATCTGTTGCATGTTATTTTAGAAGGGATGACGTATGTATTTGTTGTTCATGTTAGAGTGTTCATGTTGGTGTGTAGATATATCGCGTAAAGAGAGGGACAGTTCTGTATATATAAAGAGAAAGGGTACATGTTAATGCAGGAGAGTCGACGGTACACAATGAGAGGAGATTTATGATATATAGATGGACAGACTGAGAAATGGTGCGTTTGACATTTATATAGTTGACCGTTCTGTGAATGGGAGTGTTTCTATAACATTGACACATATATTTCATTACCTATTTTTGAGATGAGGATCTCAGTCTTTTCTCATAATGAAGGAACATTCATTATTTATAATAGCTGATGGGGAGACACATTCTTAAGATGATAGAGACACATTCTTAGATGAGTTTATACACAGTCTTATAATACAAATTCACAATACCTTTCTGTTGAATAACATAACACGAAGACGACAGTTACAAAAAAGTTCGTTTATTTCATCAAGGGATTCAAAGTCTTTACATGATTTTCTTCTTCTAACTTTCGCTTCCAAGGTTCGATGTCAGTTCTCTTCTCCCCTGACTGACTGGCGTATATAACTAAAGCTCTCTATATTGAGAACTCACGACGTCATTGCGTGACCAACACGTGCATACCTGACTCGTGGCCTGACATGCTTTCTCTTACCTAATTTTCCTAACCCACTTTATAAATATGTTTAATATTTTATATTGTTCGGATCTAGATTCCTTATTTTAATTTCATTTCATTAACAGAAACAAAATTCATCATTACATTCCTTTCTCAATAAACACATATCTAACTATTTTATGTGAACTAAACAATGGTTAATTCTACATTCTATTTTCAATAACATTTTTTTATTATTTATTTTTACTTATGATCGAAATTCTCAATTCAAATGCTAGCATCGCAGGTTCGAATCCTCGGCTATTCTATCTCATATTTACGCTTACAAGAACAGACGACTTGTTCTTTAACATATATATATATATATATATATATATATATATATATATATATATATATATATATATTGCACTTCTTATTTAGATAGATATATTTCATTAATAATACAATGCAAGAAATATACAAAGTACATGGACTATGCACAAGTAATGTCACTTGCAGTAACAGACCAACTGCTAACAAAAGGTATGCATTAACTATTCCATACTCGTTTTGGCAGCGAAACTAATGTAACATAATTATATGGCTTCAGAGTAATGTAATCTTTGAAATACTAACGCCAAGATGTTTTCTTCGTAGAGCTTGTATAACTGACTATATATATATATATATATATATATATATATATATATATATATATATATATATATATATATATATATTTAAAAGAGTGTAGCCATCAACAATTGTGGGTTTTTAAAAGGTTTTCATCATATTTTTATTTTAAAATATTTTTATAACGCGTTTCGAGCTTAGGGTGTGCTCTCTTCAGATGTTTTCGTAAACAGTTTTTCTTTAAAATGGGAGTTTGAAAAGTTATTTTTACCTATGCTGATACTAAATGTGTTTTTCAGAGTGATGTGGTCTCAGACATCCTGTCTCCAACCGTAAGTGTTTAAAGTGTCTGGTCAAAGTTAGATTCAAAGAGGGCGCTTTTGGTCCATTGAGGAAGGGTTTTATGTTTTTTTTATGGTTTTTTTAAAAGACTTTCTTTCCCCATGTTTAGCACACACTCACACACAATCACACACATACATATATATATACATACATGTACACATACATACGTATACGCACGCAGGCACATACACATATACACACGCACATACATAGAAATATATGTAGGAGCATGCATATATACATACCCACCTACACACTCACACACGCACTCACACACATCCACCACTAACACATCAGGCACATATTGGTTAATTGTTTTATTTTATTAATTAATTAATTTATTTATTCCCAATCAAAACACGCATGCATACATGCACTTAATCATTCAAACATAAGTACACGCACACACACAAGTAAGATGGAGAATAGGTAGGAGAAGATACATACACACATATACATGCACATACACATATATATATATATATATATATATATACATACATGTATGTACATACACACTCACAAACATCCACATACTATGTAGGCACATATACACACATACGCACATACATAGAGAGACATATGCAGGGGCTCACACATACGCGTATATCCATATCCACACGAACACATTTACCCACTCATACGTATGCATACATATGTACATATATGCACACACACATACAGATGCGTATACATTCATCCACCCATATATATATGGACACATATGCACCAACAATCACACATACACATACATATTCATACATCATACCTTATGTATATATTGGTTGAAGTTTTCTTTCTTTTCTAATCCAAGCACATATGCATACATATATTCAGTAACCCAAACATAAGTGCACGTACACACACAAACAAGATGGAGCATAGATAACAGATGATACATGTATATACGCACACACGTATACACAATCATATGTATACACTCACATACACACACATATATACATGCACATATGTTCGCACATACACACACAAGAGCCAGTAGAACAACATCCATCACAAAACTGGCCAAACATTTTGGGGAAGACTGTCTTACAAGTGAGACAGAAACAGAAAAGATACCTGCGACTGAAATAGCCAGAAAAAGTCGCCAGAAATACACTAAAGCTTTCCATGACAAGAAAGTTGAAGAATGGGCCAACCAACAACGGGCCAAGTATTTTCTGGACGAATATAACCAAGACTATATTGATAAGGAAGGGTCTAAAAGCTGGCTAAAGGATGGATCGCTCCACTATGACCAGGAGAAGTTTATAATAGCTGCCCAAGATCAAGGCTTGATGACTAATGCGTTTAAAAAAATGAGTGGTCTCAGCAAAGACAACAAATGCAGGTTCTGCCACACAGAAGTAGAGAGTGTGAGCCACCTGATTTCTAGCTGTAAGGTTCTGCTAGGGGACGGCTACTATACAATGCGACACAATGAAGTATGCAAATATCTCCACTGGACGATCTGCAATAAGTTAAATATCGAATGCAGTAAGAAGTAATGGGAACATATACCCGAAAGAACAGTCGGAAACAAGTCATATACCATCCACTATGACTATGCAATCCCTACAGCCACATACATAGAAAACGGAGCTATAAAACCCGACATTGTAATATGGGACAAGAAGGAGAAGGAAGCAACCTTGGTGGAAGTTAGTGTCCCGAATGATGCTGGGTTAAACAAAGCTGAGAGGGAAAAGATTACTAAATACCAGGGTCTTATGTATGACATGAAAAGAAACTGGAACCTTAAGAAGATCTCTATCATTCTAGTAATTATAGGAGCAACCGGACTTATGAAAAAGAATTTTACAAACTATCTTACAAATATACCAGGTAAACCAAGTGCAAAGGAGATTCAAACAATTGCACTTAAAGGGACGGTTAGAATCTTAAAAAGATCTCTCGGTTGGAGTGTCTAAAATAGCAGGTGTATGTTTGGCATCTGGTAGGATGCCCCATCCCTGGCTTAAACAAAATGATAAGAAAAATGAAGAAATAGAGAGAAACACATACGTATAATTTCTAATTGTTTGTTTAGTTTAGAGAAATGGTACTGTACTGGATATGGACGCGCGCACCCGTGAAACGCGTTATAACAATATTTTAAAATAAAAATATGATGAAAACCTTTAAAAAAACCCACAATTGTTGATGGCTACACTCCGTTAAATATACATTTTTTTCTCTCGTTGGAACTACATAACCATCACTTTAAATATATATATATATATATATATATATATATATATATATATATATATATATATATATATATATATATATATATATAGTCACCGGACTATCCATTCATGTGAAATCTTTTTATTATTTTTCTTTTTCCTCCTGTTCCCCTTACTTTTTTTAACCAAGTAAGATCTTTGACTTACTTGTAGTTTCATTAAATACTTTTATAAGCAAAATCCTATCCTGCATTTTGCTAATTCCTGCCCTCTGATGAGAAGGAGAGTATTTCTTCGAAACTCCGCGGATTAAGGACTATCCACTTATCTTGTGCTTCCTTTTTTTAAAATTAAATATGTTTTTAACTCTTTTTCAAGATTTCTTTTAACATATTTTATTAATCCTTTGTTCATATATATATATATATATATATATATATATATATATATATATATATAGTTTCTTGTATAAGTTCTACCAAGATAATATATATATATATATATATATCATTTTATATCTATTGATCTCTCTTTATACTTATTTCTCTTTATACTTATCTATCTCTTTATATGTGTGTGTCTGTGTATTTTTCACTTCCTTCTTAAAACTTCATCACTTTCTCGCGTTTGTGCTTTCCTATACATGTTTTGAACTATTACGACTTTTCTCTAGCCTTCCATATTTCTCTCTCTTTGGTTTTCTTTTCACGTAGGGTTTGATGTAATACAATGCCGTGTATTAAATAGGACTAGGCCTTTGCTGAATACCACGAGCTCTTATAAAGGACGGCCGTCAATAATGGCAATATATTTCGAGTAAAATGCATGCGTTTCTCTCTCTTCTAAAACTTTTAAACACTATCTTCACATATTCTCTGTTGTGTTTCCCTTCTGCTTTTTTCTCTCATATTCATATTTTATTTTCTATCTCGTTTTGCTCTCGTATTTCCCTAATCTATTTTAGTCTCATTTCTTCAAGCATCTTAATTCCGTATAACTGCTCTTTCTTTATAAATAGGAAATGATAATAGACTCCACTTAGATTTAACGCATTTATCGCATGATTGGATAGGTTTGTGAATGAATATATCTAAAGGCGCGAGAACAAACAAGCAGGAACCGTTAACCGGCGTTGCCCGGTGAAAGCATGCTCCCCTCCTCATAAAAGTACGGTGTTCCTGGTGGCTAATCACCAACGTTTTAATGTTAAACACAGCTTTCAGAATAGACACCCCCAACCTTCTCATATTAAGAACGTCGTATGGACAAGACACGCACAATCTTGCGATTGTAAGAACGGCTTTCGGAATAGACGCCCCATTTTATGAGAGGGCCATGTTCAAAGTATTTGCACCAAATTAAACTTTGATATTCGTTCTCAGCATACCTACGCGCAAACACCATAAAAAATTAGTGGTGGCGTCGGGGGTAGAGGTTAATTGCGTGTGTACAACACTGAATTTATGACCCGGAAACTACTTTTCACCGCCAAATGTTAAAGCGAGTGTCTTATTCAGCATAGTCTAAAACTTATAAAGTCGTCATTTTAAAGGAAATTGTGTTGGTGGAACTAAGTTAAAATATTATCTAAAAAAATTTAATGTCTAAACAGAGTCGACAATAAGTCCTGAAAAGAGAAGTAAACAAAAACAACTATAATAATAAACAAATATATAACAAATAAATCTATCTGTAGGCAATGTAATAAAGGGTAAATTTGTAGTTTAACACCGTAAATTACTTGTCAGACAAAATTATTTATAAAAACGTGCATAAATTTCGTCAAATTAAACTGATGAAAAAAAATAATAAAAATGAATTTTTTTCTGAATTTATTTCAGCCTTTGAGGGTAATAATGTGTTTAATATAAAAATAAATGCTTTTTACGATTTGTTTGTTTGTCAGCAAAGAAATTATCTACATCAATAGTAAATAAGAAAAATATAATAAAACGACGGCCCCCTTAAAAACAAACGAAAACCAAACCAAAAAAGAAATTCGGATTGGTTAAAGACGCTCGAAAATCGAAAAATAAATAATGGAATTCGTGTGTTCCTTTCTGTGCTATCAATTGTTTAATCTGTATGATGGAGTAGTTTAAAATACGCTGGTTACTGCATTGTAAAAAAAAACCGACCAAGTCGAAAATATATTCCATAAGGGACATGCCACTTTATTCCATCAAGTGTGTACGTGGTTCGTTACTAAAGATTTTCTGTTTTAGTTGGTTCGATTTAGCAGGAAATCATGATTGTTTTATTTTCAAGCGTAAATTTTACATGTAAGTACAGTATTTTTTATCTCCAGCAAAGGCTAGGTGCCACTTTGATGTAGGGGGCTACTATCTGAGACATAATTGCAGGGATACTATGTATTGAATTGCGCAGCAAGATGTCTGTTGACATTACACGTTTTTTGTAGTGTTACTATCGATTGGCCTCGCCATGAGCAAATGCTAAGGGTTAAGTGTGGAGAAATGAACACTAATAATGCTCTCTCTCATTATATATATATATATATATATATATATGTATATATATATGTATATATATGTATATATATATGCATATATGTATGCATATATATATACATATATATACATATATACATATACATATATACACACATGCACACACACACACACACACACATATATATATATATATATATATATTTAAATACCTACAGACACCAGTGTTTCCTCCTTTCGAGATCATCAGCGCAGTGTGACACGATTGCAACCGGTCGGGAGATTCGAACCCGTCTATGAAGCCATCTCTGACTCCATTAGCAAGGACGACAACCCACGGTTATTCTCAACTGCGACAAACACCGTTGAAAATTTAACATTTATTATTTAAATGTTCTAACATCCGGCCATAGTGATAATAACATCATGTCTTTCTATTTCAACTTTAAAACGCTCACCAATAAGAACTGCTTGCTTAAAGGGGCTGGCACACACACAGACACACACAGACAGACACACACATATCCACGCAAACGCACACACACATACATATATATACACACATATATATATATATATATATATATATCCGCATATATCTGCATCCACAGTCTCTTGCTCGCTGTTCTGTAAAACCTTTAGGTTCCTGCTTACTAGTATGTGTATGCAGAAAAAAAGGATAAATGTCGATATCCGAATACTCTGGGCAAATCACCGCAAAAGAAATTGTCCGCATACCGTAAACTGTAACATAGAATCGTAACCTCCGAAACAAAATGAAACGAACTTTATTTTTATTATTACCAGATAGGATATATTTTTTCTGTTATTAATTTTGCAAGGCGAATTAATATTTCGTAATATTCTTTACCAAAATAAAATAAAATTATAAATTCTTGTATTTTTTCCGTGCCTAATAAAAATCACTGAAAATGAAAAAAAAAAAACAAATAACGAAATAAAACAAATCCTCTAATATTTATTGGGCAAATAATATTACAAATAAGTATTACGCAGTGAATTACATATTAATTTGTTAATAATTTTAAAGCCATGACTTTTTCTTTAACAGTTAAAAACGTTTGAATTTTCACAAAGTAACTAATAAGAAACGAGTCAAAAAACAAAAAAATAAACGTAAAAGCAATTTAACTGTCGAGTAAAAGTCATGGCTTTAAAATTATTAGCAGATTCTCAATTAAGTAAAAGATTGAAAGTTTTGGGAGATTTTTTATTATTTGGCTATAAGCCAAGGTCATATCATTCTTGTTTATTACAGGTACATTAAACATCATGCTATTCTTATAAATATACCCGTCATCAATAGATGATAGATGTACGTAACAAATTGCTAGGATATTTACACAATTATGCATCTTTTACACATATGAATTTAAAAAAAAATTTTTTTTTATTACATTTTCACCCCAAACAAGGCACATTGCCACTTTGGTGTAGGGGGCTACTATCAGGGGAAACATCTACTGGGGTACTATGTAGGGATTAGGGCAGCGAGATGTTGGTTCACGTTGCACTTGAACTTATGCATGTCAGTACTGTTGGGGAAGCAGTGACCTGGAATGGAATTCCAAAGTCTAGCAGTTCTGGGGAAGAAACTACTGGAGTAGAAAGATCTTTTACATCTAGGGATCTCTACAGTGTGGGGGTGGGATTTTGCAGCTTGTCGGGTCTGTCGAGGGTGTCCACGTCGTGGGGGCACAAGTGCTTGCAGTTCTTCAGAGCATTCACCATTATAATACTTGTAGAACAGGCAGAGGGATGCAACGTTTCGACGATGGGACAGAGGCTGAAGTTTAGATGCCAGTTTAGGGCCTATCAGATTTGCGACTCTCTTCTGAACCCTGTCAAGGAGCGAGAGACTAGTAGCCGATGCACCGGCCCAAATATGACAGCAATACTCCATACATGGGCGAATAGTGGCCTTATAGAGGTACAGGATACTTTCGGGTGTTAGAAGTTTTCTAGCACGGTAGAGAGAGCCTACCTTCCTTGCAGCGACCCTGGCAATGCCCTCGATGTAATTGTTCCAACTCATGTTTCCTGTGAACGTAAGGCCAAGGAGCTTGAGAGACGTACTCTCAGATAAAGAGTCGTTGACCATTGCTATAGGTGGTAGAGAAGTTTTCTTGTAATTATTGAATGAAACCAGTTTTGTCTTGGTGGCATTGAACGTTACCATCCATTTTTGTCCCCATTCCACTACTGATTGGAGGTCATCCTCTAGTGTGTCTGCCATTACTTTAGATATATGTTCATTTGTTTTCCTGTCATGCCTGCTATAGAGTGTGGTGTCATCAGCATATATACCCATCTCAGAGGCAATCTTGTCGGGGAGGTCATTTATGAATATCAGGAACAGCAGAGGACCAAGGATAGATCCCTGGGGCACTCCCGCATTTATATCATATTGTTTAGATGTACGACCGTCGAGGACAACCTGGATTTTTATCTTATCTAAGAAGGATTTAATTATGTTAAGTATTCTACCAGTGATACCGTAAGATCTAATCTTCCTGAGGAGACCCTCATGCCATACCCTGTCAAAAGCCTTAGATATATCTAGAGCTACCGCTCTGCCCTCTCCCGCTTTGTCCAGTGAATGGTATATGCGTTCAGAGATTACAGTTAGGATGTCTGCCGTGGAACGGGCTTGTCTAAATCCATATTGATGGTCGGTCAGAAGTTTAGCATCTGTAAGGTGCTGGACTAGAGCATGGTTAATTAAGGTCTCAAATATTTTGGCAAAAAGTGGGAGGAGGGTAATAGGACGATAATTTAATGGGTCAGTTCTTTCGCCAGAATTCTTGAATACTTGTACTACAGAAGCAGTTTTCCAACAGCTCGGAAAGCAAGATTCATTAAGGCATTTGTTGTAGAGTTTGGAGAGAACTAGAGCTACTTCGGCTGAGCACTTTTTAATAGCACAGCTGGGATGAGGTCGGGACCACATGCTTTGGAAGTGTCAAGGTTTTTTATGATAGCATGCACCTGAGGAGGGGTAATTTTCAGATCGTCTAGCGTGGCGTCTGTCCGCATAGGAAATTGAGGTAGGGGATGGTTTAGAGGGTCCAGTGTGGAGTTTGAGGCAAACCGACTGGCAAGCATGTTAGCCTTCTCGGTTGCTGAGCAAAGAACCTCGTGATTGTTGGTTAATGGAGGAATTGTTGATTGCCCATTATTCATTACACTGTTGTAGATTTTCTCAGAAGTCACGAGTTCCTAGTTTTTGTGCTTCGATGCGTTTTTTAGTGGTTTCCGTAAATTCCCTCTTAGCTGTCGCTATTTCTTTCTTAACGTTACTTCTAGCTTCTATGTACTTCTGTCTGTTTGAACTGGACTTATGTCGATTAAACCTGCAGAATGCATGCTGCCTTTGAGCAATAGCAGTTGCTCAAGTCGAAGTAAACCATTGGGGAGAGTGGGGCTTGCTATAGAATTTCCGCATGGGAACATGCGCTTCGATTGCAGTTTTGAACCATTCAGTGGTCTCGGTTGCACACTGTTCAGCAGGAAGATAAAAAATATTTCCCCATGGGGCGTCTCTGATAAGATCTCTGATAGCTTCCCAGTCAGCCTTTTTATAATATCTCGTTGTTTTGAGCACTGACTCTTCAGTTTTGGGTCTAGTGTTTAGGGCGATTTCAACCATTATCACCGCATGATCAGCGTTCTCAAGTGGGCTGTCGGCTTTCGTTACACAATCATCAGGAACTGTGGTCAAAAACAGATCTAATAGTGATGCGTGTTGTTCTTCCTGATCAGGGAAGCGGGTTGGAAAAGTAACAATTTGCGATAGGGAGTGAGATACAGAGAAGCTATGAGTTGCGCTGCCTGAGGCATCTGTGTAAGTAGAGAATCCAAGCCAGTTTTTGTGATGGACATTAAAGTCGCCAAATACATGTACTTGTGCGCTAGTGTCGAAGGAGAGTGCCGTGTCTATGCTGTCAGATACTTTGTTTATTATGGTGCAGTCTTGGGTCGAGGGAGAGCGGTAGAGAAAGTAAAAGTAGCTAATGTTGTGTTGCATGATTAGTCTAAACCATATAAAGGCTTGATCATCCGTTTCTAGGTTTGTTTCTCTAGTCAAGGGAAGGGTATTACGAATGTAAACTCCAAGTCCGTGCATATGTCTGTCAGAGTCCTTACGGCAGAGTGGGAGATATCAAGGCATGTTAAAGTAGTTAGAGGGGATGGAGGAGTGTAGGTTAGTCTCACTTAGTGCTAAGATATCCGGGGTATTTGTTAGGAGAAATGCTTCAACATCAGCTAAATTAGTTCTAAGCCCACGGATATTTGTGAATGCAAGCCTCAAGGGAGGAGGCAAGTTGGATTTGTTTGACCCTAAGCCTGGTTTAAGCTTATTTTTAGATTGTACTGTCATCATGTTTTTTAACGAGTTTCAGTTGGGTTAGGGGAAGCCGAACAGGAGGTTATGCAGAATATCACACATGCATCACAAGTAGAACTTCAGCTGACCCTCTATCAACTAGGACTGTGGCCTTAGGAAAGCCCACCGGGGATGAGTGCAGGGTTCCTTTCCATGCACGCCATGGCACTGCAAACATCCCGATATTATTCAACTGTTGATGGAGCAGCCGCTCTAAGCGCTACCAAAGAGTTAGGGCTCCTGTACTACCAGTCGGAAACAGCAGCCAGTAACTGTCAATCCGGTACCCTCAACCCATTAGAAGAAGGTCAACCAATCTAATTGCTCAGACATATGTGGTACTCAAGCATTCTCAAGTGCCCAGCTTTAGGGGTGGGGTGTGTCGGGAGTGGGGAAACGGCGTTCATTGCCCTAGACAAGAAACAAGATCTACCACTGGGTGTTTCTGTCGAATCACTGTGATAGTATCTCTGCGCCTGACTAATAGGCAAAGAAGGAGTATGGAAGCCGGGCGATAGGCAGGACCTATCTACTTTTGTGTAAAAGCATTTTAGGCTTGCAAACCGGTAATTTGATTGAGTCACCAGCTCTAGGAAGGTTGTCATCCAAGACTGAAGAGGCCTCCCTCCTCTTTGGTTTAGTTTCAGAGTTTTCCTTCTCCTAGACGGATGATCTGGAAAGATCTACTGGGTCCGTCACCACTGAGAGGGTTTGCTCCGCGCCTGGGTTCTAATCCAGGTATTTCTGCGACCCCGCGTGGTTAGTTAATGTTATTGGGTTAGTTTGTAGAGGTTATATCTGCTAAATAGTTACACTCCTCAAAGTGGATTAGGGACATTGTTATTTCATTGTTACTGGATAAAGGGGTTTAGTAGAGCTTATGCAGTGTAAGCAACTATGATTGTAAGGAGGCTTGTTAGGAGAAGATAATGTGGTTTGAGGCTTTCTCTTTTGTATATATATATTTTTTATTTTTTCCTTTTATTTTTTTTATTTATTTTTTTTTATTCATGTGAGCTTGGGTCTAGTATAATATTAGAGTGTGAGTAGGTGTTAAGAATTGAACTACGAGTTGTGCCCAAACTATATTTTAGATGATAGCAGGGCATGAGATGCGAGTGCAATATAGTACGGGTAAAACAGTAAGTTTTGAGTCATGTGTAATTTGGTAAATAGATATATGGGCTGGTTTTAGTAGGTAACCTGGTTAAAAAAGGGCATTACAATGCTTCCATTTCCATTGTTACTGGGAGAGGGTATAGGTAAAAATTCGTGCAGTGGAAGCAGCTTAATTTGCTGCAGCATTGGATTGAGAGAGACGAGTTAATGTGTGGTTAGATATAGTTTTGTAAGTTTAGGAATGGATGATTAGATATGGTTTAGTAGATTTAGGATTAGGATAAAGTGTTAGGGTATGATTTACTTGTTATTAGAAATTCTGATTAGGTGCCCAAACCGAATATTTAGTAAGACTGAAAGATAAGATATGCTCAGTATAGATACAAGAGAACATTTGATATGGAGTACAGTTATACCTGATATATATAGGTTATTGCATATGTTGTAAATATAGTTAAATATAGATGGATGGATAAGTAGTATTGTATACGAATGCATGGAATTTTGGACAATTTGAGTAAGTTGCCTTTAGACTACAACGAAGGAGAATGACTTCGCCTTTCTCTTAATATCCGGAAGTTTTTATTTTAATGAGTATCGGTTTAGTTTGTGTAATGATTATTGCAATACTATCTCTTAATAAAGAGATATTAATGGTTGCTGTTCATTATAGATTACTTTAAGTCAATGTATAGGACTATTGCTAGTAAGTATTTACTTAGAAGCTTGGTTATGGGTTAGGAGTTTTAATCAGGAGCATGCCTAGGAAGTTATGGTTGTTAATAGGTATCGATTTACGAGTCAGTTAGGGTCAAGGGCGGAGAGCAAGGACCCCTCTAAGTTACGTAAAACGGATTAGGTTTAGTGGCAACTTGAGAAATAGAGCAGTTTGATTTGTTAGTGATCAGGAGAAAGAGAATTTAAGTAAAAAAATAAAAACGTTTGTCATGCAAAACAGACAATGCAGTCATCTTGGAGGTAAAGTATCTATAGGGGGTACTTAGTATACAACCAGCAGTATTTTTCAGTTTTGAGAGGAATTTTAGGTACAATAGTTTCATGGTTTGTTGTACAAGTCCGTAGTCTAGGTCAGGGACGAAGCACTTCTAATATTGCAACTGGGTGTATCTAATTTTAAAAGTAGTTGAATAGAGTATTATGAGGTGTTCTACTTAGCTTAGGGATAGAAAGAAAATTTAAGGTAATATTCAGAGTGATATAAGCAATTTCATGAGGATTAGATATATGATCACTGGATGTTATGCTGCCCAGAATAATTATTGTATCTATTCAGAAGGATGTCTTGGTGATATAAGATTTGAGAAATTAAGAGTCTGAGGATACAGAAAGTTGTGAGCTGATGAGGATTCAGTACAGCCGATTATATATAGTTAACAAAGGTGGTTTAGTTTAGTACGCACGTACTGTACATATTAAGTATACTGCTTCAGTTCTATCCTCTATTAAAGGAAACCGCGTCTGCATTTCGATTGGCAATTTTGTCAAAAGAGGAAATTTAAAACATCTTATCTAATTTTTGATGATATCAGTTTATAGACAATTGTACAGACTGAGAGAATGTTGTGTAAGACATAGGAGCCCATCGTCTTCGTATTTTGATGAAATTATGGATCAAGGGATCAAGAGCATAGGTTCGGAACAGGTGTCCGGAAAGGAAATGGCAGTGTACAAGGAAGAGGGGGTCACTGATATCTTATTAACGTTATTTTAATTGAGAAAATTAACATTTAAAAAAAAAATTGCCTTGCGATGGCTGATTTATATCAGGTAACGTACTTAAATAAAGTTTTCATATCCTCTAAATAAATTAGCATAATTTCTTTTTTTTTAACCGAGTTTTTCTTTACTATAGCATTGACTTATTATTTAAGTGAGATGGGATTTGTAAACTGCGAAATGGTCTATTTAAGTGGAGAAAATTATCGGTTACAATATGCCTGGAAATGTAAAGAATATTTGCTTTAAATTTCATGCTAAACAGTTAAAGATTTTACTTGGCTTTGGTTTTCTCTTCTTGGACACTCGAGACTAAAAACCAGGGTGGTCGTTTCTCTTGGCCCTGAAAGGTCAAATGGCATTTGTGGTACCAAGATGCTATCTATTCAGCAGAGGACTGGGTAGGCTACTTTAGGGGGAGGGGGTCACTTAGTGAAAAGTTTTCCATTTGGCGGCGCGGCAATATTTCCTCGCTTGTGTATCGTTTTCAGAGATATTAATGTAAACAATTGAATACGCGTTCCAAACAAATATGATGGAAATAAAATAATGGCATATATAACGTAAAATAATAGCATATATAACTACAAGGTGAAAAGCGGAAAAACTGAAAAGGAAATGCGCAGTTGTTACTACAGCTTTCGAAAAGAATTTAAGTCATATTCACTGTAAGGATTTGTTGAAATAATGTTGAAATTATGTACGAAGTAATTGTTTAAAGGTAAAAATTTTATCTTCCAATACTCATATATTATATTCAAAGTTAAGTGAACTAAAAGGAAATAAAGCGACCGGTTCTTTCTCTCTTAAAAGACAGATCATACTCATTGAAATGCTAGCTGAGCAAGGACACGTAATATTGCTGTCAGCTTCTTTTCTTTAGTCATTAGCGTACCACTACGCAGCGTAGCACTACGCCACATCGTTTTTCTTTGTATTATCGTTACCTACCACGTAAGTTCGATATTGCTGGAGAAAAACTGTTAGTGACTCCAGAATAAACTTGAGATAGAAAAAAAAAGTTCTGGTCTCACTGAACCCGTCAAAGATATTCTTGAGAAAATGTATATATTTTTTTAGACAAATTTAATTTTGACAAGACACTAGTAAAAGCCTACAACCATAATATATATATATATATATATATATATATATATATATATATATATATACTAGCTTTACCCTGCCACGCGTTGCTGTGGCTCAATTTGGTGTAATGGAAAAAAATAATAAAAAGAGCAACTGCATGTTTCTTATATTCTTAGTACGGCAATAAACTCCAAAACGTGAAAAGAAGGTGAAAATGAAAAAAAAAAATGGTACTCTTACAGAATTTTATCCAGATCCTCGGGAGTTTCTGTCAATTGTGGCTTGGGCTTGACCAACAATTAGTGGATTAAGCCGAACGTAGCTAAAATGTTGAAACGCTAAATCGTTTTTTTTTGTCTTCTGTATACAAAAATGTGAGTTATTAATTCGTATTTGGGCGAAGGAGGGGTTACTATACACAGATTCGAAAAAGTTATCAAAAAACAAATAAATGAAAGCAAAGGTAAGTAAGTTACGTTTCTGCCTAACTTGATCATTTTTTAGTGTTTTTAGTTAATGTAAAATGTTTAATTGGCTCGAAAAACACAAATGGTCGCAGACTCTGTTGAATACGTTAAGTTTGGGAAACTAAGTCAAAAACTAAAAACGATACAAAACAGGTTTAGAAACCCACCGACTATATGTTACCGTAACATAGGCTGACACATTCGGAAGGTTTCTGACACTATCTTGTATAGATGTTTTAGTTTTAACTCATTTTCTAAAATTTAACATAATCATCAGTGTCCGCCACCATTTTATCTTTCAAATGCACCGATAAACACTGTTTTTCGAAGCCGACTAAACGTTACATTAAATAAAAAGGGCTTGTATTACTAAACACAAATACAAAAAAGTTGTCAGAAAATAAATATATAACAAATACATCTTATCAAAGGCAAGATAAGTTAATTTCTACCTAACTGCATAAGATTTTAGTGTTTTTATGTAATGTAAAATGTTTAATCGGTTCGAAAACATGCAGTGTTTATCGATATATTTGAAAAAAAAACAAATGGCGGCAGACTGCATTGAACACGTTAAGTTTGGGAAAATGTTGGGAAAATGAGTTAAAACTAAAACCTATACAAAATACTTTTAGGAACTCACGCAATATATGTTACCATGACAGAGGCTGACATATATTCGGTTGTTGTGTAAGAGTATATTCTTTAGTTTTTTAGTTTTAAATCATTTTCCCAAACTTTACGTGTTTAACACAGAGCCATGACCAGTTTTAAATGGTTTCGACTATGCTGAATAAGAAAATCTCATTTAAATTTTGCAGAGGAATGTAATTCTCGAGATACAAAGACCGTACCATGCACTATAATTCACTGGCGGCCATGAGTAAACACCCCCAACCTCCCCATATTAAGAACACCTCTATCCTCCCCATATTAAAAATGTCTTTTGGAATGAATACCTCAATTCTCGCCATGTAAAGAACTATTTTTGGAATAAACACCCCCAACTTACCCATGTTAAAAATTGTTGAGGTGGATCTAATGTGAAAATTAATCTTTTTTTTTTTTTTTTTAATAAATTGTTAGTTGAAAGTACAGAATAGTTAAAAAACACCATCCCCTCCCCATAGTAAGAATGACTAAAAAATAATTGTTTTCTTGGTAGAAACTGTTCTGTATTTCACCTAACAATTTCTTTAATCAAGAAAAAGCATTCATATTTTCTCATATAAAAACAACTTCTGTTAAAAAAGCGTGTTTTCAATTTTGTTAAAAGTTTTCTTTAACCTTAAACTTTACCGTAAAAAAAGAAAACAAACAAACAATCGACTGACGTGTACTTCCACAATATTTTTTTTTAATATAATTTTACGATATCTTATTTTTTAATAATAAATTGTAAGTTTATAACACAGAATAATTACAAAACACCCTCGCCTCTCCACTGAAAAAAAAATTAAAAAGTGTTATTTCAGCCCGTTACCAAAATGCATAAAAATCTGTACTGTAATTTATACTTTTAATAATAACACATTTCATGTGATCATGTGATTAAAATTCATGTAAATTAACTACGTTGATTAACAAATTTAAAAAGTAATGCAAGATGAAGTTTTAAAATGATTGAATGTGTTTTATTTGTTAATTTAACATTAAAAAACATTGAATAATAAAAATAAAGTTTGGGTACTAATATATTTTAATTACTGTGCTGAAATATTAAGGTTATTATTTTGAAAGGCATTCTTAACAAGGGTAGGATGTTTTGTAACAATTCTGTGCATACACCTTACAGGTAAAAAATGGTATCCTGAAACTTTAATTTATCTAATAAAGCTATTTAAAAATATCGTGATATCAAAAATGCATGAGCACCAAATTTTGGTTTAATTTTAAAATAGATATTTTTCCCGGGTGCATACAATATGGCAGATGGTAGTCGTACTGTTTTATATATTTTTTATCAATGTTTTATTTAATTGTAAGTGGAAGCACAAAATTGTTAGGAAACACCCTCACCTTATCATTTAGAATGATTTTCAAAATAATAACGTTATACTTCAGCATGGCACCAAAACTACATAAGTACCGAAAATATCATTTTTATTGGTCAATGTTATTTTTTATTTTAAATAAAATGAAATGCATGTAGTCATTTTAAAACTTCATCTTTTATTATATATTTTCAATTTGTTAAGCACATGATCACATTTCCAATAATTATGTTAATATATTTTGCCCATTTGAAGTTTGTAAAACACGTAAATAAACTTTTGCTCGATACGGGTGACGACTTCTAAGAGTCTATTTTAGTGATAACCTGGTTTTAGAATATATGTACAACAAAACGGCAAATCTGCCTTCAAAATCCGGTATTAATTTACTTTAAGGTCCATCTCACGTTCGTATATAACAAAATATTTTTTTGCAGATTTCGGTGTGCTACTAATGAATCTGCAAACCGTTTCCGTCGCAAAAAAGTAGTTTTCATGATATGAAGAAATTACTTTTTTCAAAAAGTGGATGTAAATTTAACTTAGAATGAGCACCCATTTTCTGCCCACATGAGAGAGGGGCATTTTTGTGCGTCTTTTGGCTGAAAAGTGTTTTGTTTGATTTCTTTTGCATAGTAATAACACCTGAACTCTGGAACTATTTTCCATTTCACAGCCATAGCCTTCGTTTACGCTACGCGCGAGCATAAAGGAAGGCTGTTAAACATGCACTCGCTTACCAAACTGCCTAGTCAAAAAGCCTTTTAGCCAACACGAAATAAAAATGACCCTTCTCTCAGGTGGCCAGTAGGTGGGTGCGCATTTTATGTTAAACTTACATGGAAAAGCGATCACTCACTTTTCGAAAAAGTAATTTCTTAATATCATGAAAACTATTTTTTTGCGACGGAAACGGTTTGTAGATTCGTTTTTAGCACACTGAAATCTACAAAAAGATATTTTGTAATGTACGACGTAGACGGGCCTTCAAAAATCTGGGGAGGGGATAGTTTGCATTAAAAACAGCAAATGAATTCGATAGAAAAAATGGATGATATATATATTGTTTTAATAACATAAGAAATAAAGAATTAGACAATTCTATTATCGGTAAGCATGGCGAGGAAAGCTCTAAGCCAAACAAAGAAATTTAAATAAAAAAAAATGGATTCTTGGAATTCAAGATGTCGTTACATGCCGTGGAAAAACTAAACAATTAAAAGGTAATGTTCGATGGGTGAAAAGCCTTAAGATAAAAAAAATGAATTTAAAACTAAAAAAATAAGAAGATTAACAAATTAATTTAAATTAAAAAAATGGGGAACGTTTTTTGTACTTATCGATTAAACACATAATGAAATATTGTAATTCGAAAGTCATCAACTGCGGTGCATTAACTGCTCATTTCTACCGGAAATAAAATGGAGGGAACAGTTCCGCATTTGCGAAAAATATTTCTATTTTATTTAATATTTTTATAATTAGCTATGTTAATTTATTTTAATAACATAAAAACATTCCTCGACTCTACGGATAGACCATCTGTAATGTAGACATGTGATTTTATTGATTTTGAACAAACCGGATGTTTCATTTATATATATATATATATATATATATATATATATATATATATATATATATATATATATGTATATATATATATACATACATATATATTTCAGAGGAAACATAATTTAATTTAAATACCAAAGAAAACAAAAAAAAGGGCAGGTGAAATTATCAAAATTTCCTTAAGGCCTTATCGTCTGACCGTCTAAGAGGAAACTTCAGAAAGATAAATTAAAAACTAAGAATCGAATGAGGAAAGAAGGCAATTTAGTTTCAGTTGGAAGACCAGTAAGAAAAAAAAAACTTCACTGCGCAGGTGGTTTCAAATCAATAAATATTTCCAACTGATGTTTCAAAATCTTTTGTCTACACATCGCAAAAATAGTTTTCATGATATTAAGAAATTCCCTTCTTTCCTAATTCGATTCTTAGTTTTTAATTTATCATTCTGACATTTCCTCTTAGAGGGTAAGACGATAAGGCCTTAAGGAAATTTTAATAACTTCACCTGCCCGTTTTTTTTTGTTTTCTTTGGTATTTAAATTAAATTATGTTTCCTCTGAAATTTCTCCTTCCATTTTGCTGTACCAAGAATTTACATATATATAATATATATATATGTATATATATATGTATATATATAATATATATATATATATATATACATATATATATATATATAATTCGTATTCCTGTCTTTTTGTTTGTTCACAGTTTGATTAATATATACAGCACGTGTCTTATTTTAATCTTTCATTATTTCTAGATATAGTATGATATTGGGAAAATATACAATTAAGAGATCACCTTATTTGCATATGACATTAAGAAAAATTTATTTTACAAATAGCGGTATCTTTGTTAATGTTTTTACCGAGATAATTATTTTAAGTGTTCTATTTAAAATTGTTATTTAATAAATTTTAAACAACAATTATATTGATAATATATTTAATTTATGTTGGAATTAATATTTTGAACAGCGACCTTTTTTAAACCTTTTGTGAGATTTATTTGCCCCTATATGCTATCCATAAAAAACAAACATTTACCAAGTATCATTTGGTAATTTCAATAAGTTTCTAGCTGGAAAAATAATCCGTGTAGATAGAAAACACGTTTGGCTTTTGTTGTTTTTGTAATATTAAAAAAAAACACTTACGAAAAAAACTGTTCGCTTTATTTTATTCCTTATGGCAATACAGAAATCGGTAACTTTTACCACATTATTCAGGTTTGTTTAATACCTAAAAAAATGAAGATCTAACTTCCACAATTCACACTTTTTTTTGCGTTAATTTCATCGATCACAAACTTAATTTTGTAATTAAAAATTTACTTTATACGACGTGACCCAGCGGAGTATAATCCCTACAAAAATGGAGATCTACTTTTTTTCAGCCTAATACATTTAAACTTTATAAATATTATTAGTTTTCAGAACTGCAAATAAGTGTAAAAAAAATTAGAAATTTTGAAAAAAAATAACTGTTTATTTGGGGGATTACTTTTCTATATAAATTTAACGTAAAACGAGCACCCACTTTTTTGGCCACCAAGCGTCCAACAGGACATGTAAACTCTAGCATTTTGTTACAGTTTTGCGATTGAGGGGGAGAGAAAACTGGGGAGAATAACATTGGAAACATAAAATAACGATGAATTTAATTATTTTATGAGACAATTCTCTACTTTCACCTAAAAATTTATTAAATAAAACAAAGCCCAAAATATAATATGACAAATTCAGTTCAGGGGGGGCTGTTGTTACAAGAAAAGGTTCCCCTTTTCTTGCAAGTAAGAAAAAACTTAGATAGACAGATATTCGAGCCTTGTAAGCAAGGTTCAGAAATAGATTCGGAAAGGAATTTCGCATTGTTCAGTTTCACATAAAATAGTTTAGATATATTTTTGTAAAAGGCATTTTAATTGTTCAATTCTTTTTATGAAAACCGAATTAAAATAAGGTCAGTTAGAGAAGAACGAACAATAGCAAATTAAAAACATATTGAAAAATAAGTTAGGTCGGGAAATACGTTACTAAGAATTCTTTGTCTGCAGAAATATTTTGGAAACATGTGCGAACCATGCATCTTTAGGCCAAGTGGGTTGATCACATTGGCAGACACACGTATGACGTCATGGCAGAAATGAATCTTCAATATAAGAGCTAGTTTGGTCAAAGAAAAAGAGATGCAGTCGGCAGTCAGAGTTCGAGATGACGATAGGAGACAGAGCTGACGTGATCAGAGGAGGGACCCTTTAGAAGCAAAGGGGAAAGTATTAAACATGTAGAAGCAACTTTGAATTCCTGGATGTGATCATTATTTCAATCGGTCAAATGGAATAAAAGAACATCTCATATTTTTGTAACTGCCGTCTTCGTGTCATCTTTCTACAACAAAGATAATGTGTAATCATCTTTAATGAACTTTGTATAACCCATTCTAAGTAATGTGTCTCCCTCTCTATCAAAAGTAATGACTGTCCCCCATCTGAGGTAAAAGAACTGATCACCCCCTCTCTCCTCTCTAATATATGTGTTAAGAAGAAACATCAAATGTCTCTCTCCCCCTCGCACTGTGTATAAATGTATCTCCCCCTCATTAATATTAATGTCCCCATCCTATCTCTTAAAAAAGACCTCACCCCTATGCAACACTACATCAGAAATATAAATAAAAATTAAAAGCAATTCGAAAAGCCCCCCCTAAAATAAGCAAATCTAAAATTTCCTTTATTTACAAAAAAGGCACTAAAAAAGCCGTTACAAAAAATAAAGGTAAATGTGTAGTTTAGCGGCGTAAATTATTTGACAGACAAAACAATTATAAAAACTATTTATTTTTATATAAAACATTATTATACCCAAAGGCTGAAATAAAACAAAAAAATCATTTTTATGCTTTTTAATCCTTTTTCATTAGACTAAATGTGCAAGCTTTACACGTTTAAAATTTAGCCTTTTTTAGGTTTGGCAGATTGGCTTTCTAAAGGCCAAATTTGGCCTTTTTACATTCTTACATTACAAAAAAATATGGCGGCCAAAAACATAGTTCATGAAAGAACTTAAAAAGGCCAATCTGCCAAACCTTAGAAAGGCCAAATTTTAAAAGCAATATAGCGGCTTCGAATAATAAATATAAATTGTAAAAAAATAATATGGTTTTATTTCAGCCTTTGGGTCTAACAATATATAAAAATAAATAGTTTTTATATTTTTTTTGACGGGCAAATAATTTACGCCACTAAACATTTACCAAATACCGCATTATTGTTTATAAACGTTATTTTTAAAATTCAGAACATCGTGCATTTTCTTAAGACAGTGATCCCTTCTACCGAAATATCTGGTGGAGAGGGTATCAGATACTTCTTTAGGGGGGGTTACATGTACATGTTTTTATCCATTCTTTTATTTGTGAAGTTGTGTGGAGTTACCATGATGAAAATGATTAGTATAGCAAGCGGGTTTCAAACGGAACTTCATGTCAACCCAGCCAAAGCCGGGTACCCATGCTAGTATTTTTTTAAATTACATTTTCACCTCAAATAAGGCACATTGCCACGTTGGTGTAGGGGGTCACTATCAGGGGCAAAAACTACTGGGGTACTATGTAGGGATTTTGGCAGCAAGATGTCGGTTCACGTTACACTTGAACTTCTGCACGTCAGTACTGTTGGGGAAGCAGGGACCTGGAATGGAATTCCAGAGTCTAGCGGTTCTGGGGAAGAAACTATTGGAGTAAAAAGATCTTTTACATCTAAGGATCTCTACAGTGTGGAGTGGGATTTAGCAGCCTGTCGGGTTTCTTGAGGGTGCTCACGTCGTGGGGGCACAAGTGATTGCAGTTCGTTAGAGCATTCACTACTAAAATACTTGTAGAAAAGGCAGAGGGATGCAACATTTCGTCGATGGGACAGAGGCTAAAACTTAGATGCCAGTTCAGGGCCTATCAGGTTTGCGACTCTCTTTTGAATCTTGTCAAGGAGCGAAAGACTAGTAGCAGATGCACCATCCCAGATGTGACAGCAATACTCCATAGATGGGCGAATGCTGGCCTTATAGAGGTACAGGATACTTTCGGGTGTTAGTAGTTGTCTAGCACGGTAGAGAGAGCCCACCTTTCTTGCAGCGGCCCTGGCAGTGCCTTCAATGTAAATGTTCCAACTCCTATTTCCTGTGAACGTTAAGCCAAGGAGTTTGAAAGATGTACTCTCAGATAAAGAGTCGTTGGCCATTGCTATAGGTGGTAGAGAGGGTTTCTTGTAATTATTAGTATATATATATATATATATATATATATATATATATATATGTATATATATATAGTCAACATTATTGAACACCTATAAAAACATAGGTAATAGTTCAAACATGGGTATATAAAAGTAAAAATTGTACAGTGAACATTTTAGAGCAAATGTAGAATATTTGCATATTGTCAAAATTATTGATTGCCATACCAAATGTCGTATGTTATTTTTGGCATTATTTTTGAACGACCATCCAACTTATGAAAAATCCTGTTTTTGGAACAATTATAGACAGTGAGAAATTTGCATTCGTGTTAGCTATGATATTTTCTCTCAATTATCTGACGCATATTTTCATTAAAGTATGGGGCCTATTCTCGTAATAAAGAACTTATTTTGGTCAAACACTGAACGATATTGCATTATTGCAATGTATAATGCAATCTATTCTTTTAGATTAATGGTTACTTATAGCCTCGTTTATAAATGTACTAGCCCGCATGCCTAGCGTTACCGGGTGTTTGGAGATGTGTGTTGAGCAAAGAAAAAAAAGTGGTAGTAGGCAGGCAGGCTTGAACCCTTGACGCGAAAGCGGAAAAGAAACTGAAGGAAAATCTAACGTCTTTCAGCTACTTCACCATACGACCAGAAGTATAAAACGTTCACATTTTACGTACTCAATCATAAAGAAAAGATTGCTTGTAGAAATGACGTTGCTTTTACTCCTCCCATGAAAGCAAATTAGAAACAAGGTTCTGTTTTTAATATGGGGGAGACCAACTCCTTACCTGGCAATATCGAAATAAATAGTAATTGTCTCAGTATCAAGAATTTACCCTACATTGACCAAGGACCAATTACAGAACCGCTTCTACCCAGCGTTTGAATAGCTTCGCTTCATTTATACGAGAAGAACAAAAATCAGCTAAGACGACGGCACGATGCGAACTTTTGTTTAACTCGATCGAAAAAAAAAAAACAAGATAGAGACGATGTCCGTTTGCAAATCTGAGATATTACGATATTGGAAGTATGCTAAAACTCCTAACAGAGTCTAACCGACGCGAGAACCCAGTTGCAAGATCAATTTGTGGACATACACAAACGCTCGCGCCCATTTTGCCCTTTATTCAATAGATTATGCGTAAAATAATGGATGAATTTTGTAGTGAAGTCATCAGCATGCTTGATTCATTTTTAAATTGCTTCATTCTTTGCATAGCATGAATGAGACAATGAATGATGTTTCTATTTCATGCAATCTTTAATCACATTCACAAACAAAACTTAAGTATTTTTTATAAGAACAGTATATGGCCAACGATGGGATAAACTATTGTATTTCTAATAATGGAAAACACGTCAAAGGACTGCAAATTATACAAAATTAGGTTAAATAGAAATGAGCAATTCCACTGTATCTCGTACGCTTATCCAATCTCATTAACCCATATTATCGAGTGCTATTTGGCCTTGACGTGTGCTTACTGTAAAATGTTTTATATAGTTATACATTTTTGAAATAAAAGTACACATGAGTAAGTAAATATTGTTTTTAGATAAGAGCCACCGCTTATGAAGGAAGCAACTCGAGGATGAGGGTTACTGGGTGTACGGGAGTCCATGGGACAATATCGTAGTAATCGTTAATAGTAAAAATTTAGTAAATTGAGTTACTTAAGGGGACGGCTTACCAAGAATTTGTTTACGTTGGACTTGAAGACAACCTTATTGTTGTCAGCTGGAATGCAGATAAACGGAGCAGAATTCTACAGAGGCGTAGTTCTTAGTAATAACCTTTGTTCATAGAATCAAGCAAACTTTGCTGTATCGCCTGAAGAGGTTTCTAGTTACGAGAAACCAGCTGACCGAAACGTGCTCATGACTGTGTAGCAACTTATTACTGGTAATGTAAAAACAAATAAAGTGTATATATATATATATATATCGTATAAATGTAGATTAATAGAAAAAATCCGAAAATACATTAGTTATGTGCAAAACATTATGCATATATTCATAATATTTTCCTTATTTTTTTTGATATATCAAAAATCATAAAATAAAAAATGTTATTAGCAAATGAGAATGTAAATATATGAACAGAATATTAATTAAAACGAAAGGGTTATAAGTATGTATGGTGGATTCGTATAGATTATAAAAATGTAATAGATTTGTAAAAAAAAAAAAAATTAGTTCCTTTTTTTTGAGACAAAGACAATGACGCAGGCGAGTAAAAAAACAACAGCAACAAACATTTGATGACATGAATAGGTCAGCCTCATTAATCTACATCAAACAATTGTTTCATTTTCCGTAACATTTTTGTTCTTTTGTTGAACGAAATGGCGTTTGATCAACGTTGCTTCGGGAGTCATGATTTAATATGCAGTTTTGTTTTTAAAACCCCGAAACAGGTCCTTTGGTAAACAACCGATGATTATAAAAACGTTGTTGTTAGTTTAAGAAAACACGTTTGTTCAGCAATTGCAAGAGATTATATGACATCCTGTCAAAATAAATTCCTAATGAACGACGAAGTATCAGATTTTTATAAAAATATTTATATCTAGTTTCAAGGTTAAAAAGCTTCCAAGAATAGATTATATACACACACACACATATATATATATATATATATATATATATATATATATATATATATATATATCACACACACACACACACACACACACACACACACACACACACATATATATATATATAATATTTTAGGAGGAAATAAGACCTGGAATCTAAAGAGCAGAGTTTATCTATGTATTAGTAAATGTATTAATATTTTTAAAAGAAAACAGTACTCATTGCACTGTAGATATATAATAAGCTCAGTAATTATAATTATTCTCTATAAATATTGAGTAAAACGATTCATAATTGTGAATTAAAAATCAGTTTTTCAAAAGAAAAAATAAACAAAATAAACTCGATTGTACGATCGTTTAGGAAACGATGTTCATTTTATTGAAATCGACAATAATTATTTACAATAATTTGACAAAGTGTGGTCCTTTAAACATAGTCTCCTCATCAGCAAAAATGGGGGCGGGGGAGAAGTTAAAGACGCCAAAATAAAATTATCATTTTAGTCGTGAGTATGGCAGATATTCTTTATTTAGCTCCATTATAAAATTTGTTTTAAGTTCAGTCAGTCTATCTTTTAGCATGCTGTTTTATCTTGTCTCCGAATGGTTAAAATGATTACTTAGAGGTTATATTACTTTAAAAACGCTGCTCTAATGTACAGTTAATCAGATGGAACGCTATATATATATATATATATATATATATATATATATATATATATATATAGGCCAGCAAAAGTGTATTGCAAATTATGTAAAAAGATAAATTTTGAAACAATAAAAGTTCGCTTGTTTTAATGGTTCCACTCTTGCCTTCGTAACTTTCCGTAATTTAGAATGTACTTGTTTTTGACTTACAAATATGAGACCTCACCTTTAAAACGACTCTCGTATATATATATATATATATATATATATATATATATATATATATATATATATATATATCTATATAATACTAAAAGTCTATGGATCTTGTATGTTTGCAATCAGATTTCCGGTTTTCAACATCCGGTTGCGCATGCGTAAATAGCAACGTCTTCAATCCGTTATTCCAATTCCGGAATTTTTATATCGCTTTTAATACAAACAATTTCATTTAATTTGATCAAATAGTTTTTTTTTTTTTAACGGCTAAAAACATTCAACTTCGTAAAGTCTGTCGCAGTTTCAAAAAAACTTCTCCCTTTTAAAAAAACAAAAGTAAACAAACAAGAAAAACAACACTCATTATTAATAGAAACAGCGGCGGTGAAAGAAAACACCTCTCACTTTCCCTCTAATAGATTTCAACACTCCTACTCCCTCTGTTTTCGTTACGTACGCGAGAAATCTTTAATTCATGTCATTATAAATAAATAATTTTATAAAATCAACCGTAGTTTTTTGTTTTTTTTTAACGGCTAAAAACATTCAACTTCGTAAAGTCTGTCGCAGTTTCAAAAAAACTTCTCCCTTTTAAAAAACAACACTCATTATTAATAGAAACAGCGGCGGTGAAAGAAAACACCTCTCACTTTCACTCTCATAGATTTCAACACTCCTACTCCCTCTGTTTTCGTTACGTACGCGAGAAATATTTACGTGTATGTGTGAGAGAGAGAAAAAGGGAGCGATGTAAAACTGGATAGTTAAGCGAAAGGAAAACATAAAAGTTTTTTTTAAAACACTCAAATTGTACAAAAAATGTTGTAAATAGAAAAGTATTGTCTTAGTTTTAGTGACCTTATTATTAGCATATGAATACAATATTTATTTTCTGTACAATAAGTGCTTAAGCACCCGTGCTTTTCAGCGATACATATTCAATAAAATAAATTGATTAATATAATTAATCTGGATATAAGAGAGTTAGAACCTGATAAGAAGTCTCAATTAAGCAAAAGGATAACAAAAGTTTTCTTTAAAAAAAAATTAATTGTACAAAAAATGTAAATAGAAAAGAATTGTCTTAGTTTTATTGACCTTATTATTAACATACAAATTAAATATTTTACACAATGGGTACTGAATGTTTGCTTAAATTAAATGAAAAAAGTTACATTGTATTTTCATTTTCTATTTAAAAAGCCATTATTAACATGTGGAGAGTGTTTTTTTTTATTATTCTGTACTTTCAACTAACAATTTCATTTAAAAGATGATATATCAAAATTTGAATTTAACTATAATAAGGATTATGATACCTGTTCAGTGCATATTTACCTATAAGTATGACCAACCACTTATAATTCAGTAACTGTAATTAAAAAAAAAATAACAATTATAATAAACAGAACGACTCATAGAAATCTATCTATATTATTTTTTCATTTTAATATACTTTCATAGAAATGCTTCTGTTATGTAAAAAAAAAACTATTTTATTTATGCCACAAGTGTCACGCTCATACATGAATTCCATAGCTAATATAACGTACTGACCCAACGGGTCACGGGTGGTCTAGTATATATATATATATATATATATGTATGTATGTATATACCCATATACATATATACACACATATATGCGTGGGTGGGTGTGAGTATTTATCTGCGAGAATATGAAATAATTTCTATTGAGAAGCAGTTACACTGTACATCTTAAAACCCGAATAGGTTTAAGGTATACATAATTCATACTAAACGAGTCTGCAAGGATTAAGTAGTAGGTATAATTCACTTGAGATGACGATCTATTAGAGGTCGAATATATAATTCCCAATACGGGCGAAGAATATAATTAAGAATTATTAAGACTTCTACACAGTATTGGCTGACCTGAGAAGAGCATGCTCCTCTCCGTCGATTAAATGATGGGTTCCATTAGAAATTTCTTGAAAATACTTGATTTCGAGACCTGAAAATCATCCTAGTCTATTTCGGTCGAAACATCACCAAAGATTAGATCAGTGATCGAAATATACAAGAAATATTTTTTAATTATTTAATCAAAGGAATAATATCAAATTAACGTCGTTAAATAATCGCATAATTTTCTCCTTGTATCAGCGCCTAAAAATAGATTCACAATTCCGCGATGCGTTCTACATTGGCTTTTATTCTGAATTTTATGCAGCTTAACCAAACCGAATACATCGTACACCAAGCTCATGTCTAAACAGAATTAGAAAATAAGGTCAAAATTGTGTACAGGGACTGTGAATAACAAGCAAAGAAAGTTCCATTAAACATTTTAGACTTCTACAAAATAGTTGATGCACATTATCAAAATGATTTTCTTATTTGTGCTTAAATTAAAGAAAACACATTATGTAATTTAAACGCTACAGCCTGATGATCTAACAGTTCACAATTGTTACCATTTACCAACTTTCACGGCCGTATTAATAACAGTTTCTTTTGTGAATACAATTTTTCGTTTCTATAGAATCTATTGCTACATTTTGCCAGCTAAGATAGTGTGAAACATGTTCTGTCAATATAAGTAAGCATTCATGGTTATTCGTGAGGACAGCAATACTGTGCATGATGTTCCTTGTTCCTGGTATATTTTAAAAGTAGGCGATGCGGTTAATACGATCTTTTAAGCTGCCTTAGGGCTGCCTGGCGTCTTTCTTATGTCAGAACAGAGGCGATTTGCAAATATCGCGTTGTCATTCTCATAAATAATTCTGATCCGATAGTTTATGAACGTGAACTGAAAACTAACACGAAGAATAGACTAACTTGATAAAATGGCACTTTTCAATTAAGCTTCAGAGAAATTCACTTGTGTCAGATTATGAGCTGGCTGAAAAGACGCATGCTCCAATGTTGCCTTCGAGTAAAATAGAAAGAAAATAAATTCTGGATTAATGTGCTTATTTTGACAAATCCTAAAGAAATGTTAACTTTCTGCATATAGCTGTAATACATATGTCCTTTAAATATTTATAGGAAAGGGCAAGAAGCTGCTGAAACCTTTATAATTTTAAACTCAATAACAGTCTTTAGAGAAATGAGGAGGTAAACATATGATAACATTTGATTCCATTGAAATAAATTCTCTTTCTTTAACCAATTACAAGAAACATCTAAAATACCAATTATCCTGACTTAAGACGACCCAACCTAAGAGCTTATCATCCACTCATCACTTCTCGAGTTAACATTCACAAGCAGCATAAATTAGAACAAATGCATTGAACAGGACATTACCAACGTTGCTACAAAGGAAAGTTGGCCGCTCTTTACTAATCATAACTGAGGGTATCTTATACATCTACAAAACCCCTATTTACCAATGCATGGAGTATTTTCCTGTATCCACGCTGGTGCATCTATCACAAGTCTCTCACAAGATATAAAAAAAAGTCTAAAAGCTTATGTCCCGCACTGCCAGCCAATCCCCACCTTCTGTTCTATCGCCACAATTGCTACATTCATACATAAGTTTTACAATTACTGTAATGAAACGCGCTGTAACCTTTAGCAATTGAGTCTCATCGATGTACATTACTTCGACTGACTCAACATCCCAACCCCTTTACTACAGTAAGATCTCTATTTACCAGAACACCAATCCTCTAATATCTTTCCTTCTGACTGCGACACTTCGAAATTTTCTAACTGCGTCCTACTTCCGCGCCTGTACTAACATGCCGAAATTAAAATATTATACAAATAGAGATTTTCCCGCTCAACTTTAACACGATTCTATGTAAACGTGGATGCAAATAGTAGCCACTTACATCCATGTTGCAATATACCTTTTATGGAGTGAATAAGAGAAAAATAAATTTAAAAAAGAATGCAAGACAATTATAAAAATACTTTTAGTAAATTATCTCAAACTCTTAACTTTTTACTCTAGCTAACAGACTTAACAGGTACTTACTTACTAATAAAGATAATACCATGGCCAATAAACATATACTACACTGTCAACAAATAGATGTTACAGCTGTGGAGGTTCTTGACTCATAAACGGACAGACACAACGGGTAAATATTACGTGGCAGAAATTATACAGAAACAACATCTCCTGCATTCATGCTGGCATAGCATTGGACAAATCAAAATGGATACGAATTCTAAGGGAATTGAAATAATTCCAGCGCAAGAAAACTTGAGTAATGCTAAAGTCTACCATATTATTTTAAAGATCATTAGTGAACGAGAAATACATCCACACTATTCGTGTTGTTTCATTTCAATTCTCTTAAACTTCTTAGAAATCCAAGGACTCTTCCTTTATGTATATACATACAATACATAGATATTCAAATATTCTATTAAGGTTCTCTTTTGTTTTTTGAACGTTGGGTTAGTAAAGAAACAAATAGTATTCATTTTCTTCTCACATATTGTCCATTTAGCCATATGTTAGTATATATTTCTTTTTTTTTTTGTTCCGTGATCATATCGGATTCCAAGACAAGAATTTCTCTGATCGAGTAAAATATCTAACTCGTATTATTTGGATTTGTCGGACTACTGTTCTCATCTTGTGTGTGATTTTCATAACGTTTCGGTCGATGTAACCTCCGACCGTCTTCAAGTGTACTTTGTCGTTCTCGGGAATGTTTCCGTCAGCCATGACTGGTTGGAGGTCCTAAGTAATATGCAGTTGTATTTTTCGGTTGCCCAAATTGAGGATTGAACTGTCAACATTCAGGAGAATATCACTTTTGATAATTCATTTTTCCAAATACTCTAACCACTGCGCCACGGCTCCTCTATCCAGCCATGGCTGATGAAACAAGAACTGGCTACCCTCGTGAATAAATAAAGGTTTCGTCTCGAAATTCCGTCCAAGTTCACGAGTTCAACAAGAAATACCTGAAGAAGGTCGGATGTTACAACGACTGAAGCGTTGTGAAAATCACACTCAAGATGAGAATAGTAGTCCGATAAATCCAAATAATACGAATAACCAATCTTAATCTTAAAAATCCAGAAACGTCATCAAGCGAACTGTTGTTACTTGCGGTAACATCACTTGGAGAAAGTGCACTATTCCTTGTCCAAGCAAGTGTTTGTTAGGCATAATGAAAAATTTTATTTGGGGTTCGAATACTATGTTATTTTGAATAATTTATCAGGGCTTATTTGTTGGAGAATTATCCCTGAGCCAGATCGTCCTGAAAAGACTCCGGATAGAGAGACCGAATATATTCGAGGCAATTCAAACGTTCATAGTTTTTGTGTTCGAATATTTTTATTTAATGTATATCCAATAAATTAATGTAACCGTGTTTTTGCTTAGATATTGTTATTTCCGTTTCTTTATGAATAATATTTTGCGAATAGCATCTCTTAGAATTAGTGAACAAATACTTGATTTAACTTAGATAGAAAGCTAGAATTAAAAGAATCATATATACATTGACGCTTTTTCGTGACCTTTTAATTTAATTGTTTTTCTGAACTTTACCTTTATCGACTTATGAAAAGTCGTTGAATACTTTGTGCATTATAGAATATCTCCATTTCCTTTCACCAACATTTTCCTTCGTTATATCTAGTCTATTCGACTGAAAAACGAAATCTATCGAACTGTTTTTTTTTCAAAGAAACATATATCTGCCTCAAAATAGGTGTTTGGTGGAATTCTGTTGGTGTAAAACGTACCACACAAATATAGAAATAAAATTATATGAGTGTGACATAAATACGTCTTTATGTATTGAAATGATAACCAACGTTATATATAGATATAAATGTGTATATATATATATATATATATATATATATAGTATAAATGTATGTATATATATATACATTTAGTAGTATAAAATATACATATATATATATATATACATATATACATTTAGTAGAAATATATTGTTTTATCTCTCTTATTATAACAGAAAATTTTTATATTCCTTACATTGTGATAGCATTTAAACTATTATATATATATATACACACACATTTAGTGGTATAAAATTTAGATATATATATATAATATAAAGCTGAACGTCTGTGTGTGTGTGTGTGTGTGTGTGTGTGTCTGGTCACGAAAAGGCTACTATATGGTTGACTATTTAAAAAAAACTGATTACATATAATGATAGAATATGTATCGAGGATCAAGAATGGGTATGTTTGATCTGGCAGAATAGTGGTTCATGAATATTGTGGGGTCTGCGTTTGCGCCTTGCTCCCAAAGTATGGAAATAAAAAATGAAAAAAAAAAAAACGTTTACAAGTATTTTTTATATAGATGTAAATAAGAATACTTTGATAAGTATGCTTTTACTTAAATAGACATGGTATAATAAAATTGTGGGGTCTGCGTTCGGGCCCGGCCTTCATAAAATGGAAAACGGCACAGACTTTAATAAAGACTTTTCATATTTATCTGTGATGATTATATTTCAGTTTGAAGAAATATGGTATAATGAAATTATGGGGTGTTCGTTCGCACCTGGCCGCATTGAATGGAAATATGTCACAAAGTTTAACAAGGTTTTTTAATATAGATCCACAGAATATTGTGATAAATGTTTCAGTGTGAACAGGTATGGTATAATAAATTATGGGGTTTATCTATTTTATTTTTACTTTCATCATATTTTGCTTTGGTTTTGATACCCCCAAATTCGAAGCTATCTATTTACAACCCTTCCTTTTTTATAACCTATCATAGTTTCATAAATCAGAGTCCATTTTCTGTAAACTGTTTTTTTTTTACTATATCTACGACGGGTACTTTTGCTAGTATATATATATATATATATATATATATATATATATATATATATATATATATATATATAATGAGATATATGTCTAACAAAATTAAACCAGGGATCGAATCTTTAGAAACAATAAGTTGAGAAAGCATACAGGTGCAGAAAAGATGAAAGGGTCATGTTATGACATGTATCAAACTTTATTGACAAGTCAGTTTGCACCGGAAGTACTTGAATAGGGACCAGGAGTGACGTGTTTAGGTTTTTTGAGTGTGCTTTGAGACGACAAGAAACACAAATGGGTTAAAACGAGTCGCCTCATGGGGAAGGGGATGGTTTCAGAATGGAGACATAGAAGAATCCCTATGCAAAAGATCGATCACTACATGTTTCCTGACGGGATCCATGAGAACTGAATAAAATAAATATTAAAAAAACTCATTCGTCTTGGGTTCATGTTTTCAAGCCTTTTCTTTTAAACAGGCTCCACCCAAGGTAATTGATTAATCCCCAATGGAGCGGCCAGAAGACAGAGTCGAACGGAAGGGTATATCATCTTCGGACCGTGTATTGTATGTTCTTATATGCACACACAAAAACTAGACGAGTACCGACCCTTAAAATATACACTAAGGGATCTGTTAAATAAGCAGTTAGATAACACAGAGAAAGAATAAAATACACAGAATTTTGTTGCCGTGTGGGCTTATGGTGTCTGAAGTGGGGGATTAAAAGCAACTTGGTTACCATGACGAGAAAAGAAGGCGAAAAAACAACAAAAAAACGTATAGACACAATACAAAAATGTGGTTTTACTTTGGACTAGATGCAAAGAAAAAATAAATAACAAAATAAGTAACAGAATATAATAATGAAAAAATACACAGACAAACTCACACACAAAAGAGTTAAAGAAATTTTAAAAAAATACATGTAATAGTATGCAAAAAAAAAGAAAGACAATACATAGTCAAAATAAACACGCTTGTTTAAAAAACAGTTAAATATTACAAAATGATGTTTTTGTTTCTGTTGTCCTAAACGAAATAAAAAGGGGTAAAATGTTTTTATGTGAAGTGAAAAATAATTGAAAGGTTTAAGTTGGAAGGATCGTTTTTTTATGTGTGTTTTAAGGAATAAAAGAACTTGTTTATTACATGGTTAGTGAATTTTTGTTGTTATAAAAATATTGCGGCAGCTGAGGAAAAAGAGAAAAGAAGGCGGGGGTCGATGAAGACGGCTACTATACTGTGTGTATCTTTGACACGCACATGTATGTATGCAACAATGCTCTTTTGTATAAGTTGGTGCTTGGCGAAATTATATTTTTAGGAAGAAGTTGTAATTAAGTGATCCAAAAGAATATTTTTCAATGTTTTATTGCGTTATTTTTATCGTTTTTTTTTTAAGGAAATAATGAATTCTTGTTGTTGAAATGTAAAAAAATGGTTTATTGTGGCGGCGAACAGCGGACAGGTATGTCGTTTTAGTTTCATGTATTATATATTCTGACACGTACACACATAAACTAGACGAGCCACTGGCCATTAAAATAGACATTAATGAATCTAAGGACAACAGTCCATTAAATAAACAGTTAGATAAAATTCAGTTTGATAAGAATAGATAAAAGCGATTTAATTAGAACAAAATGCACAATTATAACAGGATATAGGTTTGTGGGAGTGTAAAACTCCCAGCTTAACTCGATTGTAGCCCTTTAACTCAGAAGAGCGACCTAGCTACCTCACTTACTGTTCCCATATTTCTCTTTCTTTCGTGCTGGACCTTCAAGCAGTCAAGATGTAACAAACACCGCTCTGGTGGAGCCATGGGCCACCACCGCGTTCCTGACTAGCCAGTCAACCGCAAGTAACGTTAATCATCTTTCGGTGAACTCGTATTCTTTCTATCGCTTCATCGTGTATATTTATGTAAATAAATTGCATTTCTTTCGCTGATATATAACGGTATATTTTCGTCCTCATTATGCGACCTTTTTGCCTTTTCAGTTTCTCTACCATTAAATACATCTACCATACTACACATGGGGATGGGGTCGTCTATCACACAACAGACCATCCTGTCCCCCAACAGGTTGACAAAATGCCGATCTAAGGAAAGATTCCGTAACAACATATCATCATTTCGGATACTCAAAAGAAACAATTGAGACATACGCGGAAATAACGCAGACTATGAAGTGAAATAGTAGGTATGAGGAAATGAGGAGTGCTGGAGAAATAACTATTAGAGTACAAGTGTTTCTGTCATCTGGGGATCCCTACTGTATAAACGTAGAATGTTGCTGCTTGTCGGATTTGTCGGAAGTGTAAAGGTTTGTAGTGTGTAAGAGCATCCACCATTAAAATACTTGTAAAATAGACAGAGGAATGCAGCATTTTGTTGATGGGATAGATGCTGGAGCATCGCTTACGGTTGGAGACATATTAGGTTAGCGACTCTTTCTTTAAACCCTGTCAAGGAGTGAGAAACTAGTAGTATATTGACCAGTACAAATATGACAATAAACCGTACATGGACTAATGGTGGCATTGTAGAAGCACAGGATACTTTCAGGCGTAAGTAAGTTTCGATCTATCTTTTTTCTTTGGAAACTCAATATGCATTACATATAACAAGAGAGCATATACCAAAGAACACCAGCATAGTTACATTCCCAGATTCAAATACTTATTTTTCATGCAAAAGATGTAAAATTTCAGTATATTTTTACAGATCCCTTTCGTTAATCATAAACAAACGGTTGTTATTATTATATCAATACCATCTCTTTTCGTGCACATTCTCTTACGAAAAATGAGAAATTCCTTGGTTAGATAGGAAAAGTACATGAATATATAATGTGCATAACGAAACGAATCTTTTGCAAATTTTCCGAAATTGAATCATGTTGGACGAGCTGCTTTGCATTAAAAATAAATATTCGTATTTTCGAATGTAACATTTTTATTAGAAATGGAGTCACAACTTATAAAGTCCCGAAGACCAATCGAGGATAAGGGTTAATAAGTGTGCAGTGGAAAATGGGACAATGTCGTAGTAATTGTTAATAGTGGACATTTGTTAAAATTGGATTACTTAAGTGGAATGTCTCATCAAGAACTTGTTTATGTTGGACTTGAAGATGACCATATTATAGTCAGCTGGAAAGCAGGCAAGCGGAAAAAGTCCACAGGTGAGCAGTTTTAAGAAAAAAAACTTCGTTCATAGAATCTACGATTAGGTTAAGGCACCGATAAAGAGTGAGGGAACTTATTGATCGTGGTTTCAGCTAGATTACTGTTTCTTGTGAAAGTTTGAGGGGGACCATCGATTGGGACTAAGTCGAGCACTTGCCATGAAAATAACGATAAAGCAGAGACAGGCTCGCAACGTTTCTTCTGTGAGAAAGAGGTTGAACGGAAGAGAAAAGGGGTTTCCCGATAAGGCTACAAAGTTTATTTTGAACTCTGTCAAGTCAGGATGAAGTCTGTTTAGCAGCTCTTATCCAGATGTGGCAACAGTACTCCATCCTTGGACGTACCTGGCTCTTATATAGAAATATAATCGCATCAGCAGTGAAATATCTACTGGATCGATAGAAGGATCCCACCACTTTCCCAGTGACCTTGGCAACAGATTGGATGTTCCATTTCAGATCATGAGTAACGGTCAAGCCCAGGAGCTTGGCGAAACATGGGGCCTCCTCAAGATGAGAGCCATTCATTTCAATTGATGCCAGATGGGGACCAGAACGTTGATGATGTAAAGAGAGAAGTTTGGTTTTAGATGTATTAAAAGTAACCAGCAACATTTTCCCCCATTGTGCCACGTGCTCAAGATCAGAAGAGAGAAAATCAGAGAGAATTTGGTCGTTAACGGACTTTGATTTACTGTCATTGATGGTAGTGTCATAAGCATAAATGTCTACGAATGATCTAAGGATGTGATTTGGAAGATCCTTGATGTAGATCAGGAAAAGAGCTGGGCCTAGGATGGACCCCTGAGGGACTCCAGCATTAATATTCTGAGCTTCTGATTTTTGCCCATTAACCACTACTCTTATGAACCTATCAGAGAGAAATGATTTAATAATTGAGAAGACATTTCCAGCTATACCGTAACTGCAGATCTTGTGCACTAGACCTTTATGTCATACTCTATTAAAGGCCTTTGATATGTCAAAAGCAATTGCCCTAGAAAGGAAGCCTCAGTCAAGAGATATAACTGTTAGCACATCTGCTGTAGATCTTACAGAACGAAAACCATATTGAATGTCACTAAGGTTATTTTTGCTGAGTTGGTTAGGGTTAAGGTTAGGGTTAGGGTTAGGGTTACTTCTCTAGTTAACACAGATTCCAGCAACTTACTTATCACACACAGGGGACGTATTGGTCGGTAGTGAGTGGAAGATGACCGATCACCTGAATTCTTAAATACAGTGCATACTGATGAGGTTTTCCAAGATGTTGGGAAGCAATTCTTCTTAAGACAACACTCAAACAGCTTTGTAAGTATAGGACTTCGTTCTGGTGTAAACTTTTTTAGCACTATAATAGGAATTCCGTCAAGGCCAATTGCTTTACTGGAATCAAGGTTGTTGATTAGCTTGGCAATTTCACGCACATATATTTGTATATCGCATAGAGTATTTTCTAATACAAGAGGAAATACTGGGGATTGTGAGTCTTTGTCGCATATGGTAGATTAACCTGCAAAGTTCTTGGCAAAGAGTTTGGTTTTGTCTGATGTTGACGAGATTATCTCAGATCCATTGATGATAGTTGGGATAGAGCACATGTTTCTGTTCGGGATCCTGTTTGCTATTTGCCAAAACTGGTGGGAACCAAGCCGCTGCCAAGCTAGTGTGGACTTGACGGACTAGGCATACATCTCTCTCGATTTCTTTATTACTCTTTACAGTGATTGCTGGTCGCCCTGAAAGCAGCTTTAGTCTCAGTACATCTTACGTAGGAAACAATGGAAAAATGAGTTATGTGGGCAATAGCAGCAGTACATTCTGGAGAGAACATCTGACTCTGAAATTTTTTGGAGGGTATGAATCGGTCTATACCCATGATTAACCATTCTGTCAGGTCTGATACTATAGAGGACACATACTTTTTAAAATTGGAACAGAGGTAGATCTGATATAAATTAATGGAAGCTATCCCAGTACGCCATATTTTATCCATATACTGTACGATGGAGAGGTACATCATTTAGTTTTTATCTTAACTGATAACCAGTAGAGACAATACAGAAGATGAGCATAGGGCATGTTGGGAGAAAAAGGTCTAGGAGATTTGCATACTGACCATCAGTATCAGGTACACAAGTGTGTTCGTAGGCATTTGAGTGAGGTCATAAGCAATAGAGAAATCGTAACAGAACCTTCCCTTATCATGTTCTGTTTGAGTGGATTAAGCATTCCACATTGTGAACGTTGAAGTCTCTACAAAGACCATGTCGATCTTGGGGGTCAGATTTGAAAGTTAAGCTTGAGTATCCTTTAACTACGAACTAATCTGGAAAAATAGTGTGTCCAATGCCAGTTTCAATTAGGAATAATAGGTCTGATTTAGTCTCCAGTAATTGTGTTTCAGTATCTGGAAGCTTGGAACGTAGACCCCTGATGTTGAGGAAGAAGAGATGGTAGTGGGGGGTCTACGTTGGAAGTTGAAGGTCCGGGTTAAATCGTGTATTTTTTCTTGAAATTTTTATGATGGTGTTTTGTGAATTTGTGGAATAGGTCGACAGACTTGCTTAGAGAAGAGCAGAGAGGGAAAGTAAGAGAGAAAAAGAAACGAAGAAATAAAATAGTTTTTGTAAAACATGATAAGGTAAAGCCGTAACAATTACCCACTTATATGGCATCGAGAGGCCCCACCAGAATCTACTGCGTGGTCCAGAATAGATTCCCTTCTCACTAACTGAAAATAAATAGAATTATCAGAACCTATTTATGCTGTAAATAAAATAACCTTGCTTGATATCAGGACATCTGTGGGCGAGAAAATCTATTATTTAATAAAACAAATAAAATGTAAATAAAAACCTGAAATAAATATTTAATATTAACATTTGCAGTTAAAAATAACATTAAATATTACAGCACACTTAAATGCTAAAATCTTCTGTCTTCACTGCAATTATTAAAGACGCATCACTTTAAATATGTTCAACATTTTAAAATCTACTACTGCGAAGATAAAGACCTCTTATTTTGGCCTATAGTTACTTTATTTATTTCACTGCAAAGAATAAAATTTCAGTCTTTTTTATTTTATATTAGCTTTGACCTGAAATAACTAACCACTAATTTAGCAGTTAACTAGAAATCTTTTAAAATGCCTTTAAGTTCGAGCATAAAAATGTTAGAAGCTGTTAGAATAAAACTCAGAGAAAAATAAAGAGAGAAAGGAAGAAAGAGAGAGAGCGCGAGGGAAAAGAGAAAGAGAGGGGGAAGAAAGAAAAAAGTATACACCGATATATACATATATATATATATATATATATATATATGAAGATAGATAGATAGATAGATAGATAGATAGACAGATAGATAGATGCCTATATAAGTGAAGACACCTTTGACAGTAAATTTCGGTAAGGTGATCAATTTGTAGACAGACGCTGCTAATTAAACACGAAAAGCATCTGTATTGCTAAACATAGATTCTTGTCCACATTAGTTCTACATTGACTAAACTACGTTAAAAAGACAGTCTTTCTAGAGCTCAAGTCAAACTGTTATATAAAGAAATTCATAGACACATTCAATCAATGTGTGGATATTTCAGAGAGAGCAATCATAATAAAAGGCATAAAGACAGAGAAATTGACAGTTTCTAAAACAATGAGAGAAGCATATAAATCAAACGAGAAAAAGAAACAACTATTCAAATGTAATTTTTGATCTAAACTTAGAAAATAAGCAATTATAGAAAACGATTGTAATAATTCGCAATTTTTAAACAAATTAACCAAATATGTAAATAAAAATTTTATATTATCTACAATAACAACTAAAAATCAGTTTCTAATAAATAAGAGATGCCCAGAAGCCCCCAAATCCTAGATCTAAAAAAAGACAAAACTAACAGAGTAAATTTTATTGGACTCTTTTGAGATGAGAAATTATTTGCGGACTGCTATCCTCATCTTAAAAAAAAATAATTTCATTTTCAGCCAAGCAAGGCACAGTACCACTGTGATGTAGAGGCTATTATCGGGAACATAAGTTTCATGGATACTATGAAGGGAGTTGAGCAGCGAGATGTCCGTTCACATTAGACTTGAACTTTTGCATGTAAGTGCATTTGGGAAAACAGGAAACCGAATGTGAGTTCCAATATCTAGCAGTTCTGAGTAAGAAACTATGATAGTAAAAGGCTTTCTTACATCTAGGCATCTATACTGTGTAGGGGTGGGATTTTGCTGCTTGTCGGGTTTGTTGAGGGTATTTACGACGAATGGGTACAAGAGCTTGTAGTTCGTCGGAGCATTAACCATTAGAATATTGTATAAAAGGTAGAGGGTGCAACATTTCGTCAGTTGGACAGAGGCTGAAGCTTTTGATGACAGTTGGCAACTCTCTTTTGAGCCCTGTCAGGGAGCGAGAAACTAGTAGCAGATGCACCAGCCCAAACGTGACAATAGTGGCCTATTTTAGGTTATTAATCGTGACGAAATTGAAATGCTGAGTCTCGTAAATGTATCACCAGTAATTACTGCCTTCCATAGTTGTTGTTGTCTCACCACGTTTTGGTCCCGTGGCGCAGTCGATAGAAGCCTTAAATTTTTACAGATCCAGGCGAGCATTGCCTGAAGATAACGGTTTCAATCCTATGCAGGCGTTTAGATAGCCAAAACGTGTTGAGACAACAACAACTATGGAAGGCAGTAATTGTTGGGGATACAGTTACGAGGCGTTACATTTCAATCATGTTGTGGTTAATCATCTGGATAAGGTCAGAGGATGAGTTGGCCGAAACGTGGTAAAACAACGACAAATATGGATATGAATATAATAGTCCGCAAATAATTAAACAACAAAATAACATTTTATTTTCAAGTATTTAGAATAAAACCAACACATGTTTATTGAAATACATTGCAAAGATCCCATCACATAAATTCTGTATATTTGAAACATTAAATACACAACTGGAAACACTCTAACATATGTTTGAGAAGTGGTCACTAAGCGAAATGACACGGTATGCACAGAAAATGGTGTCATATGACGATATCCTAATATGTAATGTTCTGAGTACAATAGCAAAGCGTTTAAGAAAGTTGTTTTGTATGAAAATCATCACTATATTTTCTATGAATACACACAATACTTTTAAAACAGAAAATATTATACATAAAGGATAAAATGATAAGATTGAAGAAATGGGAAAAAAAACTCTAATATTGACGGAAACTTTATAATCTGAACGTCCCTTAACGCATTTTAAACATATCTGGTCGCAGCAACCTTGTTTGGCATAATTAAGTTCAGTCTTGAAGATTCGAGCAGGATGCAAAGGTCATTCGTATTACCAACAGAACTTCCATTACAAGTATGCGAAGAGAACATAGCTTTGTTGTTCCAGGATCTTTTCTCTAAAATTAAAGAGAAAGAGATAAAAGTCGGTGCCAGGAATAGCCAGTAGACAAATATTTCGATATTTCAAACAAAGTTCCAGCGTTTATCGAAAGAGAATATGAATTTCTAAAATCTATCGCGACTTTAGTGGTACAGTTCCATAGAACTCTACCACCAATGTCGCGATAGATTTCTTCTTCTTCTTCTTCTTCTTCTTCTTCTTCTTCGTATTCTTCTTCTTCCAATAAGTAATTAACAATTGTGACTTGCATAAAGATATTAAATGAATAATAATAATAATAATAATAATAATAATAATAATAACTGCCAACGAGAAATCAATGATAAGAGGCTGTTGTTACGATGATGCAAGTTCATTTGCAAATGCTATCGAAGGAGGTGGAGAGAGCTAGACGTCTGGGGAGACTTGTTGTCACTCAGCTTCCAGAGAACACCACAGATCGTTTGTTGACTTGTGTGAAAGCTCAATGTGAGTCAATAATAATAATAATAATAATAATAATAATAATGATAATCTTTTAATTATGAATTAAATTTTGTTATTCCGGTTTCACTTAAGTAAGAGGCCAGATTCAAAACGCGGAACATGTATTCATGATGATCTTGAAGCAAGTCTTGTTTCATTAATAAGAACAAGCTGAAAATATAAGTAAAATATATCATATTCTATTATGTTAATGTTATGAATAACAAAATTAAAAAAAAAAGAAATAGAGAGCAGAAAAGCGATTAGATGAAAAGAAACCAAATGTAATTAAGACATAACGGGTTACTAAACACTTAAATTATTTTACTCTATTTTCATTTTGTAGCTGTCTTGCTCTGATATCACCGTTACCTGTAAAGAATGAGAACAACCGATGAGACGGGTCGGAAAAAATGGAACACCGGTCGTCACGCGGTGTTATAAATTCAGGGTTTGTTTCGAATTCGGTACATGGCGATACGAACAAGATTCATTTCTTATCAAAATTGGAATAGTAATGATGTCGGGACAACGCGATGACGAACATTAATTGCAAATGGTTACACAGTTTATAAATTTACAGAAAAAGACAATCAACTTCGCGTTGACATGGAAAATGTGTCAAACCGATCCCACACTAAAAAACCGGACAGCCCTGTGATCGGGGATGGCTACACCGACAGGGACTGGACGTTCATCATCGACAAATGAACCCAGTTCAAACAAATGTGCAGTTTAACCGACCGCGTAGAAATACGCAAGGAATTAAGAACAGCCTGCTCGAACGAGGTAAACAGATTTTGTTCGGACTATTAGGGCCCAAAACTCTCAATATATCTACAGAATAACAGCTCCTACGAAATATACGACTCGGTACAGTGAAAGGTCTACATCAGGAGGTGCTTAGTGATGGATTCCACAATACACGACGGCAGGAAACGGAGAGTCCTACATAGTTTTTAGCAAAGCTTCAGTCCCAAACAAGGTTTTGCAATTTTACTGTCTAGTGTCCTAAAGAGAGCTGCTGACTTTAGGACACTAGACAGTAAAATTGCAAAAACTTGTTTGGGGCTGAAGGTTTGTAAAAACTATGTAGGAATCTCCGTTTCCTGCCGTCGTGTATTGTGGAATTCATAACTATGCACCTTCTTGCCTGCTTTCGTTAAGGCCAACTTTAATAAGTGTAAATATTGTTCTCTAAAATGTGTATTAGGTCATCCGTGATTCAACCTATTCTATAGATAGTTGGTATTAACACGTCGCAAGTGAATCCCAATACTTCGGAACCTGTTTGAGCACCAGTATTCGCGACGGCCTTGAAAAGTCTCCTTATCTAATGTGCGCCCAAATTCTGCATGGGACTCTGGTATAAACTATTCGGTGGACATGGTGGCTGGCCAACTCGTAGCTTGATTTGATAATACAGAATACTAATGAAAGTTGTTGGCCGAAGCCAATATTTTGACAACCGTCAAACAGCAATTCCACAGACTGGTTCGTTTAGAAACAACAGATGCGCTGATTCCTCACTTACAGCCTAAATGAGCGTTCGGCGTTTAGCTCAATGAAGTCCGCCAAAGAAACGCCGGGAGAGAGAGAAACCCAGAAATCCAGAAATCCAGAAACCCTCGAAATAAATAGGGTAAAGGATGTGAAAAGACAACACACCAGAGGGGCTTAAAGAACGGAAGACCTATCCAGAGAGAAATCTCAGATGCCATAATTGCAGAATTACTGGAAACTTATAAAAAGTATGTCGAAAACCAAAGCGCCTGACATGGTCAACGAGTGATTCAACACGATACCAGTCAAAATACTTAGAAGTAGAGGAGGAGAGTGACCAGCCTTTGGTGAACGAAGACAGAAATTAGCAGATATACCACATCTTGCATGGAGCAGAGGTAGAATCAAAAGACCCCCCCCTCGCACGCCACCCTCCATGAAAGTCGAAGTATCGTTTATACCAGTCCCATGCTGAATTTGGGCGCGCCCTATATAAGGGGACTTGCCGTCGAATACACCTTTTCAAGGCCGTAGAGAATACTGATGCTCAAACATGTTTCGAAGTATTGGGATGCACTAGCGATGTGCTAATACCAACTATCCATAGAATATGTTGAATCACGGATGACCTAATACACATGTTAGAGAACAATATTTACATTTATTAAAGTTGGCTTTAACGAAGCCAGACAAGTTGCTTATGTATAAGGGAACACCTCGGGATTTTACTTATCCGAGTCGGCATTGAAAGATTTAGATGAGGTCCCTTTGCGACTTCTAACACCAGATATCGAAAGCTGACATGTCAACCTCAAAAATGGGATAGCACTATGTGGATGTCCCCAAAGAGAAATGGTTCCGAACAAATCTACAAGAAACCCGTTTACCCCTATTGGAAGTAATATGGAACGTTTGGAAAAATGGTTACAGGAACACTTCAAATCAAGTGCATTCAATACTTGCCCCTATCAACCACTACAAGTGGTGTCAGATAGACCAGTGGGTATAACGTTCAGGCCGGGAGCTTAATCATCACCTATACACGCACCTATACACGCACCTATTCCTGCACCCCTATAATTGAAAAATGAAGGTGAAGGAAGAGTTAGATAGAGCTGCGTCGGGCATCGCCGAGCCAGTACCAACAGGTACGCTTAAGGTCTGGTGTTGGACGATAGTGGTTGCACCAAAAAAGAACGGGTCACCAATAAGGACGCTGGTCCTACAAAAACAGAACGATGAGAGAAACCTATTACACTCCATCACCATTAAACCAAGTAGATGCTGTGCCTGCGTTAACTAAGAAAACAGTTTTAGATGCTTGGAACCATGCCAGCTGTTGCAAGTCCGTTAAAAACTCGTCTACAGTCTCTATCGGACATGGGCGCCGAGTGTTAAATCGTTTTAGTCCGCAAATGGGCTCGTTCCGTAGGCTTTTATAAGACACGTTAAATTACCTCGTTCTGCTGTACTTCGGAGAGCTACCGATACGTTTCTGGAGCCGCTACCTTCAATCTCAGTGGCACGACTAGTTACACGTTGGTCATTTCGCATAGCTCACATGTCAACTCCAGGTCTTCCAACCATTCCATTATTGGAGATTTCGTCGCCTGACCACAGAATTTGGAGATCAACCGAATGTCGAACTGTCTTAACCCCATACTGATAGTGCCGGAATAGTTTGAATAGTTTCGTCTTTCGTCACCCACTCAATCAACAATCTTCTTCTTCTTCTTCTTCTTCTTCTTCTTCTTGTTTTTCACAAAATCACAATTGCATTCAATCGCACCAATACGATTACATCATCTCTGTTATTTGTACTGGACGGATTCCGTGATCGAAGGAGAACGATACTTTTGTGAATCCCATGTTATTAACTCTGCAGAACCAACGGATTGTAGTTAAGTTCTGCTATAGTACCTGTCCGTCATCACTACTATTTATCATAGTCATAATGTCAATCAACAGGAAACATGATGCCAGATACATGTTTATATGTAGAGGATAAAGAATAAAAATCACGTATATAAACACTGAACAAATAATAGAAACATCATATATATAGACAAACTGCAAAACAAAAATGAACCGCAAATGTTGATAATCTTAACTACGATATTCAGTCAAGACATTAACTGGATTTAGAATGGAAAAGTGTACGCTGCTTGAAATCCAAAAAGTAAAACTAGATACAGCGTAAGGCATGAGACTGCCAAATCAAGACGAAATGAGAGTATTTTACGAACACCATACATATTGATATTTGAGAATTCTAGAATAAAACACCATCAAATATACAACAAAAAAGAAGAATTTTAGAAAAAGAAACCCAAAAGAGATTTCTTAATCTTATAAACTAAATTACCTAGTATAAATCTACCAAAAGAAGACAACAGAGACTATTAATAGTAAACTTATTTGGTTCTTTTCATAGGACCAAATGTTAATGACCAGACGCTGAGTGAAATGATAATAATGAAGCATGCACTATATCCGAACGTTGATATTGATCAACTCTGAAAAGAATAGTACGATATAAGATAACTAGTAGGGAACTGTTTGGGTGATATAAAAATAATTAGAAAAAAACACAAAAATAAGAACACAAGGCTGATCATATCAGCAGTAGATACCGTCAAACTAAACAATGCAAAAAACAACTAACCGAAACACAAAAATAAAAAATAAATAGAAATGCAAAATGGCAAGAGAAATATGCATGGAGGAAACATAAGAATAAACAATGGAGGGATTAGTGAAATAACTGGAGATGTTTACGTAAATGACATTGGAGCACAGAAACACTATTGTTACGGACAACTGACAGAGCAATACAATTTGAACTAAATGTAGAATGTAAAAATTGGGAAAAAAGAAAAAAGATTAGTAGTAAATATAAACTCTCTAAATAAAGAGACGAAAAGGTAAATCATATAATAATTTAAGGGGAAATAGCTCTAATTAAATATAATAAAAGCAACGTCTGTGCATGGAAAACGGCGCATAGCGTTCTGTGCAAACTGAATATTGAACTTACAGACAAAAATTGGAGACAATATTAGAAAATGAACAGCACACGCTCATTTTGGACATGAAGGCACAAACATATGATACAACTAAGCAAGATGTTTTTTTTTTATTATTTTACTATGAAGGGAAAACACTGCCAAACGTACATCTTACCGTCTCAAAATAAATATACGGTACCTGCAAAAGACTTGGTGTCAATATAATACCAATGATTGTAAGAACGCGAGGAGATATCTCGAAATACTTAGAGGGTATTGAGGAAAATTGGAATCAAATAGAAATCTAATACAATTGTAGCAAAATGTAGTAGGCCAAAATCAGGAACAAGGATAGGAAATAGTCAGTTTGGCCCTGCACCGCCCACCTCTAGAAGAGAGGAATTTCTCAGCTGTAATGACCGTAGAGAAAGAAGAAGGAGACAGAAAAAAAGGCAGAAGAAAACTCGCTTCTCGCAGATTCGTGGTTCGTCACAAAGAACAATCCAACCGCCAAATCCAGCTACGCAAATCTGCAAAACACCGCTTGACTGCTTCCCAGCGCCCAGCCTTTATAGCGCCCAGGAATTATATATTTGCATAATCGCGCGAGAGCACGAGCGATTCTGCGAGAATTGCATGGGGTCAAAGCCAATAAAAACACATGGACGCTATCTTGAAACTCTCTTCCGCTCGGCCCGCAACACGACAACAGACGTATCCGAGGTAAGCTCTTTAACCCCCCTTTCGGGTATATCCAATTCTGCTACAACAATACAATGTGCAATGATGAAAACAGCTTAAATCTTAAAGAAAACTCTTGAATCGAACCTGCACTGACTTGGAGCACGAACAGTCCATGTGGATGGTTTCAATAAAAATATAACAAAAAAATGTCATCACAGCGTTTAACCTAGTGAACTGAATCTGTAAGACATTTTTAATTCGCTCATAAAAACCACAAATATATTCTGTTTTGGTACCAGTTTCAGCTTATATCACACAAGATGGTCGTGGAAAGAACGACGAGGAAATAGACTAATCAGATTTTCACTTGAAGAGTGCGGAGTGTACTGATGAATTAGGGAGTCTTATCACTATAAAAATGCCATAATAAACCGATGGTCTCTGTCAACGAGAAATATGGCTTTTGCGATAACGAAAAACATCGTGTGTAATGCTCTTAAAGTGAATCAAACAATACCTAAACTCTGGAAAGATAATTGTCATTGTGATTTTGGCGAACACCACAGTTTTCTTTTTTTCAGTGAACAATCTTTACATAGATCTAAGCTCTTTTTCTTTGGTTGTATGTGTTGCCATTAACTCCGATGTTTCGTAATTTATTATTTGCTCGTAATCGGATAGTTTTATGTGTGTTTTAATATCTGTTTAAACCCGAATCTCGAACAATAAACAAATAAGTTATTCGATTTAACTCAGCCAATATGACGGAATATCACTATGCGTATTTCTTTTCATTCTTTACATAATTTTTTGTTTGTTTTTTTCTCTTTTTATTTTCACGTTCTTTATATTTAATAAGTTAGAAAATTCCAACTTTCATTAACATCTAAATCCCTCGCGTCTATCACCCATTATTCATATAATATATTTTTTATTTGATCAGAACAGTAAAACAAGAATTCATTACACTTTCAAATTACTTAATATTTTTTTACGATGAGTTTGCATTTCTCTTTTACTTTCTGCCGCTTCTTTGCAGTTCTTGTTTAATATCTTGAATAATTACTAGTTTCTCTCCTCGGGGAAAGAGTGTCAAAAAGATTATCTGATTTAGTATTTCCCAGACTATATGAAAATATCTAATTACTGTAACATCGCCACGATTTTAAACTTTTTTATAAGTGTCCACAGAATGTGCACCGTCAAAATTACTGCACATATACGAGAAAAATATTCTATCCCTTAGGAATGTTTACATGTCATATCATTGACATCCCTCAAATGCTTAGAAGGGGGAAAATAAAGAAAATATCAGAAATAAAATAGGAAATACATTTATCAGCAGAATAAGGCTATCGGGAGTTGTTCATCAAGGATTATATATCAATGTGTGACAGTAACGTGAACAAAAGAATACATTTAAGAATTGGTTTTAGGATTAGTAAAGAGTTGTGAGATAGCGACAGTTTACGACGGTTATAGACAGTTACGTGTTGGATTTACGCAGCCATCGCCGGATTATAGATCAGTGGCGAGTTTGACACAGTCGAACGTCAGTTGCGACTTGTTACAGATGGCTACGAACTAAGGAAACTATTGAGCACGACCTTGATAGAAGCCATAAACATGGATTTTAAGGTTCAGAGGATCAATGGTGTCACACACAAACCTCAAAGTGCAACTGATATTTTCAGAATGTTTCAGAGTTTGGGTTTAGTTTTATTTTATTTGTTTATAGTTGTGAACCTGTGTGAGCCCTCCTCGCTAGCTGCCAATGTCAGATGATAACACGGCAAGAAAAGACGATTTGTTCTTTCTTCAGCCAGCCAGCAAGAAAGCGACTTTTATTTAATACGCCTTTTCTCTTTCTGTTCTTTAATCTGAACATGTTGGTGCGTAGTCAAATTTTTCTTACAACCGTTCATTACCCTGTAATCATCACGTGTTGTGTGTGTATTTTATATTTATATATGCGTGCATACCTTTACACTTCTCGCTCCGTATCGATACATGCACGTGTTATTATATAATTCTTACCCACCCACAAATAAGCTACACTGGAACTGGGACGTATGAGGGTATTGGCCAACGAGATGTCTGTTCACATTACACTTGAACATTTGCATGCCATTACGGTTAGCTAAACAGAAAACTGGGTGGGAATTGTCTCAGTTCAAATATTAGAGTAGAAGGCTTATTCAAATAGAAGGGTATCTACAGTTTTGTTATGGGTTCGTTCCATCAAATATGTTGATGCATGTGAAGTATGTTACGTGCTGCGTAAGAGCCGCATATCTCGTTCTCTTTCATCAACGGGTCGAATATGTTGCGTGTGTTGTTTCTTGTCTTCTCTTTTCTTTATGATAATTTTTTGTCGTTTCATTCTTACCCGTTACTATGTAGGTTTCGTTATACGACCCATTTATGATTAAATAAATTGAATTTAATATATATATATATATATATATATATATATACATATATATATACACATATACATGTGTATATATATGTATATAAATATAAATTAAATGAAGCAAACAAAGAATATATGTTTTAATGAAGAAAACTTATTAAAATAGAACAAATGCAACACAGAGGAACAATTTATTCTTCCACTTTATATTTAATATACATACAAACATACATACACACACATATATATATATATTAATATATATATATCCATATATATGCATATATATCTATATAATTATGAAACTCAAATGACATTGTAACGGTTGTTGTAACCCAACATCCGGTTTACGACTTTCCATTGTGTATGTGTTCATAAACATAAACACATAGCTGAAATAAACAGAAATCGCTGGCTCGGTTTCGTTCGAACAAACGAACGTCCTTAGAAAAGCAAATCTCTTAAATTTATTGAATAAAAAACTTCAAGGTATGGGAAGCAGATGCAAAACGTGATCATAAATAATACGTATAATCATCGGCCTGTTTTATATATATGATTTATATTATACTAAATAATCAACGCGGCAATAAAACGTATTGTTTTACTGTATACGTTTTCAGCATCACAATTTTGTTTTGCATTTAAACTATCCAATACTTTCTGCATTTTTACACCATTCATTTCCGTATTACTTTTCAGCTATTTTTGCGCAATCTTTTAAATTGCGCTACAAAATCACCGCGATTGTTTTACTGTGTACGTTTTCAGCGTTCCAATTGTTTTCTTCGCGTTTAAATGAAAAATATATCAAAATTTTAATTTAACTTTAAATATTACTGTATCTGTTCAGTGCAAATTTACCTTTAAGTATGGCAAGTCACTTATAATTCAATGGCTGTAAGTTTTTTTTTTCAAAAATAAACAATTATAAACAGAACGACTCATAGAAATATATCTATATTATTTTTTTAAATTTTAATATACTTTAATAGAATTGTTTCTGTGATATCACAGAAAACTATTTCTTTACGTCACAAGTGTCACGCTAATACACTAATTCCATGGCTAATATAACATACTGAGTCAACGGGTCACGGGTAGTCTGTTATGTATATAAAATTAATTACTAAATTCGATAATATTTTGTTACTCTGATGAAGAAGGAAGAAAACATTTTTAAAAGTTACATAAAATTAACATACGAATGGTTGTATGTAACGATACAGGTGCTGTCAAGAATTGAACATTTTAGCATGCTGAAAGAAATAAAGAGAAAAATGTACAACATCTATTTGTTAGAATATAGACTTTTGTCATTTATATCTATCTATCTATCTATCTCACTCTCTCTCTATATATATAGAGAGAGAGATAGAGAGAGAGAAAGAGAAAGAGAGCGCGCGAGAGAGAAAGGCAGAGGTAGTGAGTGAGAGAAAGAGCGACTTGAACATTTAAAATATCAGTATTAAAACAGCACACGCATTTTACTATTCTTCTATAGTACTTGAAGTAGGAAAAAGAAAAGAAATCTATAAAGATGTTTTGTCACTTACAACATGGATAATTAACAATTAAATGTTAATTAAAAAAAAACTATATAATGTGTTGCATTGGCTTGTCAACTTACAGTCATTCACACGTACATAATGCATATATATAATATATAACGCATGGATTCCCAGGATGCGCATTTATTTGATAGGAAATGATTTAAGCAATGATAAGAACTCCTTTAATCATACGAGAAAAACAGTTATGTTTCTAACGTATAGCATAGACAGATTGAAGACAGATAATGCAAATAAATATACTGGCAACCAAATCGACTCTAATCGCCTTGGGCGATAATCTTATTTGTTGTTGTTAATAAGTATTAATAACAGCTAATAGTAACAAATCACAAGCCAGTCCTGTTTTTAAATCTAGTCATTCTTTGGTCCTACTTGTTTCCATAACCTCGATTGATCTTGTATCATTTTCAGTGTGACACGTCTGATCCTCTCTTATCAATTCTAACCCTTCGGGTCGGAGCAGTCTTGTTTACGCTCTAAAACGCTGTTTGTATGGCGTACGGGCTCTCATTAGCACAATACCAATAAATCTATGTCAAAATCCATAATGGTTGACATATCAATCACAATTTATCAGAGTCACTAACGATTTGGCAGTGTGAACACGTCTAATAAATGTCAAATTATAACATAAAAGAGGAGCTAAACAAAATAAGAATAAACCATATATAAAGTGTCTATTATAAAACAATATGTACACAAGTAGCTTTGAAAAAGTTTCCATACTTTTTCCGTAGAAGAACTTTTACTGATTACATAAAACCCTGGGCCCCTTCGAAGTAACCTCCTCCGGCTGCAATGCACCTGTTGTGCCGTCAGAACATTTTCTAAAAGGCCCCCTGGAAGTCCTCTTTTGTGAGTATATCAATGATCTTCGCCACAGGCTCTTTCTATATCAATTATCTCATAACGGAAGCCTCTAAGGGTTTCTTGAGCTTCGCAAATAACCAAAAGCCATAGGGAGCATCGTCGTTTCTATAGAGGGGTGAGGAACATCTATTTCAAATGGTTTGTCATCAAACTTTGCGCAAATCTTCCTCATCGTAAGTTTCTCGCGAAAATTTTGTGTTCAGTTGCCACACTAAAATGAAACTGTTCACTTCTTGTACATATGGTCTTTGAAATTTCTATTTAGCCAGTCAACTTGTATTCTGATGGCTTTACTCCTCTCACACGTTTCACCATTTCTGAGAGACTTCCTACCTTGCTCTTGAATCTATTATGCAACTCAACAACAGATTCTTCATTCATGCAAGACGGTTCAAAAGCAGTTTAAAGTATTCTATACGTTTATGTGGCATTTTCAAAGTTTGAAACATAATTTGATTGCATATCGTGATTCTAAAAGAGTCCTCACATCCAGATGTAATTTTTAAAAATTTATCAGCTGTAGCAATCAGCCTTTAGTAAAGTGTATTCAGATCTTGCACGAGCTATTCATTTGAACATGAAATAACAAAAATTAATCAGTTATCCCATAAGATGTATGATTTTCAAGAGTTTACAACAATTTGACTTGCCTGTACAAAATCGTTTGGAAACTTATTGAATGCACTTCACACACACACACACACACACACACACACACACACACACACACACACACACACACACACGCACGCACGCACACACAGACACACACACACATATATATATTAGGTGCCTTCAATAAGTTCAATAAGTTTCTAAACTTTTTGGCACAGGCAAGTCAAATTGTTGTAAACTCTTGAAAATTATACATATATATATATATATATATATATATATATATATATATATATATATATATATTGCTTTATAATCGAAGGGTGGAACAGTATTCCAATAGCTTAATGTGAAGATCTGTAAACTCCATGCCCAGGAGAGTAATGGCAGTTTTTGATAATGATGGAGGCCACACAAAATATAGAGCGTTGACATGTTGCATGTTAATGTTGACAACTTTTCATAAGGGGTGTACTCACTTTTGTTGCCAGGGATTTAGTTTTAATAGCTATATTTTGAATTATTTGGAACGGGAAAATAAATTAACTCTGTTATATGTGTTGCAGACAGACGACTTTTCATTGTGTCAAAAATAATTTTTCTGTTTTATCCTATGAAGTGTTATACTTAAATATTTGACAAATATGAGGGGTGGGCTCTCTTTTTTGATACACTGCATACTTTATCAAATCTCCAATACTAACGATACTATCCCATTGATTATTCTACATGCAATAACCATTACCTCGAGTGACGTCCGGGTCTTGATAAGTGGTGGCCTTCATGTAATACACACACACACACACACACACACACACACATATATATATATATATATATATATATATATATATGTGTGTGTGTGTGTGTGTGTGTATACATATGCAGTTTTCGAGTTTTCGAATCCCGCTAGATTTAGCTACTCTGATGAGTCGTGGAAAACGAAACACGTGTCAGTGGATAATTATATTTTTAAAACAATATATATGCCGCTCTCCATATGGGAGTACCAAATTGGTTAAACGGAAAGTTATTACCAACACGCATTTAGGAAATAATGCACTTTCGTAAATAATTGAATTCATTCAAAACGTATCGCAAAAAAACACCATTTCACTATATATTGGCGCAATATAATAATGAATAGAGAATTAGTTCTTTAATAATAATTATGAAATTTGCATAAATAAATAACATAGGTAGGAGTAATTTACGACTAACCCATGCTAAGTGGGGGACACTACTATACATTGAGTACAATATGATATTCAATAGAGAATTGGCTGTAATAATAATAATAATAATAATAATAATAATAATAATAATAATAATAATAATAAATAAGCAAACTGCATGAATAAAAATATATTATTTAAACGGATTTTATCAGGTAATATATAAAAGTGAGTTTGTATTTCTGTGTGAGAAAACCAAACATCACTGTCAATTGTCAGTCTAAAGACTTGAAACTGTATATATACGGTATTTGGACCTGTGGAACAAATTTGACTTGTTTTTAGTCAGTTAGAGTAGTTGCTAAGCGATTAAAATTGAAACTATTGGAACTTGCCAGGCGTATGTCGACTAAACGTGTTATTCCTACATATGTAGTAATATAGATTTATATCTTTAACAACATTATTTTTTAATGTTTTCTATGAGTACCGATTTAGGTCAGACTACCAAACAAGGATAAAGAGTTAAATGTTTTGGTTTCGATTCCTGTATATGGCACACACGTCAGTTGTTTTACGTTTAAAATAACTAATATGTTTTGGGTACAATATAATAATCAATACGTCTACAAAACCACCTATAAAATCTGTAGGAATTAAAATGTTATATCTAAGCGTATTTTACGACCGGGCCACTCCGTACGGCCACTATATATTTAGTACAATATAATAATGAATAAAAAATGGTTCTTTCATAATAAATACGAAATCTGCATCAATTAAAATATCATATTCAGCGTAATTTATGACCAGGCTGTTAAGTGTTGAGACATCCTGTTGAACAAAGATGGCGGTGGGGAAGCAGTGCAGTCCCTAAAGAATGAATTACTAGTAACAAAGATGGTGGCCAAGAATCAAATGCGGTCTGTGACGTAGTTAACGGCGAACTGATTGAATCCAAAATTCGGAGATTTTTATAGTAACTTTAGAAGATTTTGATTGGTTGTCGGTGGTTATAAAAACGATAGTCGAAACCATTGGTCTCATACACCTTATCAGGAGTCAAACACATTTCACATTATAATACTTCACATCTCATACAACTAACGGAATGTACAGTGCTCTTTAGGGGAAATATACAGTAAGCAAACTCTCCAGATAGTTTAACAAAAAATACAAGTCATGTGTGAGAAATACAAGTCATTTGCTAATATAAAACATAAACAAAAATATGCCGTGAGTCGTATAGAAGGATACAAATAACATGCTGGATATAAACTGTTTTCATAGTGACAATTTTTTTGAATGATCTTTCAACACACATTTGTAACTGTTGTTTTTAATCTTATATTTCTTAGTGCTATCAACTTAGTATTGATTCATTGATTTTTTTTTATTTGCTAACGATTCTGAAGAAAACAAAACTATATTTCATGGTAAAATACATGGACATTTTGTCTTAAAGAAAAAGGTTTCTGAAAACAATTGTAGTTGTATTTAGTTTAACGTATTATACAACTATAATCTTTTTTCCTCTCTAATCCGGCCTGCAGACATTACGTTTGTTATACATATACCAATTAGAAGGCTTGGTAGAATAACAATAATACTTAAATCAATACATTTATAAGCCATATTAGATTGATAAATATCCAACTTTTAATTTTCAATTTAAATCGAATTTCTTTATAACTCAACTGACTTATATACATTTAACTTACCGTATCATAATATATGTATGCATGTATATATATACGTATCTATGTGTATGTGTATAAAGGCATATGTAGGCATGCGTATCTATATGTATGTAAATGTATGTGCATGTATATATATCTGCATATATGTGTACGTATTTGTATCTGTATATGTATGTATATGTGTTTATATCTGTATATATGTGTGTATATATGTGTATGTATGCATGTGTGTATGTACATGTACGTATGTGTATTATGTGTTGTGTATGTATGTATATATGTGTGTATGATTATAGATATGTATGTGTATATGTGTGTATGTGTATATATGTATGTATGCGTGTATGTATATATATGTATGACCAAGATGATCAATGTCATGTGTCGACGTGTGTTAAAAGCACACAGATGTCTAAGCGTCATGCTGTGCTTCTCCCAGACAAATCAACCCCACGTGCACGTCGTGACCACTGCCACGCAGACGGGACTCTGATGAACGGCGAGTGTCCTGTGTCGTATAACTGGACCTCCACTGCCTTGTGGACCAAGGTTCTTTTAATCAAAAGCTAAGGGTGAGTTAACCCTGACAAAAACTTCCAGAGGAGCTTAGGCCCTGTAAGTTTCAGCGTGTGGAATATGCTATGGTTCCCAGTAACCTAAGTCTCAGTCATGGATCTAGTGGCATGGTGAGTGGGGAGGGTTCCATAAGCCGTGGTGAAGGCAACTTCTCTAGGAGAAGGAAAACCCTGATGTAAAACCTGCGGCGACTGCTGCATCCAATAATGTTGATGTGCTATTCTTTTTAGTTCAACGTAGCAGTTGTTCAGAGAGTGGGATTGTCTCGGTTCGAAGACTTTCCTCGCTATAAAAAGCTTCAATCACAAGCATTACTTGATATGTAATGGAAAACACATTTTACCATGTGTATCTCGATAACGAAAAGTCTGGCTCTAGCCTAAAACGGCAAACGGACACACAATGAACACTGATGCGGATATGGCCGTTCATGACAATAAAGGCTCTGGCATTTCCAGGGTTTGACCCGGCAGGTATTCAGGGCATCACAGCGTGGACCGGTCATCAGATGTACAGGACAGTAAAAGGTTCATAGAAGTTACCGTCCGGCACGTGCTGCTTGTGGCGCTCATATCTGCCTCATTTGAGTAAGAAATGTATGATGTAATAGCAATACTCGAGAACGAGTTTACTGCCATCATATATATGTATGTAGATCAATGACCGCCTTCAGTGCCATGTTTGCTTGAGCGTGTGAATTCGCCGGCAGGATTAAAAAAAAGTAATTTTCAGGTTCATGGACTTTCAGTGTCTGCAGGAGAGGCACTCATCTGACAAGACGTTTCAATCATCATCATGTATCTATGTAAGAAACGTGGAAATTATTGCGTAACGTAATTGTCATACATTTTTATAACTTACATATATTACATTTATATATGTATATATATATATACACACACAAATATATATATATACAAATAAATAACTTTCATATATATATATATATATATATATATATATATATATATATACACACACATTTTTCATGTGTCCATATAAAATTTTATATGGTGAGGTGTGATAATTTATCATTTGTTTTTCGTCGAGTTAGCGCTCCATTCATGAGTATATCTAAGTATAAAGTTTGGAAAATATATAGTTTATTATAAAGAAATGTTGGGCGTTTCCTCCCTGTAAGGACTTGTAATGCTAATGGAGAAATATTTGCGTATATATATATTTATATTTGTATATGTGTGTGTGTGTTTCAATTGATTAGTTATGTTCAGATAATTTGAATCATAAATAGGAACCAATATTTCCTAAAAATGGCTTAATACGTAGGTAGAGTTTATATATATATATATATATATATATATATATATATATATATATACGTTTTATTTTTTATTACATTATCTTTCTGTTATTTACATTATTGTTTCAGCTACCCGGCCGTTTTTTTGGCCGTCTGTAGCATCCTCAGACTTTTACAGAAGTGTTCGTTATTATGGGATGAAAGAGTGAAAGAGTGAATGGGGCCAGGGGAGAGGTGCGAGAAGGGCGGAAAAAGAGGAAGGAACAAGAGGGAAAGGTGGTAGGGCGTGCTTGGTATGTCGGTAATGTTTTAGTTTTTGAGTTTAAGGAACTTTTGTGGGGTCTGGGAAGTTCATTTCTGGTGTGGCTGAAGGCATAGAGATATATAAGGGGGAAGGGGAATATGTGGAGGTAGGAGGAGGTGGGTTACTTTAAAATTCGAGTCTTAATGTTAATGTTTTGGCGTCTCTTTGGTGAGATTATTTCTTGATGAGTATGTCTTGACCTGTTGGGTGTTCGCTTATGTTCGACGGCGGGGGGGGGGCTATGATTCGGTTTATTTATTTAGTTTTTCTTTTGTTGTTAATTGTTTGGAGAGGGTTAGCTAGCGGTCGCGGGCGCGAGCACACATATGCGGACGTACGCACATATATACTTAAAGAAACGTTCACATGTACACATACATCCCCGCCCTGGCGTGCAAATACATGCAGATATGTGCGCCTGCATGCATAGACACCCGCGTTGCTCCCGCTTACGTCAAATTTTCCTTAAGGTGCTAAAATTGAGTACGTGTGCGCAAGCATGGGTGCGCTCATACAGAGAGATACATACACACATCACCGCCGCCACCCGCAAGGATGCGTATACACGGGCCCATATGCGCATATTGATTCAGGCATACCGCGACGTCTGGCAACAGAGGAGGCCGCAGCTTCTGACCAAAAGTAATCTCAGTGAGGTAAACAGTCGCCTTATCCTTTCCGCTACTACGCTTTTTCTTTCTGGATGATGTTCCGTAGCCTTTTAAGGAAAATTGCAAAGCAGCAGTGGGATTTGAAATCAGAGTTCCCATCTCTTAGCCTTTTGTTGTGATAAGGCCCATAAGGCAGTGGTGTTCGATTTGGGGGTTGGTTACCCTAGTCTTCGTCCAACCAATGGCATCCACAAGACAGTTGGGTAGGGGCCGATAGTATGTCAGAGCATGTCCACATATCGGTGGGCCATAACACACTGCCTCTGATGTCACCTACTACTGTGAGATCTCCTACAAGTTGAGCCTAGGGCCGCAAGGCACCTAGTTACCGTGTGTGACCAACGTGGAGGCAATGTATGAGTCTTGATGATGGAGAGGCAATGTACTTGCATGGAAGACTTATGCATATCTGCTCCTTTTTCACCGCGAGATTAGTCAGCGGTGTTAGCTGGAAACGAGAAGGCATGCAAGCATGAACTTAACATTTACTTTTACTTAATGCACCAGACGCATCACCCCCCCCTCCTGCCGGATAAGGAATCTAAACGCACACACCCACATACACACACATCTCTCTCTCTCTCTCTCTCTCTCTCTCTCTCTCTCTCTATATATATATATATATATATATATACTCTTTATTTGTTTTTACATAAGCAGCAATATGTCGCTACACAGTCATCGACATGTTTCGGTTATCTGCTTACTAGTAACTAGCATTATTTGCTGTCTGATAAGCTGTATCACCTAAAGAGGTCTCTAGTTACGGGTAACTAAGTGGCAAAAACCTGCTCACGACTGTGTAGAAACATATTACTCCTTATATAAAAACAAATAAAGAGTATCGCTCTGCTCTAATTCACACTAATCTAGTATACTGAGATTGAGAATTCTTGTATTAACCATCGTAACACTTCATCTTTTTCTGAACGTCTGGAAAACAATAAGAGATCGTTTTGTCATTCTTCAAATTGTCATCAGGAATTCTTGAGTCCAAATGATGAGGTGAAAAACGCAGAAACATTGTTAAAATGTTTATATATTTATACACAGAAAGAGAGATATAGATAAATAAATGAAAAATAAATAGATAGATAGATAGACGGATATATGCGTATTACTTTATAAATGTAAAGAACAAAAAATTGAAATTGAAAAGTGTGAAACGTCTTGATCTTGAAGGTTAATCAATTATTGATCGGAACGTGAGTACATTTTAAAAATTCCTTCAATTGTCAAAATAAACAAATATGACCTGAGAGTCGATCAATCATAGCGGAGATACATTAATATTGATTACCTCAACAATCATCAGTTTAGTTGCACTACGGCTGATAGAATATGTGTACTGCTAAACATATGACATATTAAGTAACAACAGACTAAAATTAGCGTCGTTACAGGCGCTGATTTGATGTACTGCACGCATCATATTGCATTCGTGATGAACGCTTCTTGAAAAAGTAACATAACCGGTGTTTTCTAATTTGAAATGTTCTTTTACTATGTCAACGTTTTCTAACTCTCTTCCAATTCTCGAAAATTGCAAGTGTTTATTCTTACTGAGGATGGTAGCAAAAGGAGATGTTTTCCAGCATCACCATCATCACAACGCTAGTACATAATTTCTCACCATTCTGACAAATGGTGAGAATTGCTATTTCTTTGATCAGTTTTTTTTCTTATATGAAAGTTCTCAATTCGCTAATAATATTCCATATTATTTCGTAGTTACTATACCTGTTCATTTAACTCTTGAATTTCTGTACGGATTAAGACATACTTATATTACATAGATATGTAGGTATCTAACAGTTTACCAAAATATAACGCAAAACATCATCCGGGAATTGAAACCTTATTTGCCATAAATTATCCTCGCATAAAATCTATACTAAGTAGTTTATAATGTGACCAATTATCCAATTGTTATTAAATAAAAATTTATGTCTTATTGATACTAAATAATACAAAATAAATACTTAAAAAATGTTTATTTAAAAAGTCTTCAATAAAATTATGATACACCAAGGCATATAATACTAACCTTGAAAGATATTTTGCGTTCACGGCGTCTTGCGAAGAAATTGACGGGAATAAAATGATTACCATATTTTGCGCATGACAATGTTGAGAATCGGTAATAAATTACAATTAGCACATTAAAATCAAAGTAACCTTCTTCCTGATGGATATTTGGCACCTCTTCTTGAAAATCTCATCGCAATAATAGCTAAAGTTTTTAACACCTTTGTGAAAACACACATACAAATCTAGAACGTAACTAAATTAAATCTACACGAATAGGTAACGTTCTAATTAAAATAATGGACATTGGCCCCAAGTGTTATGTGGTTTGACTTAAATGGAAGTGAATCAAGGAATCTCAATAGTCACATGATTTGGCTAAGGAATGGAAACTTTTGGCAAGAGATACACGAGGGTTCAGAAAGTTTTTGGCCCAGTGAGGACTAAAACAAATTAAGATCAATATCTTACGAGTATCCTCGTCCAAGTTCTGACCCGCTGGGCGAAATTCTTTATCTCGAGAAATAATCAATATTTAAAAACCAGTCGTGTTTTATTAAGCCATTTAAAGATAACAATATACAAGCGACAAAGATTGGACCAGGAATTAGATTGAGGTTAAAGAGAAAAGATGTACAATTCAACTCCAAAAGAGCAACCTCCTCACGCCGTGTATCTAGATGACCTTGCACAATAGATATTAGTGTCTTAAAATTAAATGACCGATATTAGATAGTAAAGCACAGTCGAAGTTAATGAAAATTTGGGGGAATTTATATGAAAACATTTTCCTAAATTCTATAGGAGGTCTATAAGGACAGAGTTTCATCAGTGATAGTTTTTTCAATAAAATACAATGTATAATAGTTAATACACGCTAAGGATATCATCGTTAGTTGACATTATGAACCCGGTAAAATCAATCCGCTAGATTCTTGTGCGTACATCGCCTTCCCAACAAGGAATAATACTTACCAGTTAGGGAATAAAGACATAATGTAATATTCTCATATACCATATACTCATATAATCACGTTTTGTGCCATTTGCCCCTTGGTCCTCCTAATTTGTCTTGATAAGGTCAATTTGAAAATAACCCTGTTGTCAGTCTGTAGAACATGTGGCGATCATATCAACTTGAAAGTTTTCAACTCAAATGACCGGAACGTTTAATGCCGTGCTTTCTTTGGAATAATAGTTCACCAAAACTTATTGCTATACATTGAAATATCTAACATTTTTCCTTGTTCCAAGTTTCAGCTCATTTGATGAATATTCCATCTATTCAAATTTAATTAACGCTTATATAACATTAAAATCTGTTATTTTTCCTGCACACCAGAAAAATGTGTCTCGTTTGCTTTTATTTATGTTTTACTGTTTACAAACAATTTGCGGATTATTAAAAGAAATGAAGTCTTATACGTGCAGTGTCGTAATTGTAGTCGAGTTGGTATTCTTACGTTTAATACGACTAATGTTCTCATCTTCAGTATAAATATTACCCGCGCTGTAAATTAAACCTTAAACCTCTAAAAGAGTGTAACATAGAACGGCGTCTTACTTAGTACCATATCCGTTACGCTATGGATCCTTATCGATAAATATACTATGAATTTTTGGAGCTCTAAACCTATTCTTGTGTTCAGTTAGAAAATCTTACTACATTATTATATGCCATAATTCATTACTAAATATTATCATATGTATGCATCTATAGTCATCCACATACAATCTGATTCACTGTACCACAGCTCTTCCGTGCGGCTAGACTAGTATCGACATCAAGCTAGGATATTAACGAAAGTTAGCGTATTTAACCATTACACTATTTGGCTGCTTCTAAGATGGGTATGCAGAATTACAATGATTAAACATTGTCGTAACGCATAAGCTCTATTTGTTTACATAAAGAACATTGCTTCATAGGTTAGCGGTACTTAATTATTTCATCCCCAAATATTCTCAACGCAAAGCAGAGATCATTTATATATAAACATAATTAAAATAAACATTGTTAAAGACAACAAGAAGCTTTCGTTTATTTATACATTTTCTTATTTTTTCACCTTTTCTGATGATGTTTTTTGTGCATAGATGAAAGGTGTTAAGATATGTCTAATAATGTGAGAAGAGAATGTAATTACCAGTACTAGGAACGGTTGATACACGCAGGGCCGTTTGCACTAAGTGGGGAGGTGGAAGTGTCCAGGCTTTGAGGTTAAAAAGGAGAGGCATTTCAGATAAACATTTAAAAATCTTTGGGCCATATTGGAATCTAAGCATATTTAGAACAGCTAGGTTTCTGAGTTCTTATGTATACGGCTTCCAATTTGTAAAATTTTTTAACGTTTGAAAAGGATTTTTTTTTCTGTAATTATAGTATTAGATTCCACGTTAGTCATGGTAAGACGACGGGATATTATGCTCGTTATGTGACCGACGTAACTAACATAACTTCAGTTTTATTATTATTATTATTATTATTATTATTATTATTATTATAGCAGTAACACTCTCCAAGAAGTTTAGAAGTGCCTTGACACATACATTATCACTTTTTATAGATATATTGATTTGCATTACGCATGGTGACATCGTCTTATACCAATTATACGTCTGCAATACACGCATATAAGTATGTAATGACTTCCACGGTTTGGAAGCCGTGTACTAGTGTAAGGCTATTATTTCCGCCATTATGAAGTCTGTATTCTTAGCAGTATGAACGCTTTCTATATTTCTTGTGGGTGTCACATATGAATTGTTTGGTTTTTAGGTTTGCACTATATTATTTATGTTGAATTCATACACAAACACACAACCATGTATATATATATATATATATATATATATATATATATATATATATATATATATATATATATATATACAGGGTCTCCACAAAGTCTGGCTATATTATGTAGCCAGACTTTGTGGAAGCATCCTGTAGTTATGTAGCCAGACTTTGTGGGCACCCTGTACACATACATACACACACACACGTGTTTATATATATATATATATATATATATATATATATATATATATATATATATATATATATAAGGTGCCCCAAAAGTCTGGCTACATAATGTAGCAAGACTTTGTGGACACCCTGTATGTAGAGATAGATAGATATTGATATTATTTTCGTTTTCCCTAAATAACTGACAAGTTATATATCTATCTATCTATCTATCTATCTATCTATCTATCTATCTATCTATATATATATATATATATATATATATCTGTGACTAAGTTAGAAAACCTTAATCAGATATAACGGGGAGCTGTGGACAAGAGAAGATAGAGAGGGTCATTTTGATGTCACGATGTGCGCTGGAATCTGCGTGTCACCGACTTGCTAGGCTTCTATTTACTAAGGGAGATAAACAGAAAAATGCATGGTTTAAATGGACGTGCACAGGGAGAGCGCACTTTTATAGTTAATTCCAGCGATCGTATTACGGAAATATCGAGGAAACGTATCAGAAGTTTTTTTTTACTGAAATGGGATTAAAATAACAATAGACAGCAATTACAAAAAAGTAAACTTTTTAGAAATTACTCTTAATCTAAGTGATAACACATATGAACCTCATCACAAACCTATTCTATATTGATTATTAATGGAATCATCATAAGTGTATGAAGAAGCCGCTTACACCTAACATTTCTAAAAGAGTATCTGAGCTTTCAAAGAATGATACTCTTTTTGATTAGAACAAAGAGTATTACAATGAAGCTTTTCTTTGATAGGGATACCATGGTAAACTAGAATATAAGAGGAGTGCAAGCAGTAAAGTAACAAACCTAACTGCACAATATTGTACAAAATCGCAATGAAAGCAAGAAATAAACCGAAGGTTAATAAAGGTTACATCAATAAGGATCAAAGAGATGTAAACACTGAGAGTAATATTAGCAGTGAAACAGGTAATCTTGAGGTGGGTAATATGAATAAGAATAACAGACGCAAGAAACAGATTTGGTTTAATCCGCCGTTTAGCGTGCATATCCAAAACTATATATCTAGGGAATTTTAGAGAATAATTGATACAAATGTCTCACCTGAGAATAGATTGAGCAAAATTATTAACAGGAACTCGGTTAAACTATCTTTACCCACCTCAGCCAACTTAGCTAACACTATAATAAGCTCTAATAACAGGAAAATAAGCAAAATAATGATTAATAACAAGTCAGCATCAGATGTTCGTGTCTTAGAAAGAAATTGTAACTGCAGAATTCCTGGCAACTGTCCGTTAGATGGCAAATGCTTAGCCTCAGACATAATGTACAAATGTCAGATTAAGACCGATAATATAAAGAAGGTATATCTTGGGGCCACGAAGTGCGCGCTTAAGGAACGATACAGAAACTATGTTGTATCCTTAAAAAATGAACCGGGGATGGAAAGTAATAGAGAAGGCGTTAATGGTAGAAGGGGGATAGCACAATAATTATAATTAGAAATAAAAAGAGGAATACAACTGCATTAGGTGATTGGGTCAAGGAATTTCATAGAAATAAAATAGATTTTGAATTGAAATGGTCAATAGTAGATAGGGGAGTAAGTACATACCTGGAAAATCAAAAAGGTGCAATCCGTGGTTATTGGAAGCCTTCTACATAGTCAATTTTGAAAAAGAAATATTAAATAAAAGGTTAGATGCTATACAGGGATGTCCTCACAGGATTTTTGCTATCACGTCTTTAATGTAGCTGAGGTAAAAACATTCTGGAAAAAATAAAGGTTCTTAGGTACAGGGCCAAAGTTTATATAGAGTTAAATAGCTAAGAATGATGTAAGTTTGTTTTGATGAATGATTTAAGTCTAGCAAGCAAATCTGGATTCTAATATTCCACACTATAAACATATTTTAGAAATAAAGAACATAGATTACTAGATAAGAAGTTTAGATTTACAATAAGGATTAAAAAAGATTAGCAAAACTGTCTCAAAACAAGGAACACTTTTTTAGTAATATTGGTGGCGCAATGGTTGATACCGTTTCCAGACAAATAGAACAGTTTAATAAATAATTAGCAATATAAAACATAGTAATTAAAGAGTGGAGATTAATTCATACTGTTTTTGGACCAGTAAAACTTTAAAAAAATTAGAGCTTGTTAAATATTTTTCTATTTATAGCCAATTTAATAAAAAGGTAACCCCCCACTTTATTTGAAGTAAAACGTACTTGGAATTAAAGATTAGTTCTACTATTAGAATACTTATTAATGGGATATGTATTACTATGGAATATGCATTTTAGGAATTAATACCTTGTGTTATTTTGTATTGAAGTCATACATAATCTCAGCAAATTATGGTATGTTTTAAAAACTTATATTTTGAATAGATTAGCCTAGATCTAGTTACATCTGTTGAATTAATAAATAAATCATAAATAAATATTAGGAATTTTCCAAACTAGAAAAATCGAACAGCCTTGATTATTTCCCCTTTATCATTGTGCATACTCAATAGGATGTTACTTATAACTTCAACTAATTCTTTAAAATTCCGAACTTACATAATTATCACCCTTATAACTGTAAATATCCGATAATCGTAAATCTCAATAGGAGAGAACGACAGAAAATAAAAATAAAAAAATGAAAAATAAAAATAAAAAATAGATTGAGATCCTTACTTTTAAATGAAGAATAAAAATGAGCTAAATATAAATTAATGTTTAGAATTTATTTCCTTATTGAATAAGTTTTAAACTTAAACCTATACTAAATCACATATATAAGCTAGCAGATATTTTTTATAAATAAATAAAGCAAATTCCTGATACAGAACTTACGAAGTTTCGTAACGATTTAACTCAGTTGATTAATCCATTTTAAAAAATTCAAAAATAAATATATAAACGAAAAAGTTTAATTAAATTAAGAAATATAGAAATCTAATTTAAGAAATCGATAAACGGTATTAATAAAACATATTTAATGGGCATAGGAAATTAGTGGTAACATCGTTTGATATTTAGTTTAAATTTGTTTTGTTTTTTTTAAATAAAGATACGAAAATATGTAGATATATATATCTTTAAAAATATATTTAGTTTTAAATTCTTTTTTTTAAAATAAAGATAAGAAAATAGGTAGATATATTACTTTTTTTTACAAATACTTTGCAAAGATGCGATAGAGGTAAAGTGATCTCGGTTGTTTTCTTTTTCTTATAAACGAATTTTTTCTTTTCCATAATGTTTTATTGTTTAAGTGTTCTTTTTAATAAGTCTTAAGAAAGGCTGTTCTATTAAACATTTTTAAACGACATATTGTTTGAATTTGTCCAAATGATCTTGAAACAATTGTAACTAAGAATGAAATACACTTTTTGTTGCTATCAACCCATTTCTTGAAGTCTTGGTTTTTGTTAAAACAGTATATATATATATATATATATATATATATATATATATATATATATATATATATATATATATATACATCACCGAATTTAAGCAACGTTAAACCTGGTAGGTTACTAAATGGGTGACAATTTGGAACTTCCAGGTGCTGTGTGTGCTCCCAACATACCTCAGCATTGTTTCCAGTTATCCTTTGTCTTTCGAGGCTGAACAGAGACATCGGAGTATATATAAGTAGTAAAACAGCACATATAGGCACAAGGAATCCCAGCTTACTACTAGAATAATTGAATGGAATGTTAAGACTATGGATCATATGCTAAGTCCACTGACACGTCTCTGTAGCTTGACCGCTTTTCATTAAATGTTACCGATATGAAGATTATAATGTAAATTACTTATATATTTAGAGTTAAATAAGATGCTCCTGAAGATGATGGCAGATTAAATCGGAAGAAAACGGCTAAAAATAGCACACAATATGAAAAATCTAATATGATTCACATTAGTTAAATTATCAAGCATCATTTCCAACCTGCCAAAATTTACTCTCTCTCTCTCTCTCTCTCTCTCTCTCTCTCTCTCTCTATATATATATATATATATATATATATATATATATATATATATATATATATATGTATATATATATGCATATGTATATATAAGTATATATATATCATTCAACCACGGTAGTGGTTGAATATATGCTTAAGTCCGAAATTGAATGAATCGAGACACATTCAAACCCCCACCACTAATTCCGTTCCCAACCAAATTTCAAACAGGTTATATAGTTGGATAGAACACCTCATTAGCTACATTTTGAAAAAATATTTCGAAAATTGGTTCAGTAGAAAAAAAGTTACAACAAAATATGTGAGTTCACAAACAGGAGAGTAAGTACATAAGTGACTAACGCTTTTTTTTATTTTGCATAACTTTTTTTTGTATATAAATATTTTTTACTGCGATTTTGCCAATATGCCATGTTAGCGTAACTGTTAGAGTACCGGGGGTTGGTGGAAAGATTTTAGGTTCAATCCAGTGTATCGGTTTTTTTTTTATAATTAAAAAACCGAACTCTTTTTTAATAACTAATTTTTTTAACTCTCCTTATGATTTTATAGCGAAAAATGGTGAATTTATCGATTAAAAATATTAGTGAATTCTCTGATATACATATTCTTTGAATGAACTCAAATTTTTCGTTATCACATTTGATGAAAAATGTAGTCATTACCCCTAACAGCCTTGCCTCCTGCGAAAGTTTCAATTTCTGTCCACTCAGAAAAAGGTCACCAAGTTGGCAATTCCTTTTATATGTAAATAAGACCATTTCTGTTTTACGGCTACTGAATTCTAATTCATTTCGATTAGACCATTTATTAGGAATATTTAATGCCATTTTGGCAATGCGTCTGACCAATGATGGTTTTGGACCCACGACCAGCACTGCAATGTCATCAGCATCAGCCTGGGCATAAATATTCCTATTTTTAAACTCCTTTAAAAGAGGATTCAGCATACAGTTCCATAGTAAAGGTGATAAAATCCCACTTTGGGGGTTTCATTTAACTACTTCCCTTTTAACAGTTGCTCTCAGTAGTACTACTTGAACTGTTCTGTGCCTCACCGTATACTTAATCCATCGAATGAGTACTGGTGGCACATTGAGTTCTCGTAGTGACTTGAACATACTACTGAAGGGTATGTTGTCAAAAGCTCCAACGATATCTAAAAAGACACCGAGTGCCATATTCTTTTTTGTTAGTTTACGCTCTATACAGATCACGAATTCATGAACCGCAGTCTCGGTAGAGACCCTGGCTCGGAACTACTGTGATTGAATGATAAATATTGCATAAATGTGTGTTTGAGAGCTACTTTTATTTGACAATCATTAATAAATATTATAAATTTATATATTAATACAATAGCAATGCCTGGAAAAATCATGAATTATATGGAAAAATGGGCGCATGAAAAGTAATATTCTTAAGATTTTATTAAACCTGGAAAGGTAAAGAACAAGATATTCTAGTAAAGTAAAAAATAAGAATTTTTCAGACTTAAAATATTGCAGCTAAAAATAAAATTTGAATTTTATAATTTATATAAAAATTAATAATTTTATTATATCATAATTAGGATCATTTAATTCATTTTTATGTAAATTATAAAATTATTAATTCCATCTACTAACTAACTAATGAATTAATTTTATTCAAACAGTTTTCACTACATAAATATATGCAAATAATAGGGGGGAAATAAATTCAATTCAGCGACTGACACCCTTTCTAACTCAACAATAAACAACAACATATGCAAATAATAAATAAAATATTTATCAATATTCAAATTTTATTTTTAGCTGCAATATTTTAAGTCTAAAAACTTCTTATTTTTTACTTTACTAGAATATCTTGTTCTTTACTTTTCCAGGTTTAATAAAATCTTAAGAATATTACTTTTCATGCGCGCATTTTTCCATATAATATACATATGTATATGTATATATGAGTTAAGGAAATATATTTGTAAACTGTATCCTTTGTTTGCAAACAATAAAATTCTATATTTTCAAATCTTAAAATTTTAATACCAAATATATTCTCTCTCTCTCTCTCTCTCTCTCTCTCTCTCTATATATATATATATATATATATATATATATATATATATATATATTACATTATATTATATTATATTATATATAAATGCAATTTTGTCTGGGTGTGTGAATTCGTTCCTTTTAGACTCCGAAAGTGCTGAAGAGATTTTCTTTAAAATTTACAGAACATTTGTGTATAAGTCTGGGAGTGATCTTTGTTAAGTTTTTCTCAGGGTCCCCCCGATAATTACCGATAATCGATAATCGAAACCGGTATTTTTATGTATATATCATTGGTACAGTGATTTTCTCCATGTCCTCGCCTAGCAACAGTGATAGAACAACGGGCCGTGAAAATTCTACTGTGGGTAAGTTGATAACGTGTTTGTTCTTTTTTTTGCAAAGAATATTATAAGAATTGAAAAATTAGGTGCTTTTTCTTCTTGCATAATGTGGTCTGTAGATTAAAACCTCGCACGTAAATTACAATATTTTTTTTTAACTGGAAACACGTTTATATAAAATAATTTTATAAAAGAAACAGTAGCTTCTCGAGAGTTTAATAGAGAATAACATATATTTTAGACTAAGTTACTGCATTAAGGCATGTGAAGCTTCCCACGCACGATTTCACGGATTTCGATGACAATAAAAATATACGAGGGTGAAATAATGGTTGATCATCATAAGTGTATTTGTGTGTTCGTGTTAATAGCGCATATGTACCAAGTTGAAAACAGAATATAAGAATAAGCTCAGTGATTAAATAGATTCTATTAGTTAGAGACTCATTTATTAATCGTTAGTATTACAAAAGTACAGCGGATATTAATTATGATTTAAAATACCTAAAACATGGTACGAGAATGAATACTCAACCATATCAATTTTCATTTACGAACGTATGTTAAAATTTATTTATACCAATAAGCTTACATAGAAGTAGAGCTACGGATGTATACGGATTTCATCTACATATATAGAAGTTCATTAATGGTCAATCTGCTCACATTGTATCTATATACTTATTCTAAAAACACATGTGATCGTCGAAATATATTGATATATCTCTAGAATGTGACAACTGGCACTATCTAATTGTTTGAATCCGGTTGTTATTATTACACATCTCTTGTACTATTTTCTCACGTAGAATTAAATTAAAATAGACAGGAAATCGAATTTAGGTTTACTTTGGACAGACTAGTACTCTTCGCCTCACTTATTTTGTCTACTAGTCATCATATTAACATTCCATGAGAAATGTTTTAGTAAAAAAGGACTAAGAAGTGCTGTTTACTCGGTAAGAATCTCTCCATCTAACATTTAAGCTAATCGCGTAAACCTAAACGCAATACCGTTATCTACGTACATCAAATGGTTTCATTTTTAGTTTGGAGCGATTTCAATTAAAAAATATTTTATTTTACACAGGCATCACCACATTATCAAGGCCAAGAGGCCACTCAAGGATAAGGGTTAAAGAGTGTACAGTAGAAATTAGACAATATAGTAATTAGTAATGGTAATTCGGTAAATTTGATAACTTATATGGAACGGCTCATCAAGAACTTATTTACGTTAGACTTGAACACAGCCATATTGTAGTCAGCCAGAAAGCAGGAAAACGGAAGACAATTCCACATGCGTGCAGTTCTAAGAAAGAAGCCTTGTTCATGGAATCTGCGTTTAGGTTTAGGCACAGATAAAGAATGGGGGGAATTATTGATAGTGTTTTCAGCTAGACGAGTGTCTCTTGTGAAAGCTTGGCGAGAGGGGACCATAGACTGAAGCTCAGTCAAACACTTTCCATGAAAATAACGATACATCAGAGACAAACTCGCAACTTCTTTTCTGTGAGATAGAGGTTGCAGGGAAGAGAAAAGGACATCTGCTAGGAGGCTACGAAGTCTATTTTGAACTCTATCAAGGCAGAATAAGTCTTTCAAGCAGTTCCTGCCCAGATGTGGCAAAAGTATTCCATCCTTACTATAATATATATATATATATATATATATATATATATATATATATATATATATATAATATAGATTAATATATATAATATTGATTTAAACTAGCCGAATTTTCATCAGAGATTTTATCTGGTTGTGTTTGAATTTTTTTGTAGATTTTAATGACATATACGTTCAAATAAGGAAATATATCATTAAAATCATTTAATGGAATCCAATAAAACCAAAATTTATTCCGTATTATTTTCAATCTGGAATTCATATTTAAATATCTACGTTAAATGAATGTAATATGTGAACATTGATAATTTTAAAAGTATAAGCAAATATTTTACATTACGTGCTATAATTAATTGTAATTTTACTAATAATATATTTGAGAACGTGCATATAAGAAAATTCCCGGGGCAATTTTACGGTGCTTTACATTATAATGAATCTATATAAACTGCTTGAAATATACATTATTTTTACCTTAAATTTTTGATTGATTATTGATCACTGAGCTTAATTATTACTACAGTGCACCACTGATCAAAAATGTAAGACCACATAAAAATCTTTGAAAAGAAAGCGTTTTTAAGGATAGATTTGAAACTCTTCCGACTTAAGCTTACCAATATTACCATCTAAAAGGTTATGGAAAAAAGCTACATTTCAAAGATTTATTTTAAAAATTTTACATTTTATTAAAATTAGCTTTTTATACAAGTTCAAAATTATAAGACCAGAGACAAAAATTCTATTAATTTGTACAAAACTGTATGGAAAGTGTATGAAAGCATTAAACAATCAAACTTAAAATGAATTCTATCTACACAGCTTTTTATGACTTCCATAATTATTTGGGGCATGCTAGAAATAAGGGTTTCCATTAAGGTGCGGTGTATCCTCCTCCAGTTTCTGAAGATGGCTTCACAAAGTTCATTTTTGTTGAATATTGTTTGCCAATATGATAAACCTCTTTTGTCATCCATCCCCAAACATTTTCACTTGTCCGGTGAGAATGCAGGAGGTACCAAGAGATGAACTCCATTTTCTTGTAGAAAGATCCAGGTTTGTCTTGCGATGTGGATTGCAGCATTATCCTGTTGGAATAACCATCCATCCCCACCAAACGATGACCGTCCATCGTCAAAGATGCTTTTTGTAGCATGCTGAAATTACTAGCTGCTGTCTGACGCCCTGGCACCACCTAGATCTCTATCCTCCCTCTGTAGGAATAGGCACGCCTTACCATTACGGAACCTTCACCATTATGACCTGTGGAAAAAAATCAAGGGGCATGTTTTTGTTATGCCAATATCGCTGGAAGCCATAAGGACCATCTAAATTGAATTTTTTCTCATCAGAAAACAGGACTTTCTTCCACTTCTCAACGTCCCACGTTTGGTATTCACGACCAAGTCTTAAGCGGTCCATTTTGTGACGTGGAATCAATAGAGGAAATTGTTTACGCTTTTTATTTATCATGCCTTGTGTGGTAAGTGTCGTCTGATGGTTATTCGACTGCAATCAGCATCTGTAACCGCCTTAATGTCACTAGAAGAAAGTCCTCTGTCATTTGTAATAAGCCGTCTGATTCTCCTCCTCAATGCAAGAGAAATTTTGGGGGCCTACCAAAGGATTTTGCTTTCAATAATTCTCAGTGTTCTTTAGAAAGTTGCAAATAAAAGTTTTACTCCGAGTTACCTTAGCTGCTATCGCTGGCTGTGATAATCCTTGCTTATGGAATCCTAGAATTCGAGAGCGCTCAACTTCACTTAGTTTTCTTGCTTTAGGCATAGTAACACCTTTACACAGAGATTGCTAATCTCTAACTGAACTAAAAAAAATAAGAATTACCATTAATCTAACAATTTACACCCTTCGTCTTATTATTTTGATCATGCGTAAAATGCCTTTAGATTGTAGTATTAGTAACCTTAATTTGGAAGAGTTTAAAATCTATCCTTAAAAAAAACGGTTTCTTTTTAAATATTTTTAAGTGGTCTTAAATTTTTAATCAGCAGTGTATGTTCTAACGACTTAATATATGAATTTGATCTTTAAAATGATATAATAATTAATTCCATCTTGGTAACTCTTCCTGTGTTCAGCTAACACACACACATATACGTCCAAACACACAGACATACACACACACACACACACACACACACACATATATATATATATATATATATATATATATATATATACTGGATACGTCCAAACTGGAGATACATTTATTTTCTAAATGTATCTGATCAACAGTGCAAGGCTATCATTCGAAAATACGTATTTATTTTTAATATACATTTTATGAAAAAAGAACGCTGATGAACGTTTCTTCCGTGAGGACTTTATTATTCAAGAACCTTCTTCCGTACTTTTTTTAAACTCATTATACCCATTGAAATGTTTCTTCTAGATTTTTCTGTATTCGTGTTTACTTGAAATATACTTTGCTTACATTTCATAATGAAGTACACCTAATACCATGATAGTAAGAATTTGAGTCCATTTACGTTTTTCCTTTTCCATTTCTTGCTGTTTTCTTAATTCTTCCGTCTTTAACGATAATATCGTCAAGCGTGTCTGTAACGATAATATCGTTAATCTTAGTAGAAACCCCTGGCACTGTGTCTATAGTAATATAATATCGTTAATCTTAGTAGAAAACCCTGAAAACTGTGTCTATAGTTTGTTGGAATATTGCTGGAGCTGATTTGACCCCAACTGGAAAGCGGTTAAATTAAAATAATCGCTTACGGGTGTTGACAGAGAGAAGATTTTTGGAATCCTCATCAACTTCCATTTGTAGATATGACTCTGCAAGATTCAGTTTGAAAAACAAGTTCTACTGTTGAGTTTTGAGAACGTATCCTACGGTACGAATAGTTGAGGCTGATGTGCCTCTAGTCTGTCATTTACTCCTGTGTTGAAGTCCATATGGGCGTACTTGCTATTAGCCCTCTTTAAATCACAATAGGTGCTTCCTCGGACGAAGAATTTATAGATTGGATTACGTCTTCTTGTTGTAGACGACCCAATTCTTTTTCTACTGGGGCTAAAGCTGCGTATGGTCCCGAACGCTTTGGTCGGAAAACTGCATTTGAATTCGCTTTAACTTTAGAGCAACATCCAATCCCCTCTTTTAAATCATTGCTGCATATTGCTTTAAGTATGTTCTGAAAATGTGTTTCGGCATCTGCTGCAGCATTAACGTTAAAAGAATTCAAAATTTATTTTAGGGCAACATTTAAAATATCAAGTTCTTCAATAAAATCCAAACAAAGAAGAGTCATGGTTGATGCATCAGAAACATATCACACACTTGAATTTTTTTCCTTTACAAGAGACATTGCATGTTAAATCACCAGTTAGTTGTATCTTGGTACCTAATGCACCACAAACAACATGAATTGTCTTTTTAAGAGTTGGTTTTCCCAACAACTCGCGTGTTGGACGTAAAATTAAAGTGATATCTGAAGCGGTATCAATCTGAAAGTTCACCAGCTTGGTTTTTTTTTTATCTCAATAAGGATATATTTTCTCCGAGCTTACAAAATTCACATTGAAAGTGGGAAAAATTAATTCAGTGTGGTTTTCTGGAAAAGTCCTGGCGTTTTTATGTGGTTTTTATCTCTTGGCTGTAGAGTGTTGGCGTTATTTTTACCACAAAATCTGTCCTTGTGCCCACGATGGAAACAATGTTCACATATGTGTATTTTAAATGCTCAAAATCGAGGATATGGAATCTCTTCACATGACCAACAGTGCTTTGGCAGCTTCTTCCTGTTTTCAGGCGAGGATTTCTTTACCGATTCGCTGTTGTTAGAAACCTATGGACTTTGATGTTGAACAATAGTTGTGTCTTGTGTTAGATTGATTAGTCTTTGATATTTTGTGGTCAGAATTTGAACCGTTATGTATTTTCTTCTGGAGATTATAACCCTGCAATGAAAATAAGGCATTTGTATTAATACACTGTAAGCGATTTCAACCGAAAATTTTCGCACTGTAGATTAACAATCCCAGCATATTTGACATAATCATCTGTAGCATTTTTCTTTAATTTCAAACAATTGTAACGGATATTAAATAAAGATACTGACTCACCAAAAATGTCCGATCATCTGTTATCGTATCATCAAATGTGAGATCTCCAGTTGTTTTCGGAAGGATGTACTTTCAGTATCTTTCATGTCCAACGTACGAAGTATATTCCATGCTTCATCAATAGATGCGAACTAATGTTGAAACGTATCCTTTCCTCGCTCATACCAAGCAGTAAAGGTCTGTTTTAAATCCAGATTAAATGGAAAATCCATTATTGTGCTTGCTATGGTGTCAAGAAACCGTTAAATTATAAATTATATTGTTTTGGGCTTTTTTTTACACAGTGATCACCACTTATCAAGGCCCGGAAGCTACTCAGGGATAAGGGTTATTGCAAGTACATTACGTTAGTGTGGAGATTTGATGAAGTGTTTACTTAAGGGGGCGGTTCATTAGGAATTCGTTAACGTTGGACTTGAAGACATCCAAGTTGTAGTCCGGTAGGAAGCAGGCAGACGGAACAGAGTTCCACAGGCGTGCAGTTCTAAGAAAGAATCTTTGTTCATGGAATTCATGGAATTCACGTTTTGATTTAGGCACAGATATAGAGTGGGAGAAATTTTTCACAGTGGATTCAGCTAGACGGGTGTTTTTCGTGAAAGATTGGCGAGGGGGAACCAGAGATTGGAGTTCAGACGAGCACCCGCCATGGAAATAACGATAAAACAAGGATAGGGCTTTTAAAGATTCATATGGTTGGTTTCGCAATATTTTTTCCAATAATTAAGGATCCATGATGCAAATAATTTTGATTTTTTCTTTTCGTTTTGCACAAAATTTTCTTTTTTCGCTTTGTTTACAAAAAATGTTTTGTTTTTTTTTTCGCGTGTGTGTTATTTTTTCATGTGTTCACAAAAATATTGTGAAAAAAAATCTCTTTTTTTCGTATGTTCACGAAAAAAATATATTGGCAAAAAGTATATTTTTTCTTGTGTGTTTCCCAAAAAATATTAAGTGAAAGATTTTTTCTGTTTGCGCAAAAAAAATTTCTCCGACACAGTTTTTTCTTGAATTATCACTATGCGCGTTTGTTGTTTTTGAGGTTTGCTATCTAATCAAATCTCATTCATGTCATCAATTTTTATTGTGACCGGAGAAATTGAGTTGTCGTAATAATCGAATATTCGAGTAATTAGTGTACAAGCTCATAATAAGTTAAATAAATTTATTCATGGAAGAAACATTAATTATTTACAGAACGATATGCATATATTAGCCCAGCCGCCATATTGTCCACTTCTCTTCGAACTCTCTAATGTTTGCTAGGGTCTGTAAAGGACGATGACTTTTACTTTCTTTATTAGAGTTATTTACCCTTTTGATCGCTATAATAAATTCATACATCCTATTCAATCGGAACACAGCAGTTACTTTCAGAGGAATGTTGCGTGATTTTGACATACATATTCCTTCAATAATTAATGTGGTATTTCAGAATGCAGAGACCATTAGCAATGATAACAGCATTGCGGTATTCTTAAAAAAGGGCTTTTATGGGGTATATGGCGCTGATGTTTACTGTGGCATCTCATATCAGCTGCATAATTAAACAGATAAATAATCCCCTCGGGTGGGCATATCTTGTCATCAATACTTTGTGATGCAACATAATATTACTTAATACGATTAAGCATTCAGACAAACAACATTGTCCAATTATAATGATAATAATTATAATTATAAATCAACAATAGCAAACAACAACAACATCAACAACAGAAATAATAATAATAATAATAATAATAATAATAATAATAATAATAATAATAATAATAATAATAATAACAGAAAGAAGCATATTAGTTATCTGAGGGGAATATTGAACATGACGGAGCTACGATCTCACAAGAAAGTGTACGAACACTGAGGAAAATTTCCTAAATGTCTTGTCCAACCCCGTGAGAAATGTTTATTAGATTAAATCAATAGCATGTAAATCATGAAAGTTGTGGGAGATCAAGGAGCGTGAGTATCATGCAAATTTTCACGGGATTGACCAGACTAGTCTAATTGTTACGTAGATTACAGGAAAATGAAAAGATTATTATCAGCGTACATTCACTTGTTAACGACTACTGAAATAATGCAAAATGCGTTGCAAAGGGTGTCAGAAAGAGTGAAGGATACTTAAAATAATGGAAAATTGTCATTGATATTTGGCAGTGACTGATTATTTGTAATATTTCACGTGCGTTCGCTTAGTAAGAAATAATAATAATAATAATAATAATAATAATAATAATAACAATAATAATAATAATAATAACAAGAAGAAGAATAATAATAAGAAGAATAACCCAACGATATAAAACTGTGCGCACTATCCGTACATGACAGCTAAAGGAATCTTGATATCCTTGAAGCAGACTCCGTTAAAGCAAAAGAAAGGAAAAAGAAAATTGGAAAGGATTACTTTAAAGGATCAGAATACTTCTCAAAATTTAACTGTATAATAGAAGATTAATAAAATGTATAAACACATGCACAGTGCCACTAATAAGATAGACCAAACCGTTTGTAGAGTGAAACAAAGAAGAACTGAAACTACTTGACTAGAAGGCTAGGGGACTAATGACTGTACAATGCACTACAATACTGCCTGACTCTATATGAAAAGGAAAGATAGGGGAAGAAGACTGGTTTGTATGATAAAGAATGAGAAAAAGACATACTGCAGAACACCAAAAAGATAATTATCGCAGGAACAGCTACCGAAAGACAGAACAAGCCAGTAACAAAAGCGACAGGACATAAGACGAGAAAAGAAAAATGGGAAGAGAAACGGGTAAACCGACGATTCATGAAGATGACAAGCAACTAAACTACTGAAAACACTTAAACATGGCTACAAAAACATCTAAACTAAACAGAGAAACTGAATCCGTCATTATAGTCGCACAAGATAGCGCTATCAGAACAAGTCATATCAAAGCAAGGATCGACAAGACGCAAAAAAAACAGTAAATGCAGACTCTATGGCAAAATGGACGAAACAATAAACCACATAAAAAGCGAATTCAGCAAACAAGTGTAAGAATATGAGAATAGACACGATCAAAAATGGGAGGCAGCAGACTGGAAATTATGCAGATAACTGAATCTTGAACATAAACAAACCGGAAGCAGTACTTGAAAAAGTTACAAGATTTTAAGAGCATATCTGAAAAATTGACCACATCCTGTCTGCTCCTCCTTCGGCTAACATCTACATTTGTGGTGACTTCGATGTCCAGAATGTGGAATGGCTGACCCACTCGAATAAGACAGATGATGAGGGGAGGTTCTGTCATGATTTCGCCATTGACTATGACCTCACCACGATGTGCCCGATAATTCCGGCCAGTACTCTAGCCTTCTAGATCTTTTTCTCACAACTTCCTATAGGCTATGTTTATGTTCCGTTCTGTCACCTCTGGGATCTTCCGACCACTCGGATGTATCAGTTAGGATAAAAACGAAATGCAATAAGTTTTCAGATGTACCTCTCCACCGTACTGTATATCGATACTCTATGGCTGACTGGGAGAGCTTCCGTACATTTATATCTGATCTACCCCTGCATTCTATGTTTAAAAAGGGTGTGTCCTCCATAGTATCAGACCTGACCGAATGCTTACTTGTATGCATATACCATCAAAAAATTCCAACAAAAACCTAACAGCCAGCCATGGTTCTCACCAGAATGTGCTGCTGCCATTGCGCACAGAAATCACTTTTTCCATAGCTACCAACGTAATAAAGCTTCTTTCAGGACTGCCAGCAACCACTGTAAAAGACTAATAAAAAATGCAAGAGAGCTATATAATCATTCCGTAAAATCCAAAGTAACTGAGTAGCGACTTAATTCCCACCAGTTCTGGCAAATAGCAAACAGGATCCTGAACAGAAGCGTGCGTTCTATACCAACCATCATCAATGGACCTGAGGTCATCTCGTCAGCGTCAGACAAGGCCAAACTATTTGCCAAGAACTTTGCAGCTAATTCTACCCTATGCGACGAAGGCCATCAACTCCCCGCATTTCCCCCTATAACAGACAACATGCTATGCAACATACAAATATCTGTGCGTGAGGTCGCTAAGCTAATCAAGAACATTGATTCCAGTAAAGCAACTGGCCCTGACGGTATTCCAATTATAGTGCTGAAAAAGCTTCAATCAGAACTTGCCCCCATACTTACAAAACTGTTTAAGCGTTGCCTTAAGGAGAAGTGCTTTCCAACACTCTGGAAAACCTCATCAGTATGTCATGTATTTAAGAATTCAGTTGATAAGTCGTCTCCCTCTCAGTACAGACCAATAAGTCTTCTGTGTGTCATGAGTAAGTTGCTGGGAGCCATATTAAATAGTCAACCACCTCAGCAGAAATAACCTTCTTAGTGACATACAATATGGTTTCCGTTCTGCAAGATCTTCAGAAGATGTGCTAACGGTTATACCTCATAGATTTAGTGAGTCTCTTGACAAAGGCTTCCTCTCTAAGACAATTGCTCTTGACATATAAATGGCTTTCGATAAGGTATGCCATAGGGCATACTTCACAAGATTTCAAGCTACGGTATAACTGGAAATGTTTTCTCAATCATTAAATCATTTCTCTCTGATATGCTCATAAGAGAAGTGGTTGATGGGCAGAAATCAGAGGCCCACAATATTAATGTGGAGTCCCTCAGGGGTCCATTCTGGGCCCAACTCTCTTCCTGATCTACATTAATGATCTCCTCAAAAACATACTTAAATCATTTGTTGACATCTATGCTGATGACACGACCATCTATGGCAACACATCAAAGGCCATAAACGACAAAGTTCTCTCTGATTCTCTTTCCTCTGATCTCGAAAACGTGATAGAGTGGGTGAATAGGTAGCTGGTCACTTTTAATGCATCTAAAATAAAGCTCCTATCTTTACATCATCAACGCTCTGATCCCCATCTGGCATTAATTAAAATGGATGCCTCTCGTCTAGGGGAAGTCACATATTTTGATAAACTTCTGGGCTTGACCTTTACTCCTGACCTGAAATGGAACACGTACATAAAGTCTGTTGACAATGTCGCTGGGAAACTGGTGGGGTCCTTCTACCGCTCCAGAAGATATCTCACTGCATATGCAATTCTCTATCTATATAAAATCCAAGTACTTCCAAGGATGAAGTACTGCTACCACATCTGGGCAGGAGCTGCTAAAAACAGCCTATCCTGCCTTGAAGTACTTCGTGGCTTAATGTGGGATGCCCTTTTCTCTTCCCTGGTGGACACCTTGTAAAAAAAAGATTGTTCGGTCCTGCTTGGGATGGTGTGTATCGATTCTACGGTATTTGTTCGCAGTGTGGCGTGTCGATTCGACGGTGGTGTTCGAAATAGCGTGGACGAATTTGTAAAGAACCATGCCATCACTTTTGAAAACAAATATATATATATATATATATATATATATATATATAAAGAGAGAGAGAGAGAGAGAGAGAGATTTTCAGGCTCTCTCTCTCCTTCGTGTAGCGACAGTTGTTACTAGAACTACAACGAACAGCACAAGTTGTTCTCAAAGATAAATCTTTTATTATGCCTCATATGACTACTACCAGTGAGTAATTATTATTATTATTATTATTATTATTATTATTATTATTATTATTATCATTATTATTATTATTATTATTATTATTATTATTATTATTATTATTATTATTAATCATGATATTATTATCGAAACTGAATGGAATTATAAATGTATAACAACGGAAACTGAAACTGCAATATATTTTATAAAGTCCTCCTGCTCTTAATATAAAAATGATGACAGAAACCTCGAGTGAATATTACGTTGAGAAAAAGTTCTTGCAGAATTTTAAATTTTTTTCTGCAAATGATGTACAGGGTCTCCCAAAAGAAGCTGACGAATTTTAAATTTGATTATCTTCCACAATATTTAAGTTATGCTTACCAATTTTCAGATGTAGATAGATGAGCCTCTCCATGCCTTTTTGCTATATAGTAAGACATCATGGTCTTCTTATTCGAATTTTATTTATACAACTTTATCTAGGGTATGTTTTTCGCAAGGTCTTATTTTAGTTATGAAAAATGATTTTACTCAAATGTGCACCAATTCCGATTACTTCATCCGCGGTTACCCACACCATACTGTACATTTTTGATGGTGTAATTGCCATTATGCTGATGCGTGCGAATTTTCTAATCCCCAAATCCTGCAATGTTGTTTATTTACGAACCCATTCAGATGAAAAATGGGCCTCATCGGACATAATAAGGTTTTTAAGAAAGTTTGGGTTCCCATTGGCCAAATCTTGGAATTGCATGGCGTATTCCAGCCTTTTTTTCGGATCGTTTGGCTGAAAATCTTGTACCAATTGAATTTTATATGAAAATTTGCCCTCTTCATGAAGCATTCTGTGAAAAGATGATTGAGAGACCCCAATTTGACGATCTCCTTCTTACTGATGTGGATGGATCCTCGGCCACACTCTCTGCTAATCTCTGACGATTTTAATCACTTCTTGCAGTGCGGGGTCTACCAGATTTAGGGAGGTCACATATAGACCCTTGCTCATGAAATCGAGCCACCATAGTTTTTATTGCATTGGGAGTAGAGGAATTTCATGTGTTAAGTTTCGTCGAAATTCGCTTTGAGTTTCTGATATTGGATCATTCAACCGAAAATACGACTCTACGATAAATATCCACTTTTCGGTAGTGTAACAACTCATAATGACCCTGGGAGGGGTTCTCTAGAAGATCTAAAAAAATCAAAGAAAAATGTAAAAAATTAAGAAAGTTGTGATTTTTTAACCATCAGCTTCTTTTGGGACACCCTGTATTTTCCAATAAGTTTCTGCTATTATACCAATTACTACATATTTTAAAGAACGTTTTTCGCTCTATCTCATCTTTTAAATTAGAATCGTTTAAAAAGAAGTAAGTCTTCTTTTCAGAACGTTGTATACAAGATGTAAAAAAGCAAATTCGTAAATTTTCTTTTTCGATTCAAGCTCGACCAGAAAAGATGCAGAAACAACTCGCTAATCAAAGAGGCGTTTGGCCTAGAAACACAACTGAACACACATCACATTTGTTTAAGAAATATCGTTGCGGCGCCGAAAGTCTTCAAGATTATAAGCGTGGTGGTCGGTCATCAGATGCTTACAACAATCAATTAAGAGTCTTAATCAAACTCAATCGACATACAACTGTTCGAGAACTTGCTTCTAAATTAGACGTAAGGTAGACGACGACGACTTCCAACCACTTAAGAGATGGTGGAAAGACAAAACAAAACTTGATAAATGGGTGCCTTACGAATTGAACAACAACCAAAAGAAACGCCGGTATGAAGTGTCATCGTCTCTTTTTTACGCAACAGGGACAAGCCGTTTCAGACCGGGTTGTGACTTGCGATGACAACTGTCGATGCTCAGCTCAGTGAATGACGCCGACGAAGCTCCACAACACTTCTTGAAGCCAAAGTTACACTAAAAGAAAGCCATGTTGACGGTTGGGTGGACTGCGACCGGTCTAATCTATTACAGTTTTTTTTGGATTCAGGTGAACTCTTATGGCGAAGTGCTGTCAAAAAATGACTGAAATAGATCACAAATTTGACATCCAGCAAAAGAAACAACAAAATAAACAACAAAAAAGACCCAAAATCTCATCCACGACAATGTCCGACCGCATGCGGCAAAAATCGACCCTGCAGAACTTGAACGAATTGGGCCACGAGACTCTGCCTTATCTCCCATAGTCCCTTGACTTCTTACCTACCGACCACTACTTTTTCAAGAATCTCAACCAATTTTTGCGTGGTTAATCCTTCAAAAACCTAAGCGATACAAAAAAGCCGTCATCGATTTCATCCCCACCAGACTGCAAGATTTTTACATTACTGGGAAAAATACATTTATTCTGCGTTAGCGAAATGTGTTGGGTCTTATGACGCCGATTTCGATCAATATTTCTTAGTTCAGGCCGAGATATGTTCATCTGAATTTAAAAGTACAAAAACTCAATAATTTTCTTGTCATCCTGATAGCCGTGTAGGTTATTAATTTCTAAAAATAACTTGATAATTATAATGCCCGTTTTAATTAATTGTAGCTTATATTCCATAAAGTTAGAAATGTATCTATCATATAAAACAGCGTAGAAATTCATGAAGAACACATAGCCAATAGTTTATTTGGTTAACTTATGGGTGTATTACAGAAAACACTGTGAAATTAAATAATGATAACATTTCTCGGTGTCATCCTTTATTATGAACTGTCCTTGTTATTATAGCCACGAAATCCTAAGGAAAACTGTACATATATGTGTCAGTTGTGTTATTGTGTCAGATAAATAGTTTTATATGCAATCAGATTACTAGATCAAATATAGAAGTAATTCGAATTAGATTGAATGCACTTACATTTTGTTCTACGATATCTGAAACACTCACAACTGAAATAAAGTAAAAAAATAAAATAATAATACTATCATATTAAGGAGAAGAGGACACATATAGTCTTCGTTCATACTAGCGAACGTCAGATATGTCCGCTTCTCGATATAAAAGTGAAAAATAATTACTCCAGACACTGTTAACTGCGAAGTTTCACAATAAAACACCTCGCAATAAAAATGTCGCAGCTTAAAGTCATTGTTTTACACTAAAAACGTCCACTTTTATAGCACAGAACAAAAACCTTTGGAATATTTGAAATATCACGTATTATGTAATAAAATTATGTAAGAAATAAAAATAATAGTTTCCATTGTAGCGCTTATCTTTTTCTTTTTTTTTAGAACTACTATATTATTTTTTATTATATTTATCTGCTCATAACATTAGCATAGTTAATTATAATTGGCTTTATTTAGGAGTGTGGACAGCGCAATATACGTATTTTGTGGCAACTAAACTGCGTCAATCGCTTTATTGCAGATCAGTAAACTATCAATATTTCACTAAAATATACGTCACAACAAAATGAAAATTATATTATCAAACGACTGATTTAAGGTTACTTATTTCCTAAAATCTTATTCAAATTCATGAGAGGTTAAAAAAGTTATGACATTTTATTCTTTATCGTGGATTTTACACTGCCCATCGCTTTATTGCAGGGCTCTTAAAACGTTGTTTTAGGTCGAAAATACAATGTTTTATCATGCGAACTTTATTTTTTTATTATATTTTCTGTCAAGGAATAATGATAAAAAGCACATCCTAGGTGCTAAGCCTCAATGAAATGAATTATATCTCGGCATATCCACCATTTTAAAAATAACTTAAAACAACCTCTTGTCCCCCGGGGAAATCAATTGTTTGATCTCGCAAAAGGAATTATGGCTCTAGCAATATCAAATATGTTATCCACAAGGCATCGTTTGCAGTAAATTTCTCTCCTCCCTTTCGTAAATTGCTTATCGCCTTTATAATATTGACCAGTAACATTCAATGGGGTTAAGGTCTGAAGAACACTGCGGTCAGGTCATGAGAGTTTCTCCAAAGAAGCCCATAGCGGCAAGAAAGGCTGCAATCTCCCTAACAGAATGGGATGGTGCATTGTCATGCATAAAAAATAAAAAGCAACGTGACAATAGTAGGTCATCTATCCATGATGACAAATGTTTATCCAAAAAGGCCGTGTACGCATTACTGGTAAGTTCTACACACTCATGGCCTCGGAATGGTCCAACCAATTTATCTCTAATAATTCCCGCCCCACAAAATTATGACTCCATCACCTCCTTGGTTATGAACTCTGTAAGGGGTTGGAGTTTCGTTCGAGTTCTAAACTTTGGCCCATCCACCGGGACCGTCAAGAGTAGCACAGGTCTCATATCTAAATAGGACACGTTAGAAATCCATTTTCATGTAACTCTGTGTCCAAGCCTTTCATTTTTCCCTATGCTGCGTGCTTAATAGAGGCCTTGGAATAGTTTTTATGTTTCCTGCCATCTTATTCAACACATTACATCAGACCTGTCTGGATCTTGGAGCGATTCCAGCTCTTGCAAAAATAAAAGCAATGATGCTGTTTGGGATTCGGTTGATTTTCCTGCGAATTTCCCGAATATTACGATGTGAAAGGCTACCCTTATATTTTCTAGATTTGGTGTTGAGGTTGTTCACGAATGAAACCAAAATTCTTGGAGCATTTTCCAGCTCCATAGCTAAATCATTGATGAACAATCCTTCTGCGAGTCTAGCAAAAATCCTTTCTTTTTCGACAACCATTAATCACCCCTTTTCTGGAATTTTAAAAGGCCTGCAATAACGGGATGGACAGCAATAAATAAAATGTCATAAATCATGAATATCGCAGGAGAAATAACTAACTTTGAAACATTTGATGATACAATTTTCATTTTTGTATGAGGTATATTCAGTGAAATATTGATATTTTACTAATCTGCAATAAAGCGATTGACATAGTTTATATATAAAAAAATCGCAGAAATTTAGTTATTTGTTTGAATGCACAAATTTATTTTTCGATCCATCACGCTCCTGTGATTTAAAAAAAAAGAATAGTTCTAGGATATCCAATGAAAATGTGCATATAATATATTTTTGAACAAAGAAATTATCTTGTAAAAAAACATGTTTCTTGGTCATAAAAAGTTACCCCTCATTATGCGATAAATAAAATAAATGAATATATGCTTTAAGCAGATTTATTGGTTTTGTTTTCTCTTTTTATTATTTAATATACACATTTATCGTTCTTAACGTCGATTGTAAAATTTTTCTTAAAATTATTTTCATATTTATGATTGTGTTTCGACATTCAACATACGTGCACGTATATACAATTGGTCGCATATATATCCCTGTCTAAAGCGGACATTAACTAATCGCTAATCTCTCATTAACCTTGCTATAACTATCGATTTTTAGTCTTCTATAATTATTATGCATCATTATGCAACCAGTTCATTTAGTTTACAGTATCCTCACCCGGACTCCTAGTTTTTGTCTTGATCTATAGATTAGGTTGTTTTTTTTTTTTTTTAATTAATATCTATTTATTCAAATTCTCTTGCTGAATTATTACTCCAGCTTTAGGGATACGTTGGTACCGTTATGCTGAACGTCGTGAGAGACGGAAACAGCTATGTTTGGATAATTATTTTCTTTGTTTATGTTCAGCGCTGTAATAAATATAAATTCGCAAAAACTGCGCTCACTTGTAAGACTAAATAGACGTGATCTAGCGAAAGGTTCTCATGTGCTATATATATATATATATATATATATATATATATATATATATATATATATATATATATATGCAGGCGAACCACACAAGGCTTTGCTCAGTTCTGGCCAGCTTTGTGCGGTCGTAGTATATATATATATATATATATATATATATATATATATATATATATATATATATATATATATATATATATATATATATCACGAGCACTTTCGACAGAAGTACTTCTATCATCCTCAGGCATATTGTAGAAATAAATGTAGAAATTGTTTTTAATTTAATTATATATACATTTTTCCTAGTCACGTGGTAGCTTGTTACAAGTTAGGTGGGCGGATGTATTTTTACATATATTAAACACATTTATATATACAAACAATATATACATATTCAAAACTTTATCCCAAGCATTTCAAAACGTTCCGGCTGCACTCATAATTAATATTATTTATTTGAGGCTTCTTTCTTTTAATGTACAATGCTTCGAGTATCTTAGCATATTTACATTTCTCTGACTCTGCAATACTCTTGTATTTTCTACCATAATTCTTCGAAATTCCGAATGGTGGCAGTCATGCTCCTTCAAATGTTGTGATATGGAGCCAGAGTCAGAGAGGTGGAGAGTCAATCTTCGCGACAATTGTTGATCCAATGTAGCTATTAATATTTGAGATACACGCTAAATTTGTAAACTACATTGGTCCTTTCCAACAGGTCGTTTGTTTGTGAAATGTTGTTTTTCATTACAAGGCTTGCTGTCTGTATTTTTTATAATATATAATAAATTTTATTTTTTTATTATTATTGGGAGCCACGTATATACGGATTATATTTTAAGAATACTCTAATCGATTTTTGGGTTCTTGTGTAACTGGTTACGGTAATATATATTAACTATTATTAAGGATTAGTATATCGTCCACATATAGAACATAAATAGAAGGTTTCTCTATTAAATACCTTGTTTTCTAGATCAGCCATATAAGAATTACTAACTGTTGGTCCCAATTTATGTTCGATAAGGAATCTTATACATCGTTCAAAACTAGCGATTAGTAATTTGAATCAAATTAGTAATATTCAAGAAAATTATCAACATGTTCATATATATTATTACTAATTTTTCTTCAAAGCACTTGTACTTGATTTACAGATCTGTTTGTTTTTTCTTACATGAATATTGGACACCGTTGCACAAACCGGATAGCATTCGACTACTTTATTTGATAAACTGTTAAGTGTTGGGACATTATGTTGAACAAAGACGATGGCGTAGTTCAGATCAGATCCTGAGTGTAATTAGCAGTAACCAAGATGGCGACCAGGAATCAAATACGGTCCGTGACGTAGTTAACGGCGAACTGATTGAATCCAAAATTCGACAATTTTTATAGTAATTTTGGAAGGTTTTTCATTGTTTTTTTTAGCACAGCCAGTGGTTATGAAAATGGTTGGCGAATTCAGTCGTCTCATACTCCCATTACTTCGTCTGATGGGGATGTGTCTCCTAGCGGCTTCAGCTGCAGGGAGACAGGGTAGTTGTACTCGTCAAGGATCTGTTCTTGACACTCAGCCCAACAGGTGAATGACCGGGAACAGGCCCAGCACCTGTCAGACTGAGGTACACCGCCTGGGTACTACCTAGGAGGTCCACCCTCCCAGGCCTTGCCACCGAGCTTTCCGGTGGGGCAAGTTAATTGCTTGTCGTCTGAGGCGCCCCTACCGGGGAATGCCGACAGGGGTGCTCAGGCAATTTTTGTTGAGGCGAGAGTGCCCATTCTTTAGGGGAGCTCGCCTGTTCTCCACCTTCCGGCCTTGTGCCACATTTGGTGTGGTGGGCAGCAAATAAATAACTACCCCCATTCGGAGTCAAAAACATTTTACACTCCCACTTTTTTGATATAATGGAAAAATTCTTTCGGGTTCAATTTTAGTTTGACTTGAGCAAAGGAAAAATAAATAAATAAAAATAAAAATAAACAAAAAAATGAACAAATAAAAATAAATGAATGAAATAATTGTGTTTTTTTGTTTTGGGCAAATTTGTCTTTATTCTCATTGGTCAAAAAGAACTATTAATATATTGATATAATGTGTGGAAAAATATATATAAAAATATACACTTTTCAAATATATATATATATTATATATATATATATATTATATGTATATATATATAAACATATAAACAGATTACCTTTTAAATACGTATAAACATGCACAAAAATTCACAAATATACATTTTTTTTAACAAATGTTTGCCAAGAAATGATACAAAAGATTATTTGACAAAAAGGAAATTTACAAAGAAAAGGTTTTAAAAAGTCACTTTTTTATTAACAAAAATTGGAAACATTATGTTAGGTATTAGTTGGTTAATTTGGTTAGTAGGATAGAAATGGTCGCAGTTTAACATCGTGCCCGGGACAATTTACCATTTTTTTTATTTGGTGTGATTTTGACTGTTCATGCGTCTCTTTTTAGGGTTTCTGGAAAGAGATTTATTCATAATTAAATTCTGAAAAGTTTGGTTATAAAATGTTTTAATTTTATTCTTTTTATAGGTTTAGTGAAAATGTCGGCTATATTAGTTTTAGACGTCACATAAGTAAGAGTAATAGATTTTTTACTTATTTCCTCCCTTATAAAATGATATCTGATATCAATATGCTTCGACCTTTGATGAATCATATAATTATTTGCTAATAAGATACTGCTTTGATTGTCACAATAAATTATTATAGGTTTTTTACTTAGATCTGGTTTAACAATTTTAGGTTGTTCAGAAAAATTGCCTCTTGCGCGGATTGGGTAAGGGCCACATATTCTGCTTCACAAGTAGAAAGGGCAACAATTTGTTGCTTTTGAGTTTTCCAAGAGATCATAGGTCCAGTCTTTGACAGTCTGAAACAATACCCCGTTATACTTTTTCTATCCTCGGAATTACCCCTATCTGAATGTGAAAAACCTTCTAAATTTAGAGGATATATAGACTTTTTAAATATTAAAGATTGTTCTTTTATTCCTTTTAGGTAAGGAAGGATTTGTTTTGCATGATTAAGGTCTTTTATTGTCGGTTTCGATAAGTTTTGAGATAGTTTTATTACAGTGTAACATATGTCAGGCCTAGTTGCGTTCATCAAATAGATGAGGCTACCTATCATTTCCCCGTGTAATCGATTATCTAGGGATTTTGCTTCGGTCTGTATATTTTTTATTTATGTCAATTTCGACGGGCGTTTTACGCGGTTTGCAATCTTGCATTCCGAACTTGAGCATAATTTTTTCAATGTATCGTGATTGGTTCATTTTAACAGGTAAATTTTATACTGAGGGACCATGACAGCCGTCCAAGATCGGCCATTTTAAATTTTTATTTAATTTATTTTTAACATCTTTTAAAGTGTTGTCACGGTTTGAGGCGAATAATATATCGTCAACCCCCCAAAAAAACAAAATCAGCAATTTATTACCTATATTTTTGGTATATACACGCGTCTACGGGACATTGCTTGAATTACTGTTCTATCAAATAATTATGGAGTGTTAAATTCCAATAGTAAACACTTTGTTTTAGTCCATATAACGATTTATTCAATTTCCATACCCAATGTTTATTTTTCATTTTAAATCCCTCTGGAGGGTAAATATAGATTTCACAGTAAATAGGAGCATTTAAATAAAATTTTTTTAGATCCATTTGATGTATTTTTAAATTGTATTGAGCGGCAAGTTGTAATAAAATTCTAATTGTCGTTAAATTTGTCGTTGGTGAAAATGTTGTAAAATTTTCTACTTCAGAAATTTGTGAAAAACCTTTTACAACAAATCTTGCTTTAAAAGTTTCACTGCCAGAAGCTGTGATTTTTTTTAGAAAAAAACCCAGCGTGAAGAAATTATATTTTTTTCTGTTGGTTTTGCCACTATTTTGTATGTGTAATTTTTCGATAAAGCTTTCAATTTGGATATCATAGCTTGTTCCCATACTTGGTGATTTTCTTAATTAATCGTCTCATTATAACTATGCGGTACGTTGTTTAACGAGTAACAATTAATCCACTACGTAATCTTGTATATTTTCAATTTGTAAGAAGTCTGGCCCTTTTCGCTCCCTTATTGGGTATCGAGGTGTTTGGTTAGTATCTTGATCAGAAGTTCTACTGTAATTGTCGACGTTATTGATATTTTCATTGTGATCGATTAAGATGCTAGGTAATATTTCACGTTTTTCATCCACTGTATCGCCATTTTTTAAATTTAATGTATCATTGAATTTTACACATCTAACCCTTTTTATGGCATTTTGGGTTGGAAAGTAGATTAAATATTCTGGACTTTTTTTATCGTAACCTATGAAAATATATTTTTCGGTTTTAGTATTTAGTTTAATGGTGTTTTCTATAAATGTAAAACAATCAGAACCTAATAGATGCATTTTGTTCATTTTAGGTTTTACACCGCAAAACGCTTCATACGGCGTTTTTTCCTAGCCTCTTATTGAACGATCTATTTCTGATATATGCTGCTGCCATTAAAGCGTAAGTCCGTAAACTATGCGCTAATTTCGATTCGATAAGTAGGCAACTTGTCATCTCAATAAGGGTCCCTTTCAGCGGTGCCATTTTGGAAGGGGGAATACGGCGCATATTTCTCGTGTTTAATACGGTGGTTAATTAATTGAAGTTCAAAGTTTTTATTAGTAAATTCAGTCCCATTGTCTGAGCGAATACATTTTACCGAACCGTACGGGGCAGTATCCGCTAAATATTTCTTAGTGGCGAGGATAGTGTCGGGTTTGGTTTTTTTAGAAAATAAACTATAATTAAACCGGAAAAATCATCAATAAAGTTCAAAATGAATCTTAGATGATTTCTCCCCATCGGGCTGATCGGACCTGCTAAATCGCAATGCACAAGTGAGAGAATTGTCGTAGCTGTTTGTCGTTCGGCTTATATCTTTTGTCATTTTCCCTGTGCACACACATAACAATTTGGGAGATCGTCTGAAGGTATTATTTTCATGCCTTTGACTAAATTTGGTAATTTTTTAATATCATCTATATTGCAGTGTCCTAGAATTTTGTGCCAAGTTTCCAAGTCGTGGCAGGCAGTTTTTGAGGGAACTATACTTGTTTAAATAATATAGTCGGCCATTTTCTTTAATGTCAAATACAGTTCCAATTGAGGTATATCAATTTTGACTTGTTTTGGCCAAACTTTATATTCGTGCCTTGTTTGATTGCAGCCTGCACGGAACATATGTCTTGCTTAAATGTAGGAATGAACAGAGCATTTTTTAGAATACATCTACAGATTTCGCCTATATTATATTTAGGGATATTTTAGCATTGCCTCTTTTCAAGACTATATCATTTATTTGACTACCGTCGGCAAGTTCAACAAAGTGACTTTGTGGGTTACAGTTTGAATCAAAATTAATAAAATCAGATTCCTTGGTGATAACGTTCGCTGTAGCACCACAGTCTACAAGGAGATTTTTACCGTTTGTGGTATTGTCAAAGTTACATGTGAATAGAAATGTAAGTTTTTCCTCAAAGTTCTCAACGTTTTTTACGGAGTCCATTTTAGAGCGTTTATATCGACATTGGAAACTTTTGTGGTTGGGTCGTCCACAATAATAGCAGGTAATTTTATTCTTTTTCTTGGGAAAATTACTTTTGGGAAACACGTTGCGGTGAGGTGCGTAATTTGTTGGTATCTGTTTTCGAGAAGCATTTTGGAACTTCATAATATTGCTGGAGTTATTATTGTCCACGATCATATGATTAGTATCTTCGTAACTTCGCAATGCCCCTTTAAATTCACTGAAATTTATGGGTTTGTCTTTTTGCGTTATAACAGTTGTAAATGGTTTAAAATCGGCTGGAATCCCTTGAGGGTCATTGATATCAACAAGCTATCGCTTAATATTTCACCTGAGAGTTTTAAGGCATTGGCGGTTGTTTCTGCCCTTATAACATAGTCGGTAATTGTTTCATCATCGTTACGTTTCAGAGACGTTAGTTCTGTATATAGTGATATAATTTTCGGTTTCCCTTTTGATATATAATGTTCTCTTAATATGTTCAATGCTTTCCGTCCGTCATCCAAGGCGTCTCTTATAATCAGAGACAGGCTTCTATCGTCTAAGCATTGAATCACTTCTGCAAAAACAATCGCGTCCTTTTAGAGAAATTCGGGGTTGTTAGGATTCTCTGTTGGAGATTGTATCACTTTGTGTAGTTTTCGAATCCTTAAATTTTACCTACCACAATTCGAATTTAGATTCTTATCCGTCAAATAAAAGACGATGGATGGGCGCATAACCTGATAAGTGTTGAGACATTATGTTGAAAAAAAATGGCGGTGTAGTTCAGAGTAGATCTTGAGTGTAATTGGCAGTAACCAAGTTGGCGGCCAAGAATCAAATGCGGTCCGTGACGTAGTTAACGGCGAACTGATTGAATCCAAAATTCGACAATTTTTTTATTAATTTTAGAAGGTTTTCATTGGTTGTTTAGCACAGCCAGTGGTTATGAAAATGATTGGCGAATTCGTTCGTCTCATACTCCCATTAGTTCGTCTGATGGGGATGTGTCTCCTAGTGACTTCAGCTGCAGGGATACAGGGTAGAGTACTCGTCAAGGATTCGTTCTTGACACTCAGCCCGACAGGTGAGAGACCAAGATCCGGCCCAGCACCTGTGTGACTGAGGTACACCGCTTAGGTACTACCTAGGAGGTCCACCCTCACAGGCCTAACCATCGGAATTTTCGTTGGGGCAAGTTAATTGCTCGTCGCCTGAGGCGCCCCTATCGGAGAATGCCGACGGGTGTGCCCACGCAATTTTTGTTGAGGCGAGAGTGCCCATTCTTTAGGGGAGCTCCCCTGTCGTGTACCTTCCGGCCTTGTATCACATTTTGTTGCGGTGCACAGCAAATAAATATATACCTCCATTAGTTCGTCTTTTGTCGATATACGTTCTTCATTGCGCTTAATCGTTATTTTTTAATGTTATTATTGTTGTTAAATTTGTTATTTCCTTCCTTCTTTTGTCCCGTCGCTATTTATTAGCACCGGATTTTCCTTTATTTCCTCACGTTTCACTGCAGGCCATGGCATCTGCCAGCTGTGTGCCGACAGTTTCTGCAACGGAGAATGGAGAAACGAGCAGGCTCGAAGAAGCCTCCAACAGTCAAGATTAACGGGGAAACTTTCCCGAAAGAAGCACAAAAAATGCACAGAATTTGTCATCGAGAATAGCATCACTCTTGAACTACCAAGACCTCAAGAGTTTGCCAAAAAAACAATGGCTCTTTTTGTCATTGACAAAAAACAAAAAACAAAAAAAAAAACAAAGAAGCTAATAAGATCGACCAAGGAAACGGTTACCAAGCTGATAGCAGCAGTGGGTATGAGAGCGAACTACCAAAGCTCGTTGTTATAACACATGGTTAGCTCTATTCAAGACAGAAGACGACTGCACCAATCTCTCCAAAAATGAGATTATAACTCCGGAATATATATTAATGGAGTATCTAGGAAGAAGGAGGACCACAAAATCAATTTTTGAGGTCCCAGGTGCAGTTTCGGGAGAATATTTAGCAGCTTACCTCCTTCAATTTGGAGACATCATGGGGGTAAAGGTAGATCACTATAATAGCGTCTGGTCTTCCGACATCCTGCTACATAAAGAGGCCTTTCAAGGATCCCTTATAACATAGAGGCCGAAACAGAGAAACTTCCCATCGTCGTCGCAGGAAGACGACCAGCGTGCTGAATCTGCGGGGAAGTCGGTAATCTAACAAACAACAGCCACAAGGAACAACCCCCAAAATAGGGGCCTCGGCCACCTAGAGCCAGAGGCTCAAGAAGACCATATATTCGACAAACCTGCCAAGGAAGCCCAACCAAAAGAAGTAACACTGGATGAATTTGAGACCGCTTGCAATTCTGAAATTACATCCCCACACAAAAAAAGAAAAATGGAAACTTGTTCCCCTAAAAAAATCTCCGCGTAAATCTTGCGCTCAATCCTTAACGAAAGAGGAGAAATTAAATATTAGAACTAGTAAGGATCCAGGTGGAAATAAGTTCAAGGTACTACTTAAGCTTAAAGAAACTCTGGACGAAAACAGAAAAAAAAATCAGTCCCCTTTCCTGAGTCCCTGTTTCCCGAAAAACTCGTCACTACACCAAAAGAAAAAAGCCCCCCAAGTCCCAGCCCCTGTTAATACCTCGCTACCCGCTAGAGAAAAGAAGCTGACGTCCTTAGAACCCCTTCCTTCCACAAAAAGGATCCCCAAACTATAACCTTTTGTATCTCTGCCAACACGCCACAAAACACTCAACCTTCTTCTCCTATGAAAACTGAAATCACCCCTTCCACACCGTCTGGCAAAAAAGGCATAGAAGCCCCTCTAGTGAAAATGAACAAAGGACCCCCCCCTTTTTACTGGCAAATCTGTCAGCAAATTCACACAGGAAAGAGAAGCTATTAAGGTGAATATATTTATGCAAATTGTGATTTACAATAATCCATTGTTACTACAACGAGAAATAAAATAAAAGTGATTTATTTCCTCCTGGCTTCATTGTAATTCAAATAAATTTATCTAAATTGATTCTCCTTTAGATCTCACCCCCGCTGTACTTATAATTAGCTTACTATCCTGTTTTCTTTTTCATTTATCTCTTGACGATAGAAAAATTTATGTAAAACAAAACACCTCACGTTATAAATGCCAAATTAAAATTGTCTACACTAAACTTTATAAAGCTTATAAAAATTAAGGAAACCTACATTAATCACCCAAAATTCAGCACATTACAATAAATTTTATTCACCATATAATGCCTACACTCGCAGTTTTATTTTGCACTGCATTTAAAATCTAATCCATAGAAGGACTGTACATATGTATATATATATATATATATATATATATATATATATATATATATATATGCATGTGTGTATATATCGATGGGTGTCTCCGTTAAGTCTCAAGAGAAATAAATACCCCGGTAAGGGTAGCTGTACGAGGAATTGCGAGGCAAGGATTGCGCGATCGCAAACCACATCTCCTGAATCGTCATTGATTGAGGTCAGTTGCAAGGAGACGTGCTAGACAACTGAAAAGAATGACAAGATAGGCTGAAAGCAATACATATTGAAATTCATAAATGATCACCCATTTTGGTACTTTCCACGCTCAACGTTGCTTAACTTCGCTGATCTTATAGGTACCGGTTTGTCAACGTTATTATACCGTATACATGCACACACATGCAAACACATACGCACACACACGCACATATATATATGCATATATATATACACATATATAATCATCCACATCACCTACATTACTGTTTTTCTGCATTAAAGCCACACTGAAAACTGTTATACATTGACACAGTGTTTCCGCGAATAGTTATATATATATATATATATATATATATATATATATATATATATATATGTATATCGACTCTCCCATGGATTTCGACGTATGAGCTTCCGCCACAATAACTAAGTTGCCCTTTTCTCTTCCCTGTCGCCTCTTTCTCACAGATAAGAGATAACGATCTTCTGTTTGCTCTATCCTTATTTTCATGACAAGTGTTCAACTGAGCTTTAATATATAATCTCTGATTGCCAAACTTCCACGAAAAACACTCGGCGAGATGAAACCACTATTAATAATTTCCGAAACTCTTTATCTGTGAATAAATCTAAACGTGAATTCCATGAACAAAATTTCTTTTCTTAGAACTACACGCATGTGGAACTCTCTTCTGTCTGCCTGCTTTCTAGCTGAGTACAATGCGGTCGTCTTCAAGTCCAACGTAAACAAGTTAATGATGAGACGTCACTTTTAAGTAATCCAATTCACTAAATTTCCACTATTAGCGATTAATACGATATAGTCTCATTGACTACTGTACACTCATTAACCCTTTTCGTCGACTGGCCACCGAACCTTGTTAAGATGTGACTATTTTGGAAACAAAAAAATATTTGTGATATACTGAATGCTCAAGGAAATCCAGGTAAACCTGAAAACAGAAATGATCCTAAGTTTATTAGATAGGAGTTTATCTGTAATTAAACTGTATTTGGGGAATTAATACAGTGCTTAGATGACAGAAGTCTATGTTAGGTCACGCGAGAAGCCTTGGACGATAGTTGCAAAGCATTGAACATATAAAAAGGGTATTATTTATCGAAATGAAAAACCCAAAATTATCTCTTTATATACTAAACTGACACCTCTAAAACGTTCGGAAGCCAGGATGATTACTGATTATATTAACAGGACGGAACAAGAGCAAATTCATTAAAAATCTCTGGCGAAGTTATTAGCGACGATCTGTAAATCTCCATGGAACTTAGAGATTATCGAGTTATTTTAAGTTGTTTACCACCATGATAACTCAGAAAAACAAACCCATGTGTTTTAGCCAATTTACCGTAGCACTTAGGAGTTACAAGGCAACTTAGTAAATGATAGCAGAAAAAGACGAATGTACAAATATTATGAAATTTAACAATGTCCACTATAAACACCAAAATTAAATTATATTTTTGCCTAGAATAAAAAACGCAATTTCCCCCCAAAATGTTTTTTCTTTTAAGAAAAGGACGAACATTATGTACTACAAGTGTGGGCAACCAATTAAAAATGTTTCCAATGTAGACACACAAATTTTAAAGGGACTCCATTAAAAATATGGAGAGCTCCGATAGCGAACATACAGTTTTACTTTTATGTACGTTTGGCGCTTCAACAAACTATAACACTCCCTTGTTGATTTGCAGCAACGCTACATGTAATTACGAAGGATTTTGGATTTTATCAATTTTGATCCTAACTTTAACATTGTAGAGTTAGCCGATGCCATTCGAGTAAACGATATAGTTTGTAAGAGTGGCGATGCTAAAATCTCATTAAGGAACAATAAAGATGCTCTTTGATTCTGTATCTTTGAAAACGCTTTTCGAATCTCGAAATTTAAAAATATATTTTATGTATAAGCCAACACTAAGGAAGGTACAAATATAAACTTTCCCTCAAATAAATCAAAACTAGTGCATACAAATGGAATTGTATTCGATATTAAAGCAAAATAAAAGACTATAATATTTAAACAATTCAGTCTCATCGAAAGCCACTTGTTATGATTTACAGACATGCTGAATCTGGTTGACGAAATGAAAATAAAAACAAAAAAAAACACAACAAACTGCGACGTTTGTACACAATGAAACATGGTAACGTATCGAAACAATATGCCGGGCAATAAGGCCAGGAAATCATGCAATTGTGAGTTTAATGATCCTGTAAAACCGATGGGAAGAGAAACTTCAGACAAATTTTGTAGACGATTATTCCGATTTAATAACGCTCTGTTTCTTAAAGAACAAATATGATATCTTGCTCGCAACTAAAAAATGTTTAGCTGACATGGCCCTATACGGGACAGAAAGTGTATTGGCTCTGACAATGGTATAGAGTTCACTAATAAGACTTTAAACTTTTATTAATAAGCCATCATTTCAAACATAAAAAAACAACAACCCCTAATCGACTTCACCAATACGGAACTGCGGAAAATCATGGCGGACACTTTTTGAAATTACAAGATGTCTTACCCTTTCGATCAACACCTTACACAAAAAGAAGTAGAAGATAACCTGATTTTTCTGTGGTTGACACCTTGAAAAATTATCAAGTCAACCATTGCTATCCCATGGATAATATGCGAAAAAGTTTAACGAATCAATTAATTTAGAACATTGTCAACAATGGAAAGGAAACTAGATGTTTTAACAGAAAATAATACCAAACCGGCAGTGCCTCTCCAAAAGGATAAACATGTAATTTCTTCTCAATGGATCCTCACAAAAATAATTACAGCGTCAGGCGTTAACCAGTGAAAGACTAGATTTGTTGCTAAATGATACTCTCAGATTTACGGTATAGAATCTTTTCTATGTTTTCACCGATTACAATTCTAGACACAATCAAAATTTTATTGCAAATTGTATAGCAATATAACCTGAGCATCCATCAAATGGACATAAAAATGCTTAATTACATGCCCCACAAAGCTGAAATTTATATTACCTCTTCAGAGGGAATCATAATGAAATATATGTTGCGTGTGTAGGCTGTACAAATTACTGTACGGTTTGTGGCCGATGCTGGAATACATTATTTCAGTACAAATTACTGTACGGCTTGTGGCCGATGCTGGAATACATTATTTCAGTAAAAATTACTGTACGGTTTGTAGCCGATGCTGGAATACATTATTTCAGTACAAATTACTGTACGGTTTGTAGTCGATGCTGGACTACATTATTTCAATACAAATTACTGTACGGTTTGTGGCCGATGCTGGAATACATTATTTCAGTACAAATTACTGTACGGTTTGTGGCCGATGCTGGAATACATTATTACAGTACAAGTTACTGTACGGTTTGTGGCCGATGCTGTAATACATTATTTCAGTACAAATTACTGTACGGTTTGTGGCCGATGCTGGAATACATTATTTCAGTACAAATTACTGTACGGTTTGTGTCCGATGCTGGAATACATTATTCCAGTACAAATTACTGTATGGTTTGTGGCCGATGCCGGAATACATTATTCCATGGTTATATAGTTGAGCAACACTTCAAACAATGCCCAGTGAACCTGTGTTTGTATGCATAAAACAAATACAATAAACTAATTTCGGTTTTATGAGTTGATGACATTTAATCGCATCAAATTATGACATAATATTAACCAATGTTAAGAACAAATTAAATAAAAAAAATAAAATGATCGATCTTGGCAAGATATCATGGTTTCTGGGCATACAATTTACTCATGCAACAGCTATTAAAAGGAATCAATCGAGATACATTGATAAAACCCTATTAAAATTTGGAATGAAAAAAAAAAGACAAGAAATGCTCTACACAGGTCGAAAATAATTTCAATAAAAATACAAACACAGAATTTGAAATAATTTACGATGAACACTATACCGAGAGATAATAAGATACCTTATATACTTAATGACTGGTACGAGACCTGATATATATTACACAGATCAAAACTATAATAAAAATTGGCCAAACAAACAATGAAGCATTTAAAAACAAATATTCATTATTTAAGAAAAAAACTGAGGAAGAACATTTAGCATTGAACAAGTCTCCTAAAAGTAGAAAAACATGCAGATTCAGATTGGGGAAACAACAAAAAGCAAAAAAAGTATATCTGGATATTGTTTAGGCCATCAAAAAATGAGGCTATTATTTCATGGAAAACTAAAAAGCAGCAGATTGTATCTCTCTTCACGTGTGAGTCTGGATTAATTGCGCTTACACATACTGCGCAAGAAGCGCTATACATAAAAGCTATTCTAAAGACTGTATAAGAACCCGAATTAACTAAATCTCCCGTTGTAATTAATTGTGGTAATGAAGCGCACATGGTCTTAGCGCACACAAACGTAGTATTCTGTACAAAAACAATGCTTGGTTATCTAATGATATGCATTCAGAAAATCAGTTATACGTTGCTGGTTATAAATAATTTATGTCATTATGTGAAGCTATAGTAGAATAAGATTTTATTTAGAGTGCATACTTGTACACACTATGTTAGCTTCAGAAATATTAAAGTTGAAGGCCACGCAAATAGCAACGATCAATCCGCTACAACAAAATAAAATGCATTTGGGCATGATTACAAAATTCGAAAATTGGAAAAGAAGTTGTAATTACCTTTTATTCTATTTTATATATATATATATATATATATATATATATATATATATATATATATATATAATGTGTGTGTATTATAAGTATATAGCTATTATTGTGAGAATCTTTCAACTTCCCACATAGTCAGAATTTTTTAACGCTGTAGCATAGATTATAAAGTGAATTCTAGTAAATCGCTTATGCGTAGCTCGAATTGTGGAAATCATCCGTTGCCCATTGGATCTGTTGGAAATCTGCTCAGTAATCTATGTACTATTTTCAACATCCCTTTATACACGTTTGTCAATGATCAGCATTTTAGTGTCTGATAGATTTCTACTTGTAGTCTTTCAACTTTTCTGTAATTCTTTGATTTTAGGGTATCTGTTCAACTGATCAATGCAATGATCAATGACAAGTACAAAATATATGATTCTAAGTAAAGTTTGGATGGACGAATGGCGGCCTTTGTTGTTTGCCGTAAAGTCGGGTCATTAATTCTTTGTAACTTTATCCTGTCAATAAAAGACAATCATAGTTCCCCTTGTTTAATACCGTTCCAGGAAATTGACAATCACCAATGTTACATTTCCAAAGAATTAATGATCCGAAACGGAGACACATTATGAAAGATTTATGGACTGGGTTCAGATTATTTTTGATACTTTTGAAGAATTTTTTTTTCACAATTATACAAAACTCTACATGTAACGTAGTTTTTGGTTCGCCATTATATGACTAAGTCAGGACACAGGACAAGTCGCATATTTAATATCGCGTAAGAATTTAAGCCGTGGTACCAGCGTGACGTCACTGAATAAAGCACCCCCCCACACACACATATATATATATATATATATATATAACAAATAAATGACAAAAACATTCGGACTGCATAATCATTCATTGATTTATTATATCAATCAGAGCCTATATGCGTTTTTTTTAATGATTTGAAAGGTTCCTCTTCTTATGATGAATTATAGGCAGAATATATTCTTTGACTGATATAATAATCAAATGAATAATTTGGCGCTTCGAAACAGGTGCTTTCAGTAATTGCGCATGTCAACATGCCCAAAGGAATAAATTGTAAGATATAAGTCGTGATATGCGGGTAATTTTTAACAGTGTAGTAAATAATGGGCAATCGACAGTTCGCGCACTATTTTAGATACTTC
>NC_136501.1:27555607-27693107 GCF_053919585.1 Euprymna scolopes
GTTAGAAGGGAACGTTTTAATGTTAATTAATGACATAGGTATAGGATTTACATCGAAGAACTGTTGTGTCTGGAAGTGAAAATGGGAAACTGCTGAAAATGAATGAATACGTCTTTTTAATTGAGGAAGTTATAAAAACATGTGAGAGGAAGGATACACCAATATGAAATTGTGGATTTTGATCAAATATAAGATGCTGAAATAAAGATAATAGCACAAAACGACTACAAGTGAATACTACGTTGGTTTCTTGGTCAAAATTAAAAGTAAAAATCAAAATATCCTCAGTAAACACATAGACAGAATCAATATGTCGATATGTTGAAGATGTTATTTAATGGAAAAAATCAGCTGAAAGATATCAATAGGAAGACAAGAAAAACGATAGAAATAAGCGAAGCTCTTCACTGAAAGGTTGATGTCGATAGGTTATATGTTAAAAGAAAAAGAGAAAGAACAAAGACGTATAGGTGTAGTGCAATGCTTAAAACTTATCTTAGCGCTTACATCTGCAACTGTAAGAATAAGTTATAAAATATGTGTCAAAATGTGAAAAATAGCATGAGAACGAACTAGTAAGAAGCAAAGAATTTAAGGCAATAAATACCATAAAGCGAAGCAAAAGTGGAATGAGAACTAACTATATGGTCAATATAGTAGAAATCTATCAGTGGTAGCGGACAAGGAAAAGAACTGGCGTTGATTGTACACATCTGACTTGAAGATTGAGACAGACGCTCTAATATTTGCCGCATAGGTGACAAACGCGCAGAGTTAATTAAATGAGGTATCTCATTATGAAAATGGCTGAGTCGATTGCGTGGGCAGCAAGATGAGAATTGACATCACCCCGTTTTTAGTTGTGAGAAGTTAGCCCAAATAGAATAGAAGAGGCGACTTTACAATATTGTGAGAAAGGTCAATTGGCATATATGCAAGAAAGGAGGGTTGAAATGCAGTCGAAACTGTACGAGAATCTTCCAGAAAGCGATGGTTATTGAAATTCTTGTAAGATACGAATATCCAATGTGATAAGGTGACCGAAGCAAAGTCAGGTTTAGTCTGGTTGGAAATAAGAAACATCAGGCAATAATCATTTATACAAAAAATGTCAGCTGATGTAAATGTGTAGAAACCTGAAAAGAAAGCTAAAAAAATGTGCAAGTTAAAGGAGGTTGAAGTTGTCCATGTTGTGATGGAGCCGGTGAGAATATGCCTAAAATGTTCGATTACTTAAGAAGACTGCCCGGCTAGGAACTGCCAGATTCTCGTGGAATAATGGAACACTGAGAAAATAGTGTGCTGATAGTCTATGGTCATTTGTATTGATCCGTCTATCAAAATAAACCTGTAATAATAACAGTCACATACAAAATGTGACAACGGAAATTATAAGTATGATAATCATGATTATTATGATTATTATAAAATAATAGGATTATTACGTTCACAGTATTTCTAAATTGTGAAAATCTTTCTATAAGCAGGTTATAATTTCGTTTTCTGCTCGATTATAATTTTCGAATAGCTCGGCGAAGAAAGTCTAATGATTATCAGATAGAAGTATCGAAATATATGTTTAATCGATAAATAAAATAAAATATTTTTCACTTATTTATTTCGTGACTTCGATTTTATTTTCTTAAATTTACTATTAATCGATTATATCTGTATAAAATTATGTTATTACAATTTGGGTGACTTAATTATTTCATGATTAAGTGACAATTTAATTTTCAAAACGTTGTGTAAAATACAAAATACCGATCAACACATTACATAATTTGAGCTAAAAATTAAAATGTTCTTTTAAAACTGACAAAATCTGAGCCAATTTAGATTTTATAATATTCATTGTAGCACGTACGATATAGATCTAGTGTGTGCAGACAAGTTTGAAAGAAGACTGAAAAGGAAAAAAAATCAATACATATAAACACAATTAAATGAAGTAAATATTTTGGTTGTCCTTTTAAATTACACTGGATATAATTATAAATCACGTCGTTAATTGGCAGTTCAGTTTTTTTGTACATAAAATGTGTCTATCAATTACAACTCTAGGTATTATAAATCGAATTTAAATAAACAAAATGTATCAATAGACAACGATAAAAGTACTTATCAAATAAATCATTTATTCGATTTAGTAAAGAAAAAAAGTTGAATGTAGTCTGAAAATAACCGCTATAACTTCAAATCTGAATATTTTCCAAAAACACAGATTAAATTAAACGAGTAGGAAAATTTATATAATCGGCCGAATCCGCCCAAACTGTACAAATAAATATAAGAATATATTTATACACAGTGTATAGACTCATAATTAATTAGAAAGATCATGGACTCTGTTTAACAATAGAGTACAGTGACAAAATGTCAATTTCACAACCGACTACAGTAACAAAGGGACATACGGTATAATCATCGTGGACACACTGGCTCATTTAAGATCACCGAAGTTAAGTAACGTATGGCGTGGTTAGTATTACAAATGGGTGACCATTTGGTATTTTTCAGGTTCTGTAATTGCTTATATTTTCATTGTTTCCAGTCCTCCTAGACTTCTCATTTCTATTGGACTCAAGCAAGATGAAATAAGAAGTAAATAAAGGATAAGAAGTAAGAATTGTGTAACCCTTGCTTCACAATTACACGGCACACTCTCTTACAGGGAGTATATTTTCTTTCGAAATTAAACAGACGCGTTTGTAATGACAAAGAATGATATAATTATGATAAAAACTGCAATAGTTATTAAGAAATGTAAGCATGCTAGAATACGCCAAGCGACAAAAAATGATTTCATATTTGAACTCCGTGTTTTATAAACAAATTGAGAATATAGCAATCATAAAAAATCACGAAAAAAATATCACTTAAGATAAAACGTAAATTACGTTTCTTACTTTTATCATTACTACTTATGCTACTTTATTATTATTTACCTTCTAGGATTTTTCACACAGACTATCATCAAATATTTCTTGTTACGATCAACGTAAAATCTATAGAAAACCAGTCATTATTAAATAGAACTCCGTGGTAAACTATATTTATCCAACTCTGGAAATTGTTATTCGAAAAGATAGCGCCATGGGAGAAGAGCACAACGACTTTCAATAAATGCCTGGTCAGATCCATTGGCATTCCCTGGTGGATGCGATAAAATAACGCATTCTCAATAGGTCAGAAAGCAAAGTCTTTGATTCTTAACCTCCTTGAACCGTACAAGCGCATGTATTCCGTAGCAGAAAACATAGTCTGTAATCTCCTGACTTTGGAGCAGAGTAAGTAGTAACGGACTTATACCTAATTGTATAACGATTTTAAAGTCAAACCGAGATCAGTGAAATCTGGGGTAATTTGTTGTCATTATAAATCAGAGATATATCCTTGCTTATCACTGCGTGATCATGCTTATTCTAAATTCAGATAATTAGTAAATAATAATAATAATAATAATAATAATAATAATAATAATAATAATAATAATAATAATAATAATAATAATAATAATAATTTGTACTCATGAGGAAGCCCCACCCAGGTCATAATTAATCACTGATAAGAAACTCTCTAATTCCAAGTTTACCCAGATTTTTGCAGTACTTTCAAACTTTTGCAATAAACTTAGTAAATGACTTTACCTTATTGCAGCAGCGGCTTGTTCATTTGTTTCTTGCTGGTGAGCCTCCTCAAGTCCTAGTACTCGCTGCATTCCTTCAGTGGAAATTTTGTTGGTGCTCCCCCTCTTTCAATCATCCTTAATCATTCACAGTTATTTTGTATGGTATCAGTTGAAGCAGATATATTTTTGGAAAAGAAGATGAAAACTTTATAACATTTACCTTAAACAAAAATGGCGTTCAATTCTATCCTTTTGTTTTACTTGTGTTGCAGTTTAGTATCTTTAATTTGTGAGAGTTAGTTTCCATATTCGAGTATTTTGATTAAGATTGCAGCTGTTTTTATCATTACTGTCCGTACTATAGTCTGAGTATTCCATTTTAATCAAATTTCCCCATTTAATTTACGACATGTTTGCATAGTGCTCCTATAATTATTGGTGTTATATTTATACTCTAAATCCATAATATTCCGTTCTGTGGTTAGAAGCTAAGAAAAAACAAGTCTTCCCGTGGGTGCTCGGCGAGTGAGTTCAGGCCGAGAAAAGGAAAAACAAAGATGGCGACCAGCATTTTATTACGTGCGTTCTCGCATAATCTTGTGTGCGCGTGAAGCTGGAAACTACAAAACGAGCTTCATTTCTCGGTGCTGAGCGATTCCAGATCGGACAGGAGAGTAGGCGCAACGGGAGTGGAGATAATTTCTTAAATTATAATCCTTTTTGTGTTTGAGGTGCCCACCCGATTATGGAGGTTCAAGCTATTTCGGCGATGGCCCACGCTGGCTTAAGCAACATGTTAAGTGCCATACTGGAGGCGACACCGTAGTGAATGGAGGCAGAGAAATTTCGCGTCTGCGTTGGTAGATCTAAAATCTGCCAATTTGCAACTCCACATCGCCAAGAAGCTCTGGAAATAACAGTTAATCAGGTACAAAGGCAACACCTACTGCCTTACGCGAGTGGGTTTCGGGTTGAATTCGGCACCCAAGATCATGTCAACTATCCTCAGGAAGATTCTGGAGACAATGAGAAAAGGAGATGGGACAATGAGTTCATACATAGACGATATTCTTGTGAATGAGACTCTGGTAACTGCCAAAGAGGTGGTGGCTCATTTGAAGAGGTTTGGGTTAGTCGCCAAAGCACTTGAAAAATTAGACGGAGGGGCTGCTGTGGGGCTAAGGCTGAAACGAGGTGCGTCGTCAGCCTAAAGTTTCGCAGGGGGAACGAGATCCCGCAACTGAAGCAAGAGCTCAACAGACGGGAACTTTTTTTCATATGCGGGAAATTGATCGGACATTACCCCGTTGCTAGCTGGCTTAGACCAGCATGCAGCTACATAAAGCGACATGCCGAAGGAAGAGGATGGAATGATAAAGTGGGAAGAAGAACGGTCGCCATGATGGAATAGCTCCTTAAAGAAGCAGAACGGCAAGACCCAATCCGGGGAACCTGGAATGTACCGCAAACATTGGATGGAGTCGTGTGGTGTGATGCAAGCAGCATTGCAACAGGGATCGTTTTGGAAGTTGGAGTAGTGGTTGCAGAAGATGCGGCCTGGTTAAGGAAGAAGAATGATGTCAGCCACATCAATGTAGCGGAATTAGATGAGATAATCATAGGGATCAATCTTACCTTGAAATGGGAACTGCGTGACATCTGCATCAAAACAGACACTGCCACGGTGTTTGCTTGGCTAAAGTATCTCATTTGAAGCGAAAAAAGGATAAAAACGAAAGGGGCAGCAGAGATGTTAGTGAAGCGCAGCCTTGAGATGCTAGCTGAGCTGATACAGGAGTTTTGTTTGAAGCTTCGCGTAGACATGATGGCTTCTGAGAAGAACCGAGCAGATGCTTTCACGAGAGTGAAGAAGAGTTGGCTTTTGTCAAAGAAAGATGCTGTTGCTTCATCGGATCTAGAAAATGTTGGCGTTCGAGAGCTGCACAATCTGCATCATATGGGTGTAGAGAGGACGTGGTACTTGGTGAAGAAAGTCGACCCGGGTGTCACCAAGGAGAAAGTGAGGCAAGTGGTCAGGACATCCGACAGATGTCAGTCAATTTATCCTTGTCAATTGGGGATGAGTGGGGCCTGAGAGAGACTGTAATGCGATGTCACCCATTAAAGAGGTGGACTTTACCTGACCATGATTGACTGCGGGCCCGGGCGATTTGCCCTATGGAAGAAGCTACGTGGAGGAACATGCAAGGCAATCCTTGATTATGTGTTTTTGGAGCGGAGTCCCGTGAAAGAGTTGTTAACCAACAACGGGACTGCATTCAAGTCAGTACCAGTGGTAACGGGATCGTGGAGAGCAACCACCGCATCATAAAGGCAGTTGCAGAAAGAGGAGGTACCTTACCTGAGTAAGCTGTCTACTGGTATAATATGTTTCCTAGATTGGGACAAGTGCTAGAGACGGTTCCGCAACTGTCAACATTCGCATATTCCTGGAGACATCCCAGGGTTGAGCCGGCAAGCAGAGAGGCAGAGGCCACTGGGACCATTAAACTCGGGGATAAGGTATGGGTGAAGCCACCGGGGGCGCCGCACCACACAATGGAATAGAGGTCGAGTGACTGGGAGGAACACTAGAAACAGCATTGTGGTGGACAGAGTACCGAGGCATATTCTCGACATCAGACCAGTGGAAGGCGAAGAAATGGAGGGGAATGTTCAGCAATAGGAGGAGTACGAGACCCCTCAGAGGCCAAATAGAGAGAGGCGACCGCCACAGTGGATGAGACACTACGAAATATGATCTTCAGATCAGGGAGGCATGTGGTTAGAAGCTAAGAAAAAACAAGTCTTACTGTGGGTGCTCAGCGAGTGAGTTCAGGCCGAGAAAAGGAAAAACAAAGATGGCGGCCAGCATTTTATTACGTGCGTTCTCGCATAATCTCGTGTGTGCGTGAAGCTAGAAACTACAAAACGAGCTTCATTTCTCGGTGCTGAGCGATTCCAGATCGGACAGGAGAGTAGGTGCAACGGGAGTGGAGATACTTTCTGAAATTATAATCCTTTTTTGTGTGTCTGAGGTGACCCCCCATTACGGAGGTTCACGTTCAATTCTATAGAAATCTGTGTAATTTCTTCGCTTTTACTGTCTCTTTCATTATTACCTTGTGGTCGGCTAGAACAGCGATGTTTCTCCTCATTGTTAATTATTATGACGTTCAATCTTATTGCTAGTGTTTGTTTTTCTTCTTTAATTTCAATGTTTAAGGGGGATTTCGTTTTCCATCACTATCTCTCATGTGTTTCTTTTCTATTTCTCATCATATTGACAACTCAATCTTTTACATTGTATACAATATACCGTTTTTCTCATGCAGTCATTTGTGGTCCTTTTTTAGAATCGTTTAATGCGGTTTAATCTTTCGTCTATTTGTAAAGAATCTAAATTTATTGTTTTCCTCGGCTTTCTCTATGAGATAAGACATAGTAAGTTCGAGTCGCATTGTTCTGTGCAGCTGCATTTAACAATTTAGTTTATCTGTCATAGGGCTATTCATTAGCCACATAGAAGTGTTTTCGTGATTCTCTACGCTTGCCATTCTGATGAATTTTCCATGTAATTGTTTCTCTTAAAACTTTTCTATATTGCCTTTTTGGTCCTGGCATTTCTTTTTCTTGTATTTTATTTTGACATTATCTATTAGATTACATTAGTAGGTGTGATGGGGAGTCTACTTGGGAGCAAACTATTTGTAATCTTATACTAGACCTGAGTATCCAGTTGTCAGTTTCAGTGTCAATGTTTCCATTTCTTTCTCAAAAGAGTATCAATATTATTAGAAAACTTGCATACTTACCCGTGAAAATTTCACGAAATGAGAAATATATTTATCACACAATATGCTTTGATAAAAATGATAATTTCATGGATATCCCGAAAAGTTAATTTTAGGAATACGAAAAACTGATAATACACAGCAAATAAAGGTTTATTAACATTACTAGGAAATAGTATCCATTGGATTTAAAATATAGAACTAACCCAAATGAGATAAATTAATAAATACTATTGCCCACCTGGAAAGTAATATTGTGCTACATAGTTCAATACCAAAAAACCCTTCTGTAAACACAAGCTTTAACTTATATGTTCAATCAAGAACTACTGATAAGAACTTCTTAATGTTTTGTCCTAATGTTTTTTTTTTGAATGAGCCACAATTTTACGGAAAACATTTCGTTGACTTCCGCCATTTGTGTTAAACCGTTGCACGTTGAAATTACTACGTGTTCCCTTTTTACAGTATTACAATCATGATCATATATTATAAAACTAAATATTATAAAGAATGAGCTTATATTATTATAATGAGAGTCAAAAATGATGCTACATCACAGTGAAATCACACTCGTATTCTTTATCCAGGGTAGCCAGAAAATGTTGCGAATTCGTCCTTTCTTGAAACAGTTTGCCCTTCAAAAATGTATATGGGCCTTTTCAAAGTGTAACATACAGACTAACTAAGGGGAAAGCAAGCAGAATATAGTGTAATTTTTTTTTTACATTGAGATCACCACTTATCAAGGCTCCGAAGCCACTCGGGGATAAGGGTTATTGTGTGTACAGTAATCAATTAGATGGTTACAATGAATCATGAGATAATCTATGAGATAGTATCGTAGTAATCATTAATATTGGAGATCTGATAGAGTGTCTTACTTAAGAGGGCGGTTTGTCAGGAATTTGTTTATGTTGGACTTAAAGACATCCAAGTTGTAGTCAGCTGGGAAACAGCCAAACGGAAGAGAGTTCCACAGTCGTGCACTTCTAAGAAAGAAGCTTTGCTCATGGAATCTATATTTGAATTTAGGCACAGATTGGGGAAAATTAATGACAGTAGTTTCAGCTAAACAGGTGTTTTTCGTAAAAGATTGGCGAGGGGGACCAGAGATTGGAGCTCAGACGAGTAATTGCCATGGAAATAACGATAAAACAAAGACAGGCTCGCAACGTCTCTTCTGTGGGAGAGAGGCTGCAGTTAATAGAAAAGGGCATCCCCACTAAGCAACGAAATCTATTTTGTATTGTGCCAGGCAGGATAGGTTGCTTTTAGCAGCTCCTGCCCATATTTGGTAGCAGTACCCCATCCTTGGACGGACTTAGCTTTTATACAGATAGAGAATTGCATCAGTAGTGAGATATCTTCTGGAGCGGTAGAAGGATCCCTCAATTTTCCCAAGGTCCTTGGCAACAGACCTGATGCACATGTTCCATTTCAGATCAGGAGTAAAGGTCAAACCCAGATTTCTTTTAACATCTAAACAATGGTTTAGATATTCTGCCTTAGCATATGCTGTAGTCAAGCCATGAAATTTCTCTTGCTTTTTTTATCTTTCATAATTTTTACATCTATGTATATCATATTTGGTCCAACATTTTTCCTTCTTCGTCATTTGTTTTTCCTGGTAAGTATTATTCATCTGTTACCATCTTAATTATTATCATCCTTCTTCTTCTTCTTCTTCTTCTTCTTCTTCTTCTTCTTCTTCTTCTTCTTATTATTATTATTATTATTATTATTATTATTCTTATTCTTATTATAATAATAATAATAATAATAATGATAATGATAATAATAATAATAATAATAATAATAATAATAATAATAATAATATGAAATACATCATAGACGAGGACATACCAACAGAAAAATATCTAAAGAAAGGAAGTTTGGAAAGAAGTCAAATAGGGAACGTAATAGGCAAACAGACTCTTAAAACACATTACATTAGACAATATAACATCCTTAAACAATTTGTATTATGCGAGTGCCAAATAAATACTTACTCGACTAAACATAGAAACATAAACCAAAAACAAATGGGCCAGCTAAACTGAGAAGGAAAACGAATCTTCAACCAGAACTCATATACAAGAGAAAGAAAATAACGCTATGGATATATTTTTTTTAAGAAAATCGGAAAATGATGGCAAAGGAAATAAACGGTTGCCATAAAAGGGACAAAAATATATTCATAAATGTTATTGAGGAGAATGACAGCGGCAGAAATCAAATATGACTGCCAAGTACAAAACAAAACATTAGAATGAGGAGTGAGGCGTGACAGAAAGAAGCTCATGAATAAATAATGCATGAGAAAGTTGAAAAATCATACCATAAATTTTGAACGGCTGATAATAAGACTAAAAGCAAGAAACTTGACATTACTATGTTTACAAATAATAAATTCCCATAAAACATCCGGAAAATAGTATATTAATACAGGATTAGACATAGGGAAAATGGTATAGTAAAAATTCATTAACTATGTGGAAAAAGTGTAGCATTAATTCAGTGAAGATCCGGAAATTATTAACGATTAAAACACTGGGGAAATAGTATAGTAATAAGTTATTAAAAATTTGAAAAATGATATGATAATAAACCAAACCACATCGCGAAATAGCGTAGTAATACATAATTAAACACCCGGAAATAGAATTAAATATTGCACATATAAAAAATGGTCTATTAATATATCATTAAACATCAGGAAAATGATAAAGTAACAGGCTATTAAACACCCAGAAAATATTTTATTAATAAACCATTAAACATCCAGGAATTATTCTAGTAATAAACCATTAAACATACGAAAAAGTATAGTAATTAAACAGTAGACATTCAGAAAATAGTATAATAAGAAACCGTTAATCATCCTGAAAATGGTATATTTATAAACCAGTAAACATTCGTAAAATGCTATAGTAATGTAACATTAAAACCCGGAAAATAGTTTTATAATATTCGGTAAATTCTATAGTAAAAAAAAAGAAACTAAAAAACATCATGAAAAACAATAAAAGTAATAAATATTAATCACCGAGAATATTCGTTTATGTTCATAGGGAAATTGGTATAGTAATACACATCTAGAAAATTGTATAAAATCAAACAATTAAGCATATAAGAAATCGTTATAGTAATAATCGATTCAATACCTGGAAAATATTATAGTAATATTAAGTTGGTGCAAAAATAATGTCGCGTTTTGTCGTTCAACTTCAAAACTCATAACTCCTTTCATTATAAACTTTATTAATCGAAACAGGATCCATTAGGATCGACACCTTTTTGTCAACGAGAAACCAGTTTATTCATCTCATTAGTATAAAAATTCGGAGTTCTGGAAGCGATGAAGTCATTGGAAGCCAATTCGGCATCACCTCGGTTTTTTTTAGCATTTTTCGCACAGGAAGTTTCCGAGATGATTGAAAAAGTTATAATACGTGAGCGAGAGGTCCTGTAAATATGGCGGATGAGGCAATCTCGTAGCGCAATTCGTTCAGTTTCTGCAGAGTCAGTTGAGCAACGTACATGCAAGAGATATGACGGAGGAGCATTAGTCCCTTCATATTGACCTATCTAGGACACATACGCTGAGCTTCTAGTGAAGTTCGTCAATTTGTCGGCAGTACTTTTTCGCCGTAATCGTTTCGCCCGGATTCAAGAAGCTGTGATAAATGAGACCGATCGCAGACCATCAAACAATCACCATAACCTTTTCTGGTGCAATTTCAGCTTCGGGAATTGTTGTGGAGCTTATCCGGCATCCAACCACTGTGCCGGACGTCGCCGGTTGTCGTGGAGCATCCACTTCTAATTACATGTCGCAATTCGCTCGAAAAAAAATGTCACTTCTTTTGCGCAGTAGGAGCGTAGAAGACACCTCATAACGAAGAAATTTCTTATTATCGTTCAATTCATACAGCACGCATTTATCCAACTCGTTTTACTTTCCGATTTGCTTTAAATGGAGAACGACTGTTGAGTGGTGGACCTCAGAACCTTCTCTTTTGGTTTTACGAGGATCGGCTTCAATTAAGGTTTAAGATGTTCGTTATCAAGGGCAATCAGCCGTCCGCCACCGTCTTAATCCGCGATGCTCTCTTCATTATTGCAAAATTTCTTTTACCACAGTTGTGAACCACATTCGGTAGTGGTTCCTGGGCTAAACGCATCATTGATATCACGAGCTGTCTCGGCAGCTTTTCGACTAAGTTCGAGCTGGAACATGAAAATAGTGCAGATTTGAATGTTGGCCACGCTGTTGATAAGTCTGCAAAAGTGACTGAAGAGACTGAGAATGCTAACAAATAACACGATTCGATAAAGCGAAATATGCGTTTCCAAATACTATAAAAATGGCTATATATATATATATATATATATATATATATCAATTAATTCAGTATAATATAAAGGGCGAGAATCTGTATGTTTCTGTGTTTGTATGTCTACTAAAAGCTTTCGAAGGACGCATCTGGCCGTTACGAAACATCGAATTTTAAGACGACAAATATCGAAAAATTGGTCAAAAACATTAATTCCTTCAACCTCAACTGGACAGTTTTCTACAGGGAGGGGTCGCTTTGTTAGCAGATATTTTCGGAAGTCATCCACTCTTTTCGATTGACTAGCCTTAATTCTGGCGTTCGCCACTTCCGGTTTTGCAATGGACGCTAATTATTTTCCTTCGTCGCGGTACGGGTTCGAGCCTGCCTGCCTACTACCACTTTTCTTTCTTAAAACACACCTCCAAATGTCCAGGCAACGCCGCCACCCAGGCTAGTCATACATAAAATATGTGAGAAAGCTATATTGATTTTGCACCAACTTAATAATAAACGATTAAACCTCAGAACATGGATTAGTAATAAACGACGACCACGCTATCAAATGAAAACATGAAATTCACTTTTCCATGAACAAAATGGGATAAATACTTAAAGCAAATACTGGTTTAATATTTATTAATAAGATAAAAAATGCATAATTGTAAATTTGGCTGTTCACAGTATTTCATATATTAAATATCAATGGAAATAAAAGCTACGCAAAAACATAGAACTTAACACATTTTTAACTGGAATATTGAATAGGTATCAACTTTTAAAGCAATAATAGTTAGAGTACATAGAATGTTTCCGAAAACCATGGAAAATATTAACTCACATAAATTATAATCAAAAAGGGGATTCACATCTCATCATGAATAACTCTGATAAAAGCAACATAACCTTTAAACAGACCAGATTAGGTAACCAATGTATGAAGACAAATAACAAGTAATAGAAATAGAATAACTTACGAAAAATAAACTAAGTTTATGTAAGAAACAACAACGGAAAAAATTGAAACACCAAAAAAAAAAAAACAAGAAATTCGCGTATTTAAAATAAACCTAAATAAACGTGTTAACACAAGACGATTAATTCTCACAGAAAATAGTCATAAGGAGTAATTGGGGATCGAAATGTATGGTCGAAGAAAACTATTCAGATTCTACAGAAACGACATAAAGAATTTGTGGATTCTTAGTAGAGGTATTTCTACTCGAGTTTCAATGACGAATATCAGCGGGAAATTAATGGCAAACGAATGCTACAGGAAGAGAAAGTTGTTTTGTAATATAACCGGAAGGAACGCAGTACTGTAAATCCGAGGAAAAGTAGCTCATCATATGCCATTAAATATTACAGGTTTTAATAAATTATGTTTTAAATTTTAATGAGTGCAATAATAATAATAATAATAATAATAATAATAATAATAATGATGATAATGATGATGATGATGATGATGATGATGATGATAATAATAATAATAATAATAATATTTTCGTCACCATTAGCTGATGTCACACCACATAAATAAGGGTCAAGGAGGATGGAAAGACCGACGGAAGAAAGCACTAACCGAACCTCCGCTGAATGAGTGCAAGAACGATTAGGACCGTGGGGAGGCTTATTGCCACCCATATCCCAGTTAGGACCAATTGTCGCTACCAATGAGATATTAATGGCAGACGACCGTTGCGATAGTGCAAATTAATTTGCAGAATTTTCGAAGGGGTTGGAGGGTACATAAAATCTGGGAGGACCTGTTGTTAATCAGAAAGCCACAGACTGTTTTCAGAGAGAATTCCAAGGTAATGGCCTGTTTGAGAGCTCCTAATGAGTAATTATAATGTATAGGTTGCGGTTGTCTGCGTCGTGTATAAATTAATGTAGACAGAGTGTATTCGCTGGAAACGCAGATCTTTCATTAATTGTTGGCGAAAAGCCTTACTAGTCAGAATGGAAACACTATCGAAGAGTTAAAGAAACAGATTACTTGCGTATGCAAGAGAGAGAGAGAGAGAGAGAGAGAGAGAGAGAGGAGGGGGGGAGAATCTCGTTACTCCTGGCTAAGTGCAACCTTTTCAATGGGTATTTTCGGGAAATAAACAGTTTTCACGTAGATCTGCTTAAGTTGTAAACTGAAAAACAAAACAGAATCCATACCCCCTCCAGAAACCAGGGTATCTCGTCGATGCCGATTCCGATTTAATATGTATATACCTTGGTGTCGCTCAATTTTACATTGAAACTTATGAACTATATTATACAATAATAATGATAATAGCAATAATAATAACAATAATATTAACAATAATAATAATAATAATAATACCAAAATGTGAACGGAGGAAAAACAAAAACAGAATGACCAAATCCGACAGAAACAAAACTCTACTGGGGTAACATATGGGAAGAGAGACAAGATCACAATAGAAATGCCGAATGGCTGAAAGACATGAAAGAAGAGTTACAACAAATGTTACATGATAAGGGCTGTCCCCTTTTCATGTAAGTATAAAAATAGAGAGATTAGTTAAAATGAAAATGAAATAGCAATAGGCGAAATTCGAACCTCGTAACTTAGGTTTAGAAATAGATTACGTGTGAGAATTAAAAAGAAGGAATATAAAACAAACAATTGTTTAGAATAGAGATTAAATATTTCAAGAAAAGAATGTGCACTGTCAAGTTTGTTATGAAATTTTAATTGAAATAATGCAGCTATAATATAATGTTTTTAACATATTGGAAAAATAGTTTACTGAGTATAGGTTAAAATTCCTCTTGTAAAAAAAGGAAAAGTTTTGGACACGCATGTCCAGAACACGTGAAAGAGGCACATGTTTTAACATGTGTATGACGTCCCGGAAAATAGAAAGTTCTAGGGATAGAGAAAAACAGAAACTGAGAGAAACTCAGAGAGTCTGGAGTTGGGAATTCGAACGTCTAGGAAGCGAGACGGTCACTTTGAAACTAAAATGTGAAGCTTTGAATTCTTGATGACGAAAACCACGGCCGGTCGTGACGAAATAAACCATCAGGTGTTTTGATAAAGCGTCTTTGTGTTTGTGATTCTTAAAAAAGGTAAAGTGAAATTTGTATTATATATCTGTGTTATAAAATGTCATTACATACACGTCCGAATCTCATATCCACAATGTGAATCTACATCATATCCACACTAAGACTGACTGAAGACTATCTCCTCAACCTAAGAGTTTCTTCTTCTAAACGTCTAAGGAATGAACATTTAAAATATAGGAATCTCTCATAACATGAACAATCTCTCTTGCAACAACATCTCCCTCAACACATCACTTGTAATAAGACTCTCTCTCAACGACAAACACTCTAATAAGACTCTTTCTAGGCATCACTTATAATAAGACTCTCTCAATGAAACCCATATGTAACACAAATCGAAGAAGGAACAGTGAATGAAATCAGCAAGGAAACCCTAAAGCAGACCATAGGAAAATGGCAAACTGGAGAGCACCAGGCCACGACGGGACACATGCATACTGGTTCAATAAATTCACAACCTTACACGAAAGGCTAGCCCAAAACCTGAGAAGATGTATACAGGAAGGAAACGTGCCAGACTGGATGACAAATGAAGGATTCGGAGAAAGGAACCGTCGCCAGCAATTATAGGCCAATCACGTGCCTACCCACCATGTGGAAGATACTGACAGCACAACTGAGGGAACAAATCTACCACTCACTGAATAACCGTGGACTCATCCGCGAGGAGCAGAAAGGATTCCAAAAAAGGGGAAAGAGGAACAGATGATCTGCTATATGTTGATCAAAAGGTTCTAAAGGAGGTAAAAGGAGGAGGAAAAATTTAGCCATGGCATGGATTGACTACAAAAAAAAGCGTACGACAGGATCGCCGAAGCATGGATAATAGAATGCCTAAAATGTATAAAATACCAAGCGGGATCACCAATGAAATAGAAAATGCAATGAAAACATGGAGACTGGAACTGACAGGTGATGGACAACACATAACAGAAATTAACATACAAAGAGCCATCTTCCAAGGAGACTCATTATCACCATTACTATTCATCATAGCTATGATGCCCTCGAACAGTATTCTGATAAAGTGCCAAGCCGGATACAAGTTTCCCAATAGGGAGGACAAAATGAACCACCTGATGTACATGGACGATCTGAACCTTTTTGCAAGGACCGAAAGGGAGCTAGATACACTAATTAACACTACCAGGATCTTCAGCCAAGATATCCAAATGGGATTTGGAATGGAAAAGTGCGCACAACTAGTTATAAAAAAAGGGAAAACTGGAAACAACAGAAGGCATGGAACTACTCAATCACTAGGAGAACAAGACGACTATAAATACTTGGGAATTCTGGAAGCCGACCCTATCAGATCAAAAGAAATGAAAGAGAAAATTGGAAAGGAATACCTCAGGAGAACAAGAAAACTCCTGGAAACGAAATTATATAGCAGAAACCTAATAAAAGGTATAGATACATGGGCAGTATCACTAGTAGATACTCTGAACCGTTTATAGGATGGATAAAAAAGAACTGAGACAACTCGACCAGAAAACCAGGAAACTCATGACCATGCAAAATGCACTACACACAAAGGACGATATTGACAGACTCTACGTGAAAAGACGGCGGGAGAGAACTGATCTGTATAGAAGACTGTGTGAATGACACACAAAATGAACTAGAAAAATATATAATGCAAAACACTGAAAGGATAATTATGGCAACGAGAGACACGGAGAAAACCAACAGCACAGAAAACAGGGAGACAAACGACAAAACGAGAAAAGAGAAATGGGAAGAGAATTAACTCCACGGAAGATTCATTAGAATGACAAAAGATGAGAATAACAAAAACACCTGAACATGGATGCGAAAAGGACATATAAACCGAGAAACTGAATCACTAATAACTGCAGCACAAGATAACTCGATAAGAACTAACTACATCAAAGCACGGATCGATTAAACACAAGAAAATAGCAAATGCAGACTATGTGGACAAAGAGACGAAACGATGAACCATATAATAAGTGAATGCAGCAAACTGGCCCAAAAGGAATACAAAAACAGGCATGACCAAGTGGGGAGGACAGTGCACTGGGAATTGTTCAAACGACTGCAATTTAAGCGTACAAATAAATGGTACAAGCATAAACCCGCAACAGCACTCGAAAACTAGAACCACAAAATTCTATGGTACATGCACATACAGACGGAAAAACCCATCCAAGCAAGAAGACCAGATGTCGTAATAATTAACAAGAAAGAAAGCTGTCTATGTTGGTCATGAGTATTTACGTCGAGTGGGTACGGGAACTACCAGATCGTTACAACTAGTTCCTTTTAATTTTTTGTAAAACAGGCGTAGGGATTCGATGGGAAAGCAATTGGAGCTTGGCCGAAAGTGCGGGATATATTTGATAGGAGACTGTTCATGGATCATCTCTAAGAGATAATATTTGCTTTATCGGTTGTAAGCGCTTTCCCTTTCCATAAAACTAAATGAAACTAACTATATACATTAGTACTCACAGTTTTGTTACACAATTCATACCGATCAGTTAATAATTTTACGATTGAATATTATGTTAAAAGCGAAATTGTGTTTCTGTGGAGAAGCAAAATAATAAGTCGACGATATGTTCCAAAAGAAATACATGTTATTTTTTATTCTGTTTGACTGAATCAGAGGTGCTTTCAAATTGCATTTCTATGTTGAAATATCAATTAAGAAAGAAACACCTGTCACTGAATGCGTCAGAAGTAGAAATGTCTCAATAGATCCCTGGCAAATGTACATAGGCTATACTGTTGACTATGTAGAAATATAAATTATGGAACACATAAAGTAACTTGTTTCTTAAACTATATCCGAGAGTGAGGCTTCAGCTTGCGGGCTTTGGGGAGTTTGGAGCCACCCTTTAGTTGCTATTGCTCCCAGGTCCACTGTAACCGGAGTGGTAGTACCTGTTAGGGTCTTAACTATGAGTTGGATAGGAACTGACTTGAAAAAACAAATATATTCTATTAAAAAGATTCTTTGAAATAACTGGATTCGGCATTAAATAACCTGAAAATTGTTGATATTCCATAAGACAAAAACAACCAACCAACAACCAACTCTCTAACTGAAATATCTTTCGTACTATTTCTTTTAGATAGAAATGTATCTCTGCATAAAATAACCTAAAACATTTGTGATCGGCAACTTTTAAACTCCAATCTGTTGTATGTCAAAATCAGTCGTAAAATTCTGAATTAAGTCTGCAAAAACCGATCGATAGACCCAGGTTACCGTTCGAATTACAGTAAGCGAGGAATGCAATATGGAAATGTCATCTAAAATGCATAAATCGTTAAATAATGTTTGATTTTTGATCCCCTTCGTTGTGTAGATTTACTTTTTTTAATTTCGTACATAGTAACATGTATTGCATATTAAGGCAAGAAAGAATGTTCGTATGCTACGTGAACTCAGTTTGCAGGGTTAAAGGTGTATATACTGCTTCATTTGGTTGTAGCTGTTCGCAGCTGGAGTTGCCCGGATTTCTTAATGCAATAGTATTATTATAAACCTATATTTTTAATTTTGAAATTAAATGCTTCCAAATGAATTAAAAGTATTCGAGTATAACAGAGCATTTTGGTCATGTATTCTGAAAATATTAAGCGTGAAAAATTAAGAAGACAAAATTCATAAGAAAAAGGTTCCGGCTTGGTTCGATTGTCTAAATAAAAAATTGATTATTTACAAATAGTGAGGAATGGGCAAATTATGTAAATATATTCATACGTTAATAAATTATGCAAATATATTCATACGTTGATATATTAAATAAAATGTAAAAGACCATCTTGGTGATTTCCTTATGAAGTAATCGTTTTACATATATAAAACAAAGACAATACATTTAGTTAACCTTATTCTATTGAGGACGTACAAAAATCCTTAAAAGTGATATACTAGCAGAGAGACCAGATGTTTCCCGGATTGAATGAAGATCAATGAATGTTTCACACTCCCATATTTTTATTGTCAGCAAAATCGGTAAAATCGTAAATTTTTCAGTCAAATTTATTGATTGCTTTCTCTTGTTAGGAGACCCATCGTGATACCCTGGGAGGGGGCTTCACATGCCCCCTGAAGTGGTTTAGTCCACAATACATTATAATCTATATTGCACTGTAGAGAACGTATTGTTGATATCATAAAATTATTTTTTATATAAAATCGATTGAATAAAAAGTTAAAGTGCAAAAGTCGAGTATCGAGCTTCAATTTTGCTCTAAACAGAAATATTCATTTTTGTCACGCCCCTGTTATATCAGAAAACATACGGTTGATTTTTATATGCGTGTCATTTCTGTCTGTGCAGTTAGAATGGCTTGAATTTGAGCTTAAATTTTAAAAAGGCAATTGTCATGCTGCAATTGTTCTTTAAACAGAAACATCACTTTGAAACGCACCATGTCATATTAAAAACCTATTGTTGATTTTATATGTCCACCGTTTCGGCTTATGTGCTAATAAATCTTCTCAACTGCATTTGTAATGTTAGGCTGTATAAGATGTTAAGTTTGGCCAGAATCGCCTGCATCTTCTTTCGTCAGATTATTTTGATTATCGAGTGTCGATACTTATTGGATACATTCCGAGACAAACCATGTCGAAGAACATTGCCAAGCACATAAAATGCCTTCGTATGAATTTTCACAAAAATCAGCCTAACCGTTTTCAAGTCTAAAAGAAACAAATACACACACAGACATACGCAGACCCACACAGACACAGACCCACACACGCACTGAGTTCCTTTATATAATAGAGATTTAAAGTGAATACTTATGCGATATATAATAAATCCATGGGAAGTGCTCGTCTGAGCTCCAATCTCTGGTCCCCCGATCTCGCCAATATTTCACGAAACCACTGCCAGTAAGTTTCCCCTACTTTTTATCTGTGCCTAAATCAAAACGTAGATTCTATGAACAAAGCTTCTTTCTTAGAAATGCGCGCCTGTGGAACTCTCTTTTGTTTGCCTGTTTCCACCTAATTACAACTTTGATGTCTTCAAGTCCAACATAAAAAAGTTCTGATAAACCGCCCTCTTAAGTAAGACACTTTATCATACCTCCAATACTAACGATTACTACGATATTGCCCCATTGATTACTGTACACGCAATAGCCCTTATCCCCGAGTGTCATCCGGGCCTTGATAAGTGGTGACCTCCATGTAAAAAAAATCAAAACAGAAGAAATCGAATCACTGTACTTACCAGAGAACTAGTGAGTTTCAGTTCATCTGACTAACGCTCAAATGAATAAGCTATAAAAAGTTCAGCTGGGCAAATGTCAACTCATCTGTGAAGATCGTTGTAATTTTTCTTTTTCGATGGAAGTGCCGACACATTAATTCATTAAGTATTGCTGAGCTACTTCATTAAAAAGATATTTTTAATCAGTAAAGTGAATAAATATAGGTTATGGCGATCCACAGCCTCATTTACTTTAGCATCAGAATAAGAGAAACAAGTCACTCCTTTTTCATGAACACTAAGCTTACACTTGATACACAAGTAAATGAGTGATTGTCAAGGGGTTATCAAGTACAATTCTTATGTCCTTGTACTCGAATTGACTGTGAATTTTACTCTGGTCTCTTGTCAATGAGCAGAACAACTTATTTTAATGCCAATCATAATGTAAGAGAAAAACGCATTTGATATGTAGTTTGCTTGAAGCATTGTGTGGGATAGGTGTGTAAAAGAGATTTAGAAGGCTGTCACAATGCGAGGAATGAATTATAGTCGCCGTTGGTAAGAAGAGACGAGAACAAGTGGCGATTTACAAATCAATAAGTACATATATATATATATATATTATATATATTTATTCAGTTGTATGCTAAAATGTCTTACTTGTAAGTCTATGCGACGTATTCCATTATTAATTTCGGAAAAGATTCCCCTTTTCAAATGGTGTGCGTACCAGGTCGATTCAATGCATGCTGGATGAAGGACCGGAAGTTGTGTAGCTATGTGAGGCCTCGGGGCAAATGTGAGCAGGGGATTTATGTATGGTATGATTAGGTAATTAACATGTTTATAAATTTGCTATTTTTATTTATTTGTCTTTATTTTTATTTTATTTATTTATTTATTTTTTGGTTTATAACTTGTTTTAGCGTGAGCTTTTTTTATTGTTCTCTGTTATGTTGTCTTTATCATTATTACTATTATTTATTTATTTATTTATTCTGCTGATGTATGGGTGTCTCTGCTTTTCTGGGTCACTTGAGTCGCTACTGGGCTGCGTCCGGTCGACTACTGTAGGGGCGGGATGTCAGAGAGGAGGAGTGGTCGGGGTCGGCAGCTGATGGTTTGGTTAGTGTTGCTTGGGGTAGGAAGATAGATGAAGGGAAGGATAGGGGAATAGGGGTGACATTCCTTGGGAATTGTTAATTTATTTATTTTCATGAGTGGTAGTAGATTTTTATATTTATTTATTTTTTTTTAATTTTTATTTTAATTGGTTTGTATTACTTCAGCTAACTTTTAATTTTAGTTGGTTTGTATTAACTTTTGATTTTAGTTGGTTTGTATTACTTCAGTAACTTTTAATTTTAATTAAATTTTATTTTAATATATACTGCTGTTTTATTTATTAAGTTTCTTTTAGTATATTATTGTTATTTTATTTATTTTTTATTTTTTGTATTATTTATATGGGAGGAGGTTGTGGTAATGTCATGTTTGGAATGTGAGGCTGGCTGTGAGCGGTGTGCAGTGGTGTATCTGTTCTAATGGGTTTTGTTGTAATGGTAAGTGTTAGGTGGGAGCCGCGTGTAGAGTTATATAATGAATGATACATACAAAACATATTTGTTAACGATGAACATAATTAATATGCGGATAAGAGATATTTTAAAGATTAATTGCGTTCATAAATATTAGTAACTTTTATGTTTTTTTTAATTAAAATAAACTTTTCAATTAATTTATTTGTAAATCTGGGTGCGCCATTCAAATTTATTAAAAAATATACGTCAGAAATTATTTATCATCAATAAATTGTACGTTGTTTCAGTTTCGCTCACAAATGTATTTATCTGCCTAGGGATATATATATATATATATATATATATATATATATATATATATATATATATATGCGTGTGTGTGTGTGCCTTGCTAACCCAACATACCATTTATTGATAAAGTATGATTTTTTAGTATATCTATACACTATATATACTATAGCCGCACTGATGAGCAATGAAACAGCGAACCAGTACTGTATGTGGATGACTATATATATATATATATATATATATATATATATATATATATATATATATATATATATATAGTTGTGAAAAAAGGAACACTGAGCTTTTTCTATCCACGGTAAAAAGAAGGATAGAAGGAAAACATTTAAAGAAAAAAAAAGGAGAATTAAATAAAGGGATCTATTAAACCGACCAGGTTTAGTCCTCATTTTAAAGCAGAATTGATTTTTTTTTGTATAGGGAAACGAATTCAAACAGCGGAACGACTATATTAAATCAAACTATCGGAAAAAAAAACAGTGGGAACAATTAAAATGAATCGATCGTTATGATACAATGATTATCAAATAACATCGATAGATTTATATATGTATACATATTGACAAAGAGTTATTACAAGAAAAACAAAATAAATCCATGACCATTTTGTTACAAGAAGGGAAATAATAACAGCTTAAATTTACGTACGATCATTGTACGATCATTGCAGAGAGGATATAATATTTTATTGCAGATACCTTTTTATATATGGAAGATCCATCTCCTCTTCTATTGATTTGATTATTTATATGCAATATTGACAACGACTTATCGTAATTCTCATGCTTTTCTCACTAATATAATGGTTTGTTTAATAAAGTTTACTTACCATTCTGTGTTTAGATTTTGGCTTCACATCATTATCCCTCCATGAAATGCATTTATCGGTCACCCGCCTTCCCTCTCCATTACTGGTTAATCATAATAAAATGCCGATTCTCTAATTAACTGATTGCCTATTTATTTTCGTTTTTCTTTCTTTGTTTTTTTCTATTTCTTTCGCAATTATTTACCCATCTCACGTCTATCTTCTACTCTTCTCTCTCTCCTCCTCTATCTATTCCTAGCTTGTCTTGAAGTCGCCTCCCCTCGCATCTTGTCTTTTATCGATGACTTGGCTGCTGTTGCTGTTTATTTATTCAGTTTGTACATTTTCTAATTTCTCTTTTCCCTACTATAATAAATATTTATTTCTACTAAGTCTGATGAAATTATCAGTTTGTTAACACGCCTCGGTAATCGAAACATGTGTTACCAAGCAGATTAAAAACGGTAATAAACGCATATTTTACACTACAGCAGTACGAGCACTTCCCTAAGGATTTTTACCATTTACTACTTACTCATTATCTATCTATCTAATTATATATATATATATATATATATATATATATATATATATATATGTGTGTGTGTGTGTGTGTGTGTGTGTGTGTGTGTTCAATTCAAATATTCGTGTAAAAAACATATGAAAGAATCGGCATAGAAACTAGGAGGGACTTGCTGATTATCGCGATCGGTAATATCACGAAATCAAGAGCGGCATCAAAAGAGGCGAGGAGAAACTCATTGGAGGCAGAAGACGCGGGCCTGTCGTACTAAATGACTGCGAGGCGCGCGACCATGTTCCCCTTCAGGAGAATCAATACGAAACAAGGGACGCCAATGATGTTGGTAAAAACGTTTGTTGGATTGTCAACTAGAAAACAATCGTGTAGAGTAAGCGTTCCTTGTTTTCTCATAAAAAATATTTGTAGCGTTTAACTTGTAAATATAAGATGAAAATACAAATATTAAAATAGGAAATATATCTCCCGCCTTCTTTTATGTATCACTAGTTCAAAACGTAGAGCCATACTATATATTAAAATGAGAGAAAGCTGTTTAATATACAGTTTGAAGCAGAGATAACTAATATACGTTTCTAAAAAAAATAGGATGCTTTTCACCAAATTTATTGATTTATATACAATAAAATGTACATCATTTTATATATAAGATAAAAGCATGTTAAGATTCTGGAGAGACTAACTCTAGTAAAATCGATGTTACTTTGATACAGCGCTTTATTTCTGTTCTTACACATTTTCTCATAATATTTGTTTAGATATAAAATATTCATTTTGGTATTTAAACGTAAATGTTGATTTAACTCTATAGGTTAATATTATGCATCTTGTAAATGCGATGGAATTTATATTTACAGATATTCTAATTATGTATTGAGGTTTAACTATTTTAAAATACTATCTCACAGCTAAAATTTCCTTTGCTGATATTCCCCAATATCTGACACGAGTCCGAATGACTTTATTACGTTGGTTGTCGATGACATACTTTTTAATTTCGGCGAATTACAATTCTTAAAATATCTCTTGGTATAGTTAAATAAAAAGCATAAGAACGTTGGGACTCTGTAAAGATACGGCACCTACAGCGAAAGTAAAAATTTGAGAAATTTGAAAAGGAAATAAGCAACTGAATAACATCACTCATCCATTTATTAAAGACAATACTGAAGACTTTCGCTGAAACTAATGTAAAACGCTTTTTTAAAAAGTTAATATTTCTACGAAGGTAGATTTAAGGTTTTTGCATGTGCAGATTGAAAATGAGAGGTTCAGCAAATCGAATCTACATATCAGCTTCTCAACTGGAGAATCAACATCATTAACGATGTCGACTCATAAAGAAGAAGACGAGGCTGACGGAAGGGAAGATGGATAGAACTGGTCATCGATCAAACCTCAATGCTGTCCCCAGTAAATGTACAATTAAGTCGTGACCATTTAAAGTAAGTTTTCCACTTCGACATAATGAGACTTTAACGTGTCTACAAAATCATTTTATCTGATTAGATTTGCTTAGAGAACGACTATAAAGAGATCAACTTTTAACTGCGCCGAACTGTTTAATTTGTACGCTACCATCTGTATACTTGGTAAACTAAAACCATATATTCGTGGAACTATAAACGAGACAGTATAAGTCTGCCAAATAATTATACGGTACTTGATATTTATCTCCCTCCCACGACCAATAGATGTGACAGAAGGGTCGGAAAGTGAGATTGAAGACCCAGCGCATTTAAGGGAGAACACTCTGAGTTACAATAATGCCCGATAAACCCTCTCGGCCTTTTAACGTAGGGGCATTTCAAGAAACTAATCCTTTCTCAGAGAAAAGAATGCAAAGGCTGTGGAGGTTGACCTCCTAGAACTGCACATGACTAAGGACATACTTCAGGCAACAGGTAACAGGCCACCTCAACAATGGCTTAGTCTGTGTTGGTATTCGTGCCGAGCAAAAAAAAAACCCGTTTGGGTTCTTGATAAGTAATTTACATTTTGACCGCTAAAATAATTGTCCGTAATAAAATAAATGCTGTTTCATACATACACATTACACCAGTATTTTTATTATATAATCAGTAAAAAACATAGTATTTATGTTACGACAGAATAGCGTGCAAAATATCCATATTTGAATAAATATGTTCGTATTAAAAATAATTGTTTTCCCCACTATTTATGTGTCATTATATATACATTTTTTAGGTTTTCGGCAGTATGTAATTTACCCATTATTATTTTTAATAGCTCTTGAACAAATCATCCACTTAATAATATAAATGCAACAGTCTAAAACAATATAACGAACATTAGCATTTAAAAAATGTGATCATTAATTCCGCTTAATTATACTTCCGGTTTTTTTTTTTTTTGTAATAATTTCTTAATCGCGTTTTATAGCTCCTTACATAAAATGGCTACACGCAAAACAAAAATAATATACTTATTTGACCTTCGAAAATCGAGTCGTGTAAAAGTAACTAATTCCTGATGCAAAACCTCCTAGAAAATATCTATGTGTTAAAATAATAAACGTTATCATAATGATTTCTATTTAATAATTTTATTAAGAGAGACGAAAACAGCCATGTTATTAATAAAATTTTTATAATTTTATAAAAAATTTATATAATTAACAATTGCTACAAATATCTGTAAAAATTCGAGGGAATAGAAACATGTTTAATTTTGATAAAGATAATATATTTTTGGATAATGTAAAATATTAGTTTCTGGACAGAAAAAATAACACGCAATAAATATGAGTCAATTAACATTTCTTAACGTAAATGAGATAATTTAATAAGTACTAATAAAGAAATTAATTTAGAATTTCATTACTGCATCTCTTGGAAGACAATAATGTTCCGTAGCTTCTTTTCTCGGTAAGGAAACATAAATTAAAATAAGTCTTGCCATACAACTAATTAATAAATAAAATATGGGGAATCAATAACGTGTAATTAATATAATTGAATAGTTTTCCTTCTAGTATTCGAACAATTTGAACATATTGTAAAGTTGTCTTGCTAAATCAATAAAAAAAACTCATTTTCTTATTCTAACAGTTTAATAATTCACTTGCTATGGCAACCATCTTAATTTTAAATCCTCCTCTACTTTATTTTAATCATTATTCACTAGTATTTGTAAACAATATGTCCAAGCATATGTAAGCTTTGTCTCAATACTCCAAGCATAGCATAATGAATTGAAATATAGAATTCCTCAGCAAAATTAGTGTCATTCATTCATTATTCAGATAGTAAGCATTCGCCAAATATGATAAAGTTCTGGAACATGTTAGTGATTTTACGACCCTCCCATTACTTTTTTGTAATCTCTTTTTCACTGCTGTCATATTGCTAGTCTCAGTCTTTTGTGTAAACATTATTATGCTATGTGTTCTTAAGAATTATTTGATTTATTACCTGCTTATTATTTTCTATCGTCGCATATTTATGCTTTTCCCACAACATTATTCATGAGAGATTGCTGAATCTCTGGATTGCAATTCAACTCCCTCATTTCGTACCTGATGTTATTCTTCAATTCTTGCAGGATTTGGATGTGACGTGTCGATGTCTGCCAGCTCGCGTAACGAAATAAGGGAGTTAAATCGCAATCCAGATATTTTCAATCTGTCATGAATAATGTTTTGGAAAGAGCACAAATACCCGAAGCTGAAAATGGGCAACACTTAAAATACATTATTTTTCATAAATAAAGATTGTTTGAATTTTGCATTTTTTACAATAAAACTTTATAATGTCTTAGTCAGATTGTGTTAAAATGAAAGAAAGTCATCATCATAATAAAGAATCTGTTTAAGTAGAAAACCCTTTAGTGACTTTTCGGGCACGCTGTAACCAGTAGCGTTTTATACAAACAGCAAAAATCAAAACATTTCCGGATTTTTGTGATGAGGGTTGATAATTTTACTTTTTGAATGATATGGACTCTGTTTCCATCTTGAATATTGTTCTCAAAACCTTTATGATATAAATAAGTACTAGCAATGCCAGTTATATAACGGATACCTCGTAAATAATGATCAGTACTAAGGACAATCTTATAAAGGGTTAAGATATAATCCGAAATATGTGCAACTGTAGGAAGAAAATTAGGAAATACTTTAGACTTTCATGCGGTCATATCTAACAGAACGAATACAAATGAAACCTGTGGAGTAGATAAAAAGGTTTCGGTCAGAATTCCATAGAGATTTGCAAGCTTGACACACGCATTGCCGAGCTTGACGCAACACACCTGATCTACGTCGACATTTACATCCACCAAAAAACCATAAGAATAAGATCACAGAAAGAAAATATAGCTTCATAATTCAATTCATAGAGAATGTGAATATTTAGATACATCCAATGTGGTTTATGTCTATTGTATTTTGAACTAATACATCAACACTTTATTCTGTTTGACAAATAACTTAATTTACTACGTATTAGCATGTAAACTTGACCTTGCCCGAGATTGAATAATAGTCAATGAATGTTTCACACTCATATTTTTTTCATCGAAATCGGTTAAATCGTTAATTTTTAAAAATAAAATCGATTGATAGCCTACTGTATTTAGGAACCCATCGCGATGCACCACGATAAAGTTTCGAATGCCTAACTGCAGTGACTTCGTTCACAATACATTGTATGCTATACAAAAATATAGAGAACAGACTCTTTATTTTATAAAATTATTTTACATAATGGCTTATATTAAAGTTTAAAACGCAGAAGTCAAGTGTCGTACTTTAATTGTGCTTTAAACAGAAACATTTATTTCGAACGCGCCCTGTAATATTAAAGAACCTAGTGTTGATATTAAATGTCTAGACTTTTCGCCTTGTGTGTTAATAAAAATGTTCAAATGCACGTGTGATATCAAGTTGTGTAAGATATTAACTTTGGTCAATATCGCCTGTTTATTCTTTTATCGGATTCTTTCGATTATCGATACTTATCGCTGACATTCTGATAGAAAACCTATCTAAAGACACTACCATGCACATATAATACTTTTATGTGAAATTACATAAAATTGACTAAGCCGTTTTAGAGTCCATAGGGAACAAACTCACTCACACAAACACAAGACAACATATATTATATAATAATAAGGTTTAGGTTATTGTAGAAATGTAAAATGTACGATTTTTTCTTGATCCCCACGATTCGTCTGTTGAACATAACAAACTGATATTCATATTGAACATAACAAGTTGAAATAGATATTGCACGTAACAAGCTTATATTGATATTGAACATAACGAGCTGGTCGTCTCACTATATTCACGGTAGTGGTGTGGCAATTGCTTTACTAATTACTTCAATTGTCTATAACACAACAAAACTTTAAGCGAACTGTAGCTCAGTGATTCATGTTTCTTCGCATTCCATTCTTACATTCCCTTAAAGCAATTTATGTTACGTATACGTATCCCATTGGACAACCAGGAATAAGACGGTTAAAATAAATGAAACACGATAGAAATGCAGCTGAATATATGCAACTAGTAATAGCGGGACCCGTGGAAATTTCACAGCGGATTTTTTCAGATGTAATATATTGAGGTTGGCATTCTGGGGGATTATTTAGCGTAAATGGAGACGTTCTGATATTATGGTAGCTCTTTTGTTAAAACTAAAAAGTATTTATTTAAGCTAGTAAGAAATGCCCAGCATAGCCCGGGCGTAAAATGCGTTTAAATATATTATTCTAATTCATGCAAATTTCGTATATATTATTATAGAGACACTTTTCTATCGATTCTAATATATTGTAAAGTTGTGATTTCTAAAATGAAAAATTATCCATATTATTTGCGTGCATCAGCTTGAATTGAAACCGAAACCAAAACATATGAAGAATATATATATATATATATATATATATACAGTGGAATCTAAAAGAAAGCCTGACCTTGTCATTTTCCCCAAACCCACGAATTCAAACTCAATTGAATGTAACTGTTTGAACAACCTATACCTAACTTATTACTCTATAATTTTACCTGTTCATATTTGACTTTTAATTGAAGCATGGTAGTATTCACGTGAATTTTTAAAAATTAACTTCAAATCGAGAAGGCAAAAAGAAACTACGAAACAACAGATGAGCTTAAAACTACTTTTTAAAATAAATAAAGCATCTCAAAACCTCCGCAGCCTCAGAATCGGCTCCCCTAATTCAAACAACAGTGTAATCTTGTTAAAAAAGTCTCTCTTTATACAGAGAAGAACTGATTCAAGAACATTTTTTTCGAGGCTGTGTTGCAAGACGTAAACCATTGATTTTTGCAAGGATCAGAAGGCGCCGTTAGAACTTCGTCAGATGCAATGAAAGATATGACCTTTCATATTGGTGGAAAATGATTTTTAGCGAATAAAGCAACTTCAATAGGCAAAGCGGTGATGGTAGGCAGTGCTCCCGTCGAAAGAAGGGAGAAGAATTTCATCCTAGCTACACAGCTCCAACGCTGCAAGATGGTGGAGGTTCAGTTTTTGGATGTGGCGTTATTTGTGCTAATGATCCAGGGTCTATAATTCGATTGCAAAGTCAAATTAATTCGACCAAGCGCATTAATATGTTTAATTAGCATTTTCTACCCTACGTGGGTCGGAATTTGTATCATAAAGCCATCTGTATGCAGGATAATTCTATCAATCACATAGCTGGCAATGTAAAAGTGGTTCCTTGAAGAGCATGATATTCCGTGTTTGGATTGCCTTTACAATCTCCAGACCTTAATCCTATCGAAAACATATGGAATTACATCAAGCAACAGCTACGCAATAATAAAATTTAAAATCTTGAAGAACTTTGAACAAAAATTAAAAAGAAGTTGAGTACCCTTTCGCCGGGGTATTGCCGCAGAGTATTTCAAGGAATGCCAAAAATATTGCAGACTGTCAAAGTGCGGAAGGGCTATGCTACTTAATTAGTTCATTGTGTTTCTGTTATATTTGTGTTGCCTTGATGTTCAAAATTTACATTCAAATAACAAGTTTTCATTGTGCAGCGTTTCTTTCTGCCTTCTCGATTTGAAGTTAATTTGTTAAATTGATGTGTACACTAGAATATATCATTAAAAGGCAAATATGAACATGTAAAATTATAAAGAAATAAACGCCCAATTAAATGAAGTATGGAATGTTTTAGCAGTTACATTCAATTTAGCTTAAATTTGCGGTTTTTTGAAATAATGACAAGTGCGGAATTTCTTTTTGGCACAACTGTATATATAACTTGAGGTCCTTCAGCTATAATCGTAACTTAAACCAATAATTGTAAAGAATTATTGATAAAATGTATAAAAATAGATAACTCGAGTGTTATCTGCTATAACTGAAACCTGAACCAAAACTTATGAAGAATTCTTGGAAGAATTAATGATTACAAGACATGGAATGCCATAATAATTAAACGACAGTAACTCGGAAGAAAAATATATAAACATAACACAGAAAATAACACACAAGATATCGTATTAATATATAGATCCTAAAGAGAAAAGAAATCCATTTTTCACTTTTACCTATCATGTTATACTTCTGCCAATGATTCAACTTCATATATACGTAGTTTTGTAGCCTGCAGACCGGTGATAATTAATGCAAACAGAGTTGTATGATAAACAATATGTACATTATCAAAAATATGTTACAGAAGTACACGTTCTGATTCTCGAGTTCATGTAACAGAGCGGGAACATTCGTTTACAATTGCAGACCCGTTTGCAAAGTGACGTCATTGTAGGAAAAAGAAAAAGATTGTAATAAGAACGTGTGCACAGATATACAATAGACGTTCGATATAACAAAGGTTACAAAGAAAGAGCACGATCCCATTTTATCCGATAAAGTATACGGAAATAAATGTTATTAAATCGGGAAAAGTTCATCAAGTTTTACTTTTTGTTCTTTCTTTGTGACATACCATATAAATATAAGGCGAAAAGAAAAGTACGAGTTCTACTTGGGCGAAGAAACGAGCGACTCGGGGAAGAGAAAGCCTCTTTTGCTGGCCAAAGACAACGCTAAGTGTTGGTGTGTCGAATTGAGAGATAAGAGGTGTTCCAATCCGTTTATTTTCTTCTCTTTTCTTGAAAGTTATTTCATACTTCATAGGAAAGTGTGAGTTTTACTCGGCAGAAACTATTGTAAAATACACCTATGGATATTGTCTCATGAATACACTTAGTTAATAAGAAGTTAGATTTATAATATCTATATTCGTCTCCTTCCGTACATGAATCGATTGCCACCGGGTCTAATCAACCAAATATAATTGTTGTATTTTCTACTTAATGATGTCTATATACTTTTCAGGAACTTATATATATATATATATATATATATATATATATATATATATATATATATATATTTCTTCTACGATATACTAACTCGGACGTTAGTCTTTATGAAATTAACCTTTTTTGCAGAAAACATTTAGAACTGATTACTTTCGATAGACTGATATATGGTTACATTGTGCGCCCTTGTTCTTTTTACCCAGCGTAAATCCAACCATCTAAAAAAAACAGCCACCCAAAAGTAACATGGTTTCGTCGATTTCTATCTGATATTACCTATAAATCTATAAGTGCAGTTAAAAATTTTTCATTAAAACAACCTTATTTTTCTGTAACATAATGCACAATAATTGTTGGCCTTTAAAAAATTAAACGCGCGTAATGGCCATAATTTTCAATACAATGCAACCCACAGCGGGTCATTGCGTTATGTTTATTTTTTGTTTCGAAAAGGGGAATGTTTCCACCGGTTAACGCCGGTTACGGAGTCCTGCTAATTTAGTATAAGATAATTTAATATTAAATAGTTGAACTAAGAGGTTATTAAAAAATAACGCAATTTTTAACGAAAAGAGACTGATTGTACGAAATGTAAATATTTAATACAATTTATAAGCAAGTAGGAACATCTCATAAAATCTACAATAACCACATATGCTTTTAAATATGGATTATTGCGAAAATATATTTCATAACTAAAATCGATTGACATAATTATGACCTTCTTATAGTTTTCTTTTAGTTTTGGCACTTTTACAGAAGTATAAGCAATCTTTTTTCTTTAATACTAACCGCACTCTAACTTCACCATTACTTCATCTAACCGTTAACCTAATCTAAGCTAACTCTACGTACTAGGTAGATCTTGAAAAATATTTCTAATGGAGCATCTTCAATTTTAATAACTATTTTTCTATGTAAGAAGTCTAAAATTATTTATTTACTATTTAAAAGGGCAAATCCCTTTTAATAGAATTGTTATGCGACTATATCTAAGACTGTAATTACACATTTCCAAATATTTTGCATGACTAATTCTTACGTATACAAACTAGTGATATAAAAAGTTCGGCAAAATTTAAACGATCGAAAATTATAATGGACTGTTTTTGATGAGCATCGATTTCAAAAACGGAATTGCTAAATTAAATCTTCCAATTGAACCACGTATTCAAAGTGAATAAGGTGAAATAAGAGATTTCTTTGAGGTAAATCATTCTTTTCTTTTCAGGCTTAAGAACACATAAGTTGGCACACAAAAAAGATTAAAAACAAGCAGGTCTAAACAGACTAAAATACCTTAGAAATAGCAAATGACGTACTCCGATGTCACATATGCGTAAACTGCTATTCAAATCTTAGTCAAATTTAATATGAATGTGAAAATATAATGGAATGTAATTTAAATTATCACCATATGGGTAAAAACGAATATTTATTTTTTGGACATATATGTAAACTCTAGTAAGCTTCGCTACATGCTTTAAAACATTACAGCTCAGAGGCTTGATCAGTTGTTATGTATTTATAGCAGCATGCAAGTATCGACATTTATGTGTACATTTGTGTTTCCTCAATTAAAATCTACTTAATATGGTTTCTTTCCACAGCTTACGTCTACTAGTAAACAACCTTTCCTAGAGAATGGTAATTCATGTTCTCAAATATGATAATATTAATGCATTTTCTTATAACAGTATTCATTTTTCTGTTTCCCAAAATGGCTGTTCTGCTGATTTATGATATTTTGTAGCTATTTTAAAGTAATAGCAAAGGAGATACCTTCTTGAAAAATCCTACTTGAAAATCTGCAAAACTTGCTCCATCTTTTCCTCTTATAGAAATGTATATATGCTTATGAAGGATGTAGTCATATATTATTTTATTTCAATATTTAAAGATGCATGATGTCTTAGTTGTTGAGATTTTTAATATATTAATAAATGTGGATCGAATTGTTATAATTCTTCATAATTCAAAATCAAGCCACACTTTCTTTGTGTATATCTCTTGTGTATATCTCTTGAAAAGTTTTGGAGTTTTCAGTTAAACACAGAATTCTGTTGCATTAAAATTTTCTCCTCCTTTGTGTCTATATCCTCCTGTACATCACCGTCTTTATTTCTATTTCTTATACTTCCATCACGTTTCATTTTATTTGTTTGTTTACCTTTCTCACCTAAGCTCATACCAAACAAGCTTTCGAAAAAAAAACGCCGCTATCAATCTATTTATCATTGCTTAAATAAACAATAGAACGAAACTTAAATGCTGTTCAATCTTCTTTAACACCTTTTTTCTAAGTATTTATTGACTGTCTTGATGTTATTAAATTAGACATAGTTTTTATTCATTGTTATTTTCTGTTTGTATTGAATTTGCAAACTGTTGATTCACACAAATATAATTATCTCATTTCTATCTATGTAGATATCTATACGGCATAATCGTGTTGACACACCGGTTCTCGTTAGATCACCAAAGTTATACAACATTGAGCCTGGTTAGTACCAAATAGGCGACTATTTGGGAATCCTAGGCTCTGTATGTGCTCTTCGCTACTCTCGACATTTGTTTTCAGTCGTCCTGAACATACACTCCACTTGCCTGTGGTATTTTACAATCTCGACTTAAGAGACGTGTGGTTGGAGAGTGCGTACCGCCCTCCACAAAAAAATCATGCGCTGGAACCTCTACGATGGGTACTCATAGTCTGTCAAAGACTGAATAAGTATTTTATATATGTATGAACGAGAAAATTATTGTTCAATATTAATAGGGACAGCACCCGGTATTAAGAAACGAAATAAATAGAATTTATATCTATCTAGATATCTATCTGGCATAATCGGGTTGACACACCGGTTCTCGTTATATCACCAAAGTTAAGCAACATTGAGCCTGGTTAGTACCAAATAGGTGACTATTTGGGAATCTTAGGCTCTGTATGTGCTCTGCGCTACTCTCGGGATTTGTTTCTGGTGGTCCTGAACATACACTTCATTTGCCACTGGTATTTAACAATGTCGACTCAGAAAACGTGTGGTTGGAGATTGAGCACCTCCTTCCACACAAATTTCATGTTCAGGAACCCTACGGTGGGTACCCATGGTCTGTCAAATACTGAATGAGTCTTTCTTATATATGTATAAACGATAAAATTATTGTTGCATATTGAAGGGACAGCTCCCTGTATTTAGAGAAACGAAGTAAATAGGATTGAAAACAATATTTATTAAAGGAAAATGCTAGAATCGAATTAAGTAATCAATAGTTAAAAATATACATATTGTTATTTAGATGTGATTTAAGGAATGTAGAGAATTGTCCATTATATTATAAATAACTATACAGTTAGGTCAGAGTTGGGACAATATAGATTAAGGCATGGCTTTGTATTGCCAGAAACGTGTTGGAGTCAGATGTAATATGTAAAATCCACGTGAAAACATTTACTTGTTAGAACACGTTCTGAAGTCACAAGGAAAGATAGTTTTAATATATTCAGTTAAGTTAGGGTTGGTAATCAGTTAGAAAGGTCGAGTTCAGGATTTGAGTTTGAAACAGTCAGAGGACGAGAGTTAGCCTAAGCTCCTTTCGAAAACGAAACAGAGAGGAGGAGAACAAAATGTAGAAACCTAAACCGGCATCGAATATCTTACCAATTTCATCATCAGCTGATATACATGTCTTCGTGTTATTTATGACATTTAAAAAGTAATGTGTTTTGTCTTCATCTCATAAAAGAACTTTATAGGAAATCCTTTCCAAAGTGTTAACTGTATTCCCTCCATGTAATGTATCATCCCTCCGTAATAAAAGGACTGTCCACTCTGCATGTCTCTTCACATCTATATCAGCATCCTTTTAACCATATGAACCAAACAAGTAATTGTATTCACCATCGTCGTTGCTGTATACGCCGTTATATAAACGATGTCACGGCCCGGTAAATATCTTCTCCTCCCCGATGTGTACTACACAACAGATATCGATTTAGTACCCCACTATTTCATAAAATTAATCCATCGAGTTATGTCCAAAAGCGTATACTTTATTGGTAGAACTTTGTAGACCAAGAAGACAACTTAATCGCGCGGTTTAAGATGCTTCTTAAACTTTGTTGTAGTTTCTCCTCTATATTATGTATATATATATATATATATATATATATATATATATATATATATATACTTCAATTACTCACATAAAATTAATATAGAAAGGTATAAATTTATGCGTAAACTTTAAGTATTTACTTCAAAATTGCTCAATACGTAGGTAGAGCTAGTTAGTAAGTTATAAAATATATATGGCGATTAAGATACACTGAATATTCCGCGTTTCATCCATTCTAGGGCTCTTCAGGCTTATATATATATTAAAGCCTGAAGTGTCCTAGAGTGGATGAAACGCGGAATATTCAGTGTAGCTTAATCGCCATATATATTTTATAAATTACTATATATATGTATATATATATACATATATATATATATATACATGCCTCTCAAATATAAGAGGTGACAAACAGCATAAAGGAAATAAGAAAATAAAATGGTGCGAAATCTTTTTAAAAAAACATGAGATGAAGGAATCATTCATTTTCAGAAGATTTCGGAAAAAAAAAGTTTTATATGCATATATATATATATATATATTATATATATATTTATATATATATATATAACTACTTAATTTACACACATAACATTTATATTACGAAAGTATATATTTATGCGTAAACTTTAAGTATTTACTTCAAAAGTGCTCAATACGTAGGTAGAGCTACTTAGTAATTTATAAAATATATATGGCGATTAAGCTACACTGAATATTCCGCGTTTCATACACTCTAGGACTCTTCATGCTTATGCGCATAAGCCTGAAGAGTCCTAGAGTGGATGAAACGCGGAATATAACACTGTAGCTTAATCACCATATATATTTTATAACATAACGCTGAATATTCAGTGTAGCTTAATCGCCATATATATTTTATAACTTACTATATATATATATATATATATATATATATATATATATATATATATATATATATTACCAAGTTAAATTGAACGGGAATTTAACGAGCTTATAAAGAGTTCTTAATAAAAAAATGCATGATATATTTTATTGATATAGACAAATGTATATGGTTGTAACGTCCATCTCGGACATGCTAATGTTTTCGAAGGTGGTCGGTAAAGAAATGGAGAAAAGGAAAAATGAAAAAAGTAAGATTAAGTGTAATCGAGATTGCCAGTGTAAGTGTATACAAAAAAGGTAATTACGGCATCATAAGAGGAGAGGAAAGGTAAACGTGAATCAACTATCTGTAAAGAGGGAAGGAAAGTGTCAAAACAGGAAATTTGTTCTGAAATAAAAATGAACTTCTTCAGTTAAAGACAACTTTATTATTGTCCATATCAATATATATCAATATATATATATATATATATATATATATATATATCAATATTTATATATATCAATATATATATATATCAATATATATATATATATATATATAGCTTTTATTTTTTATTACCGTTTTATCTGTTTGGTTACATATGTTTCAGATGTTGAACAATGTTTACGATCTAACAGCCACGTCAGACCTTACAGAAGTCTTATGTAAAGTCTGACGAGGCTGTTAGATCGTAAACATGGTCCAACGTCTGAAACATATGTAACTAAACAGATTAAACGGTAATAAAAAATAAAACACATATTTGATCTGCAATAGTATTGAGCATTCTCTCCAGGTTTTTATTAATTACCAGTTTTACCAAATATATATATATATATATATATATATATATATATATATATATATATATATATATATATATATATAGTTTTAGAACTCCGGATTTCCAGACTAATGGGATAGATAAACGTTTTTCCTTTTGGCAAAAATGTGTCGACTCTATGGTTCTTATTTAAATTAATGAAGTTTATTATGAAATAAGGTAGGATCTTTTGAAGTAGAACATCAAAAACGACATTATATTTGTATAATCTAATATATAGAAGCTACTTTGTGCGTCTGAGTTCCTTCCTTATAGAGTTGGAACAGCTTAGCGTATCAGTTGCAAATTTCACGCGGAATTTATATGTCCAGCGATGTTCTTAGATATGTCTTGTTCAGAAATTCAACCGGTAAGTATCGAAAATAAAAAAAATCTATCTTTAAATACTCTTTCTCTTGATACATAAAACGGGAGATTTTTACAGGGTAATATTTTTCGTTATATCGGCAAAGGTCGCCAATTTAGCCCTTTTCCACTAGATCCGGAGATTTTGTTTGCTATGTAATGGATAAAATTTAGATCTAGCGGCTCCCGGTTTTTTTCTAAAAAATCGGGAGATATATGGCACCCATAAGTCCGCAATTTGAGTTTTAAAAATAAAGAAACGCGATTGAAAGTACTTTAAAACATTAACTAAACTTATTCAGGTAAGTAGAAAAATAGTGTTTATTGTCTTTCGTAACATTTACTGACTATTTTTACGCATATTTTTGCGGGTAACGATTCTTAAACTCGCTATAAAATCGTTTTCTCCCAAGTATGTTTTATTGGGGCAGGGAGTCGAGCATGTCTAGATTAAAATACGTTTTAAGCACTCCCCTTAATTTAAAAGTATTTATTTATTTGGTAAAATGTAAAAAATTATTGTCGAAAATTATACAAAAATGTAATAACAGCAAAAAAAAAAAAAAACTTACACCAAACGCAGTAAAATTTAATTATCTCCGATATGTGTACTTTTAACGTGCTAAAACTAGTTTTTTTTTCTAATTTCAAAATATGTTGTTCAAAGTTATTTTTACACACTGAATTCAAAGAAATAAACAAAATGGCCGTTTATCGATTAATCGTTGAGGGGATTTGGATTTCTGAAAAGCTGTAAACAAATGACTTATTCTATCATTGATCCGAAGTTTGAGTTGCACTCCTACATTTATTGTTAGTGGTAGTCATAAGCTTTTCATACACTTTTTCAAGAATTGAATCCCCAATGGGTAAGACACAAGTCAAAAGTTATTTTTTTGTAAAAACAGCCTAAAGAAATGAAATAAAAAGAACGTACAAACAATTTAAGCACGTATAAAAGATACTTGAATTTACCGCGTTTTATGTGAGGTATTATTTTTATTTGATTATTCTATATTACGAGGAATTATTTGCCCGGTTAACTAATTCGCAAACATTTAAAAAAAAAAAAAAAAAAAAAAAAAAAAACAATGATAATGTCGTTCATCTAATTTCGTCTCTGATATTTTACAATAAAACGTAAACTAATATTTGTGCTTGACAATGAATGCCCTGGAAAAATTACTTCTGCTTTATGTTTAGTTTTGAAATATGCCAAAGAAAAAATGATTTGCCCTGCTTTTAAATGATAATTTTTCATCGTTTATTGAATCATTAATAAGAACAAAAAATGTTGAATTATACCCGAGCTTTAACAGGGGATCATTCGTTTGTAATCGAACGTTCTACCAATAAGCTACATCTCCATATTATATAAGAATCGTTTTTTTACGAAGAAGTAAATTGCTGAAATTTTATTGTCTCCCTTGGCCGGTGTAACGTAAAAAATAACTGCAAAAAATATGTTTTTAAATCTATAATTAGAAAAAAACCGGGAGCCGCTAGATCTAAATTTTATCCATTACATAGCAAACAAAATCTCCGGATCTAGCGGAAAACCGCTAACTTGGCAACCCTGAGTATTTCCCTTTGCCGATATAACGTAAAATATTACCTTGTAAAAATTCCCCGTTTTATGTATTAAGAGAAAGAGTATTATATCAGTGGAGTACTTGTCTTTGAAATTCTCATTCTTTTTCACGTTTTTCCGACAGTAGAAAGATGTATTATTTACAGTGAAAACCGAGGCGAAAAGTCACACGAGGTCGGAAAATTAGAAATAAAGTGTATAAATAAAAATGCGTTTTGGGCAATACCAGATATATATATATATATATATATATATATATATATATATATATATATAATTATATATATAGAGAGAGAGAGAGAGAAAAAGAGAAAGAAAGAGAGAGAAAGATAGAGAGAGGGGATAGAGAGGGAGAGAGAAAGATAGAGAGGGAGATAGAAAAGAATACATCGGATGATTCTCTCCATTAAAACTTCTAAACTAAGAGTAATCAATTACATTCACTTCAAAAAAATTGTATTAACTATTAGTGGAACTCGGTATAGGCTTGAACTTATTCAGTGTAATGTATTGTATGTCAAAAAATGTGGAACTTCAGATCAATTTATAGCTATTAACTGCAATCCAAAATAACCAGAATTCCTCATCATGTCCTTAATGGTTTTATTGTCGCGGCTGCCGTGCGTTATTCAACACATTAAAAAATATACTAAACAATTTATTACATCAATTTAATTTATTTTATTTATGTAGTTTTACTTGAATAATTGCAAATGCTTAATTTAAAGAATACTTGTTACCATGTTTGATAATAATATAAGCTCTAAAAAGCGACTCAGTAATTTTATATAGTTCCATGCATTTTCAATATTATCCAACGAACGTTTTATTTTACTTATTGTGTAATAATTTTATAAATGTCAGGTACAATTATGTTTCTGTAATAATAGCTGTTTTTAATATTTTGAAACTTATGTGCATAAATTAATGACAAAAATAATTAAAGAAAATATATTTTTTACTTCAATGGGATTTTTTTAAGATTATAATTAAATGACTGATACCTCAAAAAAGGGGTCGAGAAAGAAACACTTTCTGTATCGCTTTACAAATATACTGTATAAAGCCTTTATATCTGGTATTGCCCAAAACGCATTTTTATTTATACACTTTATTTCTAATTTTCCGACCTCGTGTGACTTTTCGCCTCGGTTTTGACGCCAACCATGCGAACATCGTCTCGAATCCCACTTTTTCGAATGCGTATTTTCCGCTCGCTAGTGACTCGAACGTATCCCTTTTTGCCTTTATGTGTCTCGAAAACAAATCCTCTACATTTCGAACACGTCTCTTAAATACATGCTTCTTTGAACACGTGTCTTAAATACATGCTTCTTTGAACACATATCTCGCTTTTATCTATGCTGTTAAGTTACATCGTGCAGATTGCTTGCTCATTTGCGTTCACCGCTCTGTTACAAATAGTTGTTTTGTTGATCGATGATTATTATGATTATTCAAGCATAAAACTTTCGCCAGCTTAAATATGTTTTAAAATAATAAAAATATTTGGAATAAATATTTATTTACATAATTTTTAGAATGTTAACTAAAAATTGTATTATAAAAATTTTGTTGACAACTCACAAATAACTCATACATGCAAACACATCAGGTGATTATCTTATAAATGTATACTAATGACGTCATTTAGAGGGAGAGATGGTAATTTTGAGGTACGAGTTGGGTCGTCGAAGAGAGGAGTTAAAGTGGATGGGTCGACCGGTCGTAATGGCTCGAAGCACACAGAGGAGCAAAGGGTCCAACGCCTATCAAATGTAAGGAACGTAGTCTAGTGAGCAGCTTTCTAATCGGTGAACACCAGGTATAAAGTTGCTGAAAAGACAACCTGCGATTTTGTTGACTCATTGGGATAGATCTTCTTTGCAGCTTCCCGTCACATGAACTAATGATGGACCAGGTGTGTTTCCAGATTTGCCGATGTTAACATTCAAAGTAAACTGTTTTTGTCATATGGTCTATTCATACCCTCATCTCTAGACAATCAAATATATCGATTTATTATAAAATACCTACATGCACTAGTGTTTCATCCTCTCGAGAATCATCAGTGCAGTGTGTAACGATTTACACCAGTCGATAGATTCGACCTCGGCGACAGAAATCATCCGTGGATTCATTAGCAAGGACCTAATCCAATCGGCTACCGTAAACCGCAATAAATGCTGTAGAATTTAAACATTTATTTTTTAAATGATTTTAACATCTGTCAGAGTGATCTAATCATTATATGATGATCTGCCCATAATAGCTACATTGACCGACTTTATTTCAGCTGAAAGTGCTCAACGATAAGCAATACGTTTGTTAAAATATGAATCAACGATAAGAAATGAGTCGGAATGTTAACTGTACGAATCCCACAGAACACGACTGACACATCAGATAATTTTGCATGAAATAGGAATTAATTTGCAATTTACAAAAACAGACACATGAGTTAATTTCAAATAAAATAGATTAATTTTAAAATTAATTTGCAACAAGAACCACGTGAAACAATTTAACATGAGTTAGAATTGTGTAAAATAATTTGTAAAACAATCTAAAAATAGCGTTTGACGCTAAAGAAAAAACACATAAGATAATTTAATACCAAAACGTTAGGTCGCCAGAGGAAGGAATCTACGTACACATTCCATTTGGTGTTTATGGCTAGGATTGTAGAGGTTAGGTTTCGGCAGTCTTATTTTCTTCATTTTTCTTTCTTTTTATTCATTTTTTTATTTGTTTGTATAGGTATCTTTCGCTAAGCAGGATAAACGGCTTCAAACAAAGGGGTGTGAGAGATTTAGTTTTTAACAGTGATTCTTTTAGAGGAAACATATATTCTGCCGTTGAATTAATGTCAGCAGAAACATCTGTGAATAAGACTTTAAAAAAACAAGAACATCTTATAAGTGGTTGTCAGAAGTCGCACAATTAATATAAAAATAACGGAGGCTTGTGAAAAAGCCGATACTGATTCAGAAAAAAACGTGGTGTGTTAGAAGACGAACAGTTTAGAGGCGGAGTTCGTATACAACAAATTTAAATGGCTTATAGAATTTGAAGAGAATATTTCTAGGTCCAATACAGAATTTACCTTAGTTCCAAATCCACAAAACAACTCACAGCCTCATGTGTTCCAGTCCCGAGGTTGCAGTGTGCTAAATTAAGTGGAATACGAGCCGGTAAGATTGAGTTTTAAAATTTCTTATTTCAATTTGAAAATTGTGTGGACGCTGTACGCTCTAAGAAAGCCAAAGTGCCACTTAAAACATTTTTTAAGTGACTACACATCTCCATTAGTGTCTGCTTTTTCGTTAGAAGACGAACACTTTTATGTAGCTATCAATTTTTAAGAAAAGAATTTGAGGATATTCCTTTCATTATTGATGAAAGTTTTAAGTAATGTCTAAGCAGTAGCCCTAAATATAACCCAGAGTTTGTCAACATTAAAAGTTTTTTGTCAGAAATTAAAGCTGACCTCTCTGAACTAAAAATCTCATATAATTTGGACCTTTTTGAAGAGAGCACCTGAATTTTTCAAAATTATCACTAACTCTTCAAGAAGAATTAATCCGAAAAGTTGACAGTAACTATCCGAAAATCAATCAACTTTTTAGAATAAAAACGAGGTTATAAACATCTTAATTAAAGCAAACCCTAACCCTAACCCTAATCCCCCTCTCCTAAGAAAATCCTAATTCCTACAAACATAATTTTAATTCGCAGGAAGAAAATTATATTAACAATATTGCAAAGAAAAATGTTATAACATAAGAAAACTTTGCAATAAAATCTATTAAAATTACTAGGCATTGTAGATCTTGCAATCTCAATGGGCCCACCATAAACTATTGTTCAATATATTCTTTTCTTAGTTTGAGACATCCTAGGTGTAGGAAAATGGGGTTGTATTTTTTTTTGTACCAGTGCTAGTCATAGTACAGAAGACTGCAATGACAGAAGAAATAAATTACCCCAGAAATGTGCAAATTGCAAATCCCGAGGCTACATTAACTCCTTTTGTGATGAAGCAGATAATAGTGAAAACAATCCCACTGCTCCTATGTACGTGTGTACCAATACTGGTAAACAGACGCAGTCCTGTATAGTGGCAATTACGGTTATTAAAGGAAAACATAAATACAAATTAACAGCCTCTTATACACAGACAGTCAAAGGACTTGTTTCTCCAAGCAGATTATTGAAAATTAGGATGTCATATATCTTTCCTCACTCTAGTAAAATATGATATAAAAACAGTTTTAAGGTAAAAAAATATCAAGCTGTTGTGGGAATTGAAGCTTATAAGGATAATGTTTTGCTCCTAGATCTTCTTGTAGATGATGAATTCAATACAATCTTAAGTTTCAGTAATTTTAAATGTATTAAGAATAATTTACTAAATTAAATTTAAAATTAGCCTTTTTTGCCTGTAAAAATAATATTAGGGCCCATGGTCTTTTAGGCAACGATGTAATTCAATTTATGAAGAATATCAACGTAATAGATGTATGGAAACTAAAGCCGTTTTCAGGACTGCCAGCAACGATTGTAAGAAAGTAATAAAGAACGCAAGAGAGTTGTATGCTCAGTACGTAAAGTCCAAAGTAGCTGAGCAGCGGCTTGGTTCCCACCATTTTTGGCAAATAGCAAGCAGAATCCTGAACAGAAGCGTGTACTCTATTCCAACTATTATCAATGGACCTGAGGTAATCTCGTCAGCATCAGAAAAAGCCAAACTCTTTGCCAAGAACTTTGCAGCTAATTCTACCCTTTGCGACCAAGGCCGCCAACCCCCCTATATTTCCTCCTGTATCAGAAAACACGCTATGTGATATATATATATATATATATATATATATATATATATATATATATATATCTGTACGTGATGTTGCCAAGCTAATCAAAAACCTTGATTCCAGTAAAGCAATTGGCTCTGACGGTATTCCAATTATAGTACTAAAAAAACTTCAATCAGAACTAGCGCCCATACTTACAAAACTGTTTAAACGTTGTCTTTAGGAGAATTGCTTCCCATTACCCTGGAAAATTTCATCAGTATACCCTGTATTTAAGAATTCAGCTCATCTCCCTCTGAGTACAGGCCAATAAGTCTCCTGTGCGTCATGAGTAAGTTGCTGGAATCTGTGTTAAATAGAGAAGTAATCAACCATCTAAACAAAAATAACCTTCTTAGTGACACTCAATATGGTTTCCGTTCTGCGAGATCTACAGCAGATGTGCTTACAGTTATATCTCATAGGATTAGCAAACCTCTCGACGCAATTGTTCTTGAATATCTAAGGCCTTTGATAGGGTATGGCATAAAGGTTTACTTCACAAGATCTCTAGCTTTGGTATAGCTGGACATGTCTTCTCAATTATTAAATCATTTCTTCCTGATAGGTTCATAAGAGTAATAGTTGAGGGGCAAAAATCAGAAGCTCACAGTATTAATGATGGAGTCCCTCAGGGGTCCATCCTGGGCCCAACTCTATTCCTGATCTAGATTAATGATCTTCCAAATCACATCCTTACATAATTTGTAGACATTTATGCTGATGACACTACAATTTATGGTAGTACATCTAAGACAGTAAACAACCAAGCTCTCTCCGATTCTCTCTCCTCTGAACTTGAGCACGTGGTACAATGGGGAAAGGAGTGGCTGGTTACTTTTACTGCGTCTAAAACCAAGCTTCTCTCTTTACATCATCAACACTCTAATCCACATCTGGCATCAATTGAAATGAATGGCTCTCGGCTTGAAGAGGCCTCAAGTTTTGACAAGCTTCTGGGCTTGACCTTTACTCCTGATCTTAAATGGAACACGTACATCAAATCTGTTGCCAAGGCCGCTGGAAAAATCGTAGGATCTTTCTATCGATCCAGTAGATATCTCACTGCTGATGCAATTACTCATCTATATAAGAGCCAGGTACGTCCAAGGATGGAATAGTGTTGTCACATCTGGGCAGGAGCTGCTAGAAAGGACTTTCCGGCCTTGATAGAGTTCAAAATAGACTTCGTAGCCTCGTAGGAGGTATCCTTTTCTCTTCCCTGCAACCTCTATCTCACAGAAGAGATGTTGCGAGTTTGTCTCTGATGTATCGTTATTTTCATGGAAAGTGTTCGACTGAGCTTCAGTCTATGGTCCCCCCTCGCCAAACTCTCACAAGAAAACACTCGTCTAGCTGAAAGCACTATCAATAATTCCCTCATTCTTTATCTGTGCCTAAACCTAAACGTAGATTCCATGAACAAGGCTTCTTTCTTAAACTGCACGCCTGTGGAATTGTCTTCCGTTTTTCTGCTTTCCGGTTGACTACAATATGGTTGTCTTCAAATCTAACGTAGCAAGTTCTTGATGAGCCGTTCCATATAAGTAAACAAATTTACCGAATTGAATATTATATTGTCCAATTTCTACTGTACAGTCTTTAACCCCTTATCCTCGAGTGGTCCATGGCCTTAATAATGTGGTGATGCCTGTGTAAAAAAAATATCAAAATGATACACCGCATAAAGGGCTCTGCTTGGGAGTTTTCTCCGTAAAGTAACTGCCAACATTTTTCATATAAAAGTCAAAGTACACCAACAAAAGAACAAAATAAACATTTTTAACACAATTATTCAGCTGCTATCCTACAATTATTCTAGCCTCTAAGGGAGTGTGTGCTAAAAACATAATGTTGCAAAGTCAAAAGTATCTAACAATGTGCCAGATACTTAGAATGCATCTATCCCAACAAAGCAACACCATATAATAAAAGAAGTAGTAAAAACTCTCCGAATTCGGTTTTATCTAAAACGTATAGGCTCGTCTCAAAATGGTAATAGAGAATTGTATAAGACAATGAAAATGACCAACCGAGAAGAAATCGATGTCTTGACTTATTAAACACACACATGCACTCACACGTATATATATATATATATATATATATATATATATATATATATATATATATATATATATATATACACATGCCTCTCAAATATAAGAGATGACAAACAGCATATATATATATATATATGAAACTAAAAAAATATTATATCGTATCTTATATTTCTCTTAGTCTCTCTGTCCGATTGTCTGTCGGTTCGTTCCACTTTTACTTGAAAGCTGCTGGTCAGATCTGACTGATATTTTGTATGAATCTTTCTTATCATAAGGTGCAGCGACCTAAGTATATTGGTACTTATTGTGGAAGAAAGAAAATAAATGTTAATTATATCCTACTTTATTATTCAAAAGAAGTAAATTTCGATAGTCCTATCAGCACACCAAATGAGATTTTCTTCATTCCAAACAAATTACTACACCCATTTAAAAAAAATCCACCCGTCTACTTTCTAATTTAATGGCCTTAAAAACACACTTTCTGTGAAATTTTATCTTTGGCTATATTTGCTATTAAAAAATCAATTTTCTGAGAACTTTTCATCTTTAGGTATATTTGCCTTTACAAAATCCTGTGAATTTTTATCCTTGGCTATTTTTGCTTTAAAACCAATTTGTGTGAACTGTCATCATTGGCTATATGAGCCATTAAAAATGCAATTGTGTGAATTCTTTAATTTTAAGCTATTTTTGCATTTAAAAATCTCTTCTGTAAACTTTAATCATTGGCTATATTTCCAATTAACAAATTCAATTTTCTGAGATTTTTTAACCCCTGGCTATTTTTACCCAAAAAACATTTCATATAAACGTGAATCTCGGATACAACAATAAAATTGTCGCCCTAAAAAGATATCATTTCATTTCAATTTGATCAAAACCGGTTGTCTTTTTTGTTTAAGTTCGGCTTCTTGTTGGCAAGTTGTGTACAAATTCTAAGAGCGACAGGGACCTTCTATCATGTCTGAAAGTGATATAATGTTCAACGAGCAAGATTGCCGACGCGCCGCTGAAGAACTCTTGCTCTCTACTACGCATGTTATTAGAACAGGAAAATTGATATCACCCCCAAAATGCAAATCCGGACGCTTCAACGTGCCCAGAGTGATTAAAACAAGGTTTTCAACCACGATTATCATCTTTAGTGTGGTTTCAAGTTCGTGTCACATCCTTCCACCTCAAATCTTCGAAGACATCTTGAAAATCACCACAAAAAGTAACTACATTAAGAGTGTGGTGATCCATGGTGCATTCAAGTGTCTGCTGGAAGACTGAGTGTGGCAGCAAGACTCTTCGCCTGCCCACAAATTCAAAGAGACCCGAACTTGGCTTAAGAAGGAGTGCTATGACTTTGTACCCTTCTCTCCCCAACCCGTGCTTCCCTGCCCTGTACTAGCTGGACTACTGTTTGGTCATGCGTTTAGAAGATCACCAGTATTACCTCCCTCAACACCAAAGGCAACCGTATCGCCGCTAGTCGACGAGACTTTGGGCTTCTATTAGCGTTGTATGAAAAGGTATGCTCCCAGTTCGGGGCTCGTATCAAGGAGGTGATGGAAACTGAAGGCAGCTACATTGTATAGATGTTAGCCCTAGCACACAATCATGTTACCTGAATTGATATTTTTAAATAAAAGTTTTAAAATAAAGCTGCAGTGTTCTTTTATTTAGTGTGACACTTTTCATCCTATACATATACATATACACACACACACACACACACATATATATATATATATATATATATATATCTTTCTCTCTCTCTCTCATACTCTCACTCTCTGCATATATATACACTTGTGCCCGATATTATTCATACCCCTCGGATCTTTGAAATTTCTATAAGAATATTGCTCAAACCAGAAGGTAGACAATCTTAAAGGGATTTCAAACAATAAATCAAGCATAAGCATTTAATTTAAACTCAACAAATAAATAAATTATGCAAGTTTGAAACATTATACAAAGAAAAACAATAATGGCACTAGTTCAAAATTATTCATACCTCTCTTACTAATGGTCAATAGCATGCCCTTTATTCTTAATAACTGCCTGTAACCGTTTTGGATATTTATCAACAAGGTTTTTACAAGCATCAACACTGATTTCTGACCATTCTTCAATGCAGTAGTACTCCAAATCCCTCAAATTTCTAGGTTTCCGCTTTTTAACCTCAGTTTTCAATATGTGCCAGAGGTTTTCGATAGGGTTCAGGTCGGGACTCTGGCTAGGCCATTCCAAAACATTAATTTGATTATCCTCAAACCATTTCTTCACTATTTTGGCAGTATGTTTTGGATCATAATCCTGTTGAAGGACCCAGTTTGGTCCTAAATGGAGCTTCGCCGCATCCTTTCTAATGTTTTTCTGGAGTATCTCCAAATATTGCTCCTTCTACATGGTTCCATCTATCTTGATCAAACTACCCGGACCACTAGCCGAAAAGGAGCCCCCAAAACATTAGGCTACCACCACCATGTTTCACCGTGGGTATGGTGTTCTTTGGTTTGTAAGCTTCTCCTTTCTTCCTCCAAACGTAAGAAGCATCCATATGGCCAAACAATTCAATTTTTGTTTCGTCAGTCCACAAAATACTTGAGAAAACGGACTCTGGAGAATTCACATGGGCCCTAGCAAACTTTAGACGTGCTGCAAGGTGTTTTCCGGTGTGCAGTGGAGTCCTTCGTGGTCTTCTTCCTTTCAGACCATTTTCATGCAGAGTCCTTTGCAATGTTTGCCTTGATATTTTTATGCCAGAAGACTCCAGATTTTCTAAAATGTCCTTAGTAGTGGTGGTTGGATTTGCATTAACACTTCTTACAATGTTCCTGGTGGCTCTAGCAGACAGTTTCCTTTTCCTTCCTCTACAAATCAAGTTGTTTGTTGTGTGGTGGCTCTGGAATTTTTTGATGATGCTCTGTACTGTTGCTGTAGGGACGTCAAATTTCTTGGAAATTGACTTGTAACCTAAACCATCCTTATGTGAATTCACAATTTTAGTCCTAAGATCATTACTAAGCTCTTTTTTCTTCCCAATTCTAATAATTTTTATTCTTTTATTGGTTTTCAGTTGATATCATTTTAATTTCTGAAAAATGCAAAAAACGAAATGAAATTAATCAAAGGTTGTATAAAAGCATTCAAAATAAGAATCAAACAAGAAACAAACAGTCAGAAACTCGATTAATACTGAAAAAATAAGGGGGTATGATTATTTTTGAACATTGCAGATTTTATAAATAGCTGTATATTTCTTTTATTACAAGTATCCCGAGATTCTAAAATGACGAAAATGATCAGAAGAGGTTTATTAAGAATATGTATCAGTATGGACGTAAACAATAAATTCTTACAAAGTTACACCTAATAAACTCAATTTTCAAGGCGGGGTATGAATAATATCGGGCACAAGTGTATATATATATATATATATATATATATATATATATATATATATATATATATATATATACAATTAATACAGGAATAAAGCTTCCACTAAATACCAAATCTTTCAACGAAGGCATTTTGTATATTTAAAAAAATACAGAAAATGTATTTTGCCGATTTTCCCAGTTGTCTCCCTTTTGCATTTCGTTTTTCCGCGAGAAAATCAATTTCATAAGACACGTCATTTTGTAATTCCTCGTGACAAAAAGCCCTAAACAATCTTTTTTAGTGCCCTCCTATTGTATCATCCATTTGCTATTACGGGGAGAAACTACTTCTAATAAAAATCTTAAAAAATGACTCATACTTCGGTAAAAATTTAATTTCCTAATGCAGAGAAAGAGATCTATGCGGATATATTTTGTTGCTATAAAGGGATAATATTCTTCCGTTTCTCATATCTCACAGTAATCTAGTTTTCTCCATAATTACGTGCATAACACAATGACTCCATTTCCATATATTTCTCACTCTACGTAAATTATATATATATATATATATATATATATATATATATATATATATAAATATATATATATGTATATATATGTATATATAATGTATATAATATTTATTATATATATAATATATATAATATATATATATATATATATATATATACTAGCAAAAGTACCCATCGTTGACCTGGTTCAAAAACAGCCTACAGAAAATGGACTCTGATTTATGAAAGTATGATAGGTTATGAAAAGGAAGGGTTGTAAAGAGATAGCTTCGAACTTGGGGGTATAAAAACCAAAGCAAAATATGATGAAAGTAAAAATAAAATAGATAAAACCCCATAATTTAGTATACCATACCTGTTCACGCTGAAATACTTATCACAATAGTCTGTGGATCTATATTAAAAAAACCTTGTTAAACTTTGACGTATTTCCATTCTATGGAGGTCAGGCGTGAAGGAACACCCCATAATTTTATTATACCATATTTCTTCACACTGAAACAAAATTATCAAAGTATACTTACGCAGATAGATATGAAACGTCTTTATTAAAGTTTGTGCCTATTGCCATTCCATGGAAGCCAGGCGCGAACGCAGACCCCACAATTTTCTTCTACCATCCCTATTTAAGTTAAAACATACTTATCAAAGTATTCTTATGTACATCTATATCAAAAATACTTGTAAAGGTTTTTTAAATTTTTTATTTCCATACTTTGTGGACCATGCGCGAACGCATACCCACAATTTTAATGAATCGCCGTTCTGCTAGATCAAACATACCCATTCCTGTGTCTTGATACATCTTCTATCATTATATGTTTTATATTTTTCAAACTAGGTTAGTGTTTTTTTTCTTTTTTTTTAAGTTAGTTTATATATAAAAATACATATGGGCACATGCATATATGCACAGATATATACATATATATATACATACATATATGTGTGATCGTTTATGTATATTCATGTTTATTTAATTTATTTATTTGTTTATTTTCTATTATTTTTTTTAGTTTTTAAAACTATTTTGTATCGCTATCCTAGGGTAAATTTTATTTATCTACAGTTTAATAGATGTTGGGGTTCTTTAAAGTACAGGATAGCACATTTTTCATGAAGGCATAATCTACATGGGTCGTCTAGGTCCCTACATGTGGTAGATTGTCTCATTATTTTCCATTCGACTACCGGCGAATGTCCGCTTTCTTTGAGTTACCAATATTTATTCGCTAGTGTTGTTTTCATACGGTGTTTTTTATTGTTGAATGTATTTTATGGTCATAGTATCGAGTTTACAAATCTAAGGAAGTCATACCTACGTAATATTTCTTGTTATTCGGGTTTTCTTTCGCAAACATTCTGGCCTGGTAAAATACGCTTTTGGTTAAATATTTATTTTGAAGTGGGCAAAGTGTGCGGTGTCTGCAGTTGCATTTATCTTGTTCGTTATTAGTATTTTTATTTATAGTATGGTTGTTCTTGTCCGGGGTTGGTTTATTATTATTATTATTATTATTATTATTATTATTATTATTATTATTATTATTATTATTATTAATATGATTATTATTATTATTATTATTATTTCTGCTAGTGTAAGTTTTATTTTTGTCATGGTGTCTACTTTTTATTGTTTATGTTGTTGTTGTTTACATTGTTTTTATTTAGTATTTTGTTATTATGTGCTTTAATTATCATCTCTAAATTTTCGCAAAACTGTAGGATAACTTTAAGGTATTTTTATTGAAAATCTTGTGTAAGAGGTTGGTTGCGGGAAAGTGTTTTTCAATAAGATCTAGATATTTCTTGTCAAGTTTTATTTTTAACATTTGATTGTATGGGGCCGTATACCAAATTATAGTTCTTTTTCTTGTATTTTTAATTTTATTATAGTTATTGGTGTTTTGTTGCTTATATTTGATATCGATATTTTTGTATCCACTATTTTTTAGGGCTGCTTCGTAGATATTGGTTGACCTGTTAAATACATTTTCATCGCTTGAGTTATTACTGAGTCTACTTACGATCGAGTTAGGAATCTTTTTTTTAATTGATGGTGGGTGATTGGACTTAGGGTTTACGTATATTGGAGTAGCGTTATCTTTTAAGTATGGTTCATATGTGTTTTTATCTAAATTTAATGTGACGTCCAGGAAGTTTGTTATTTTTATGTAAGCTGATACGTTTGCTTTTTGGCCTAATTTTTTCATTTCCTTGTGTATGATTTTCTTAAAGTTATCTCCCTTGTCCTTGTTGGAGTTTTTTATTATAGCTAGTCCGTCATCTCTATATTGGCCGATATCCGTAGTATCAAATATGCTTGTGAGGGTATATAGAATAAATAATCCCACAAGATCTGATGCCTCTGCAGAATCCAAGGCACCCATCGCCAAATCAAACGAATTTTGCATTTTAGTTTTTATCCATTGGTTATTGTTATTTATTAGAACTGATTTTCTACATTTTTTAATTTATTAATCTTTTCGTATATTTGGTAGTCGAATGAAAAATAATAAGACAAGCTACCACATGTAGGGACCTAGACGACCCATGTAGATTAAGCCTTCATGAGAAATTTGCTATCCTGTACTTTAAAGAACCCCAACATCTATTAAACTGTAGAAGAGAAATAGCAAACAACTGTGTTCACAAGATAAAATTTTCTCTAGAATAGCGATACAAAATAATTTTAAAAACTAACAAAAACAATAGAAAATAAACAAATAAATAAATTAAATAAACATGAATGACCATAAACGATGAAACCTATATGTATGTATATATATATATATGTGTATATATCTGTGCATATATGAATGCACCCATATGTATATTCATATATAAACTAACTTAAACGCCCTCTACCCAAAAATAAAACACTAACCTAGTTTTAAAAACAGATCAAGAAACTAAATGGAACACACACAAAGGAACAGGTCAACCAAAGGCCAAATAGGTTTTTGTCCGTTAAATGCATGCTCATTGGCTTATAAGAAGGGCGCGGTGGATGCTAGAAAGCTGATTGGTTAACTAAAATCTCAATAGAAGAGGAGCATATAAAAACGATAAACAACCACAGAATTCGCGCATAAGCCTGATGAGTGCTAGAGTGGATGAAACGCGGAATATTCAGTGTAGCTTAATCGCCATATATATTTTATAAATTACTATATATATATATATATATATATATATATATATATAGAGAGAGAGAGAGAGAGAGAGAAATAGAGAGAGAGAGATAGAGAAACACACACAGGCAGACAGACCACCTTTTTTGCAATTTTATAAAACCTAAATCTCAGCGACAGTTGATCAGAATTTAACAAATTATGGTTCGTTGGAAAGGTAATGACCAGCATTGTGTAGTGGGCTATCTGACATGTGACCTTAAAGTCGCACATTAAGAGGATCATCCATCATAGAGAGACTCTCACTTTACCACTTTTTACAGCCATAAAATATTTCGCTAAGTGAAATATCTTTCCACCCTCCATTTTTTTTTAAATTCCTATCATAGGTTTTCGAAGGTGCTGGAAATGAAAATAACGTTTAAACTTCTAGTAGAAGAGTAGTTTCCGAAGATATAAATAAATCATAGAACTGGAGATTACTTATCTATGTTAATTTAACGTAAAATGACTAACCAGCTTCCAGCTACTTTTTTTGGAGGGGTACGGTTTTTAGCGATGGTGATTATTGTAGCCTGGTAGATTATCACACAACCTCCTTAAAAACTTATTTTTACAGGTTTTGGTGTGTGCTGAAAACGAATATTTCATTTTAATTTTCCGCAAATAAGTATTTTTCGGAATATTAAGCAAGAATATGTACGCTTGCTCGTGCCACAATGGCCACCACTTATAACATAAAGAATTACATTGCTTAATACCAAGAAAAATAATTTTTATTTGCCGAACATTTAAATGCGATATTTGTTTTCAACATACTTGAAAACCTAGAGAATCAAGTTTTTAAGGAAGGTTTTATGTTGGTCTACCAGGACACAATTACTAAATAAAAAACACGCTTAAAAATAACAGACGTCAACCCCAAACAAAAAGGTGGCTATAAAATAGGTGTTCATTTTAGAGTAAATTAAAATAGAAAAGTGGTTCACCACTTTTTAAACTATAATTTTTTCATGTCTCGTTTCTTAGAATTTTAAACGGTATTTTCGATTTCAACACTTTCGAAAACTTAGAATAATTGGTAATCTTAAATGATTTTTGAGGGTTGAAAAGATAATGCACGTTTACTAATGTTTCAATCATAGTCTTCTTTTTTCATAGTTTTGCATATGAATTACAAATTATCTGATAGTACCCCGAAATCTATGGCCTTGATAGAGGGGAGACTAAAACTTGCTGCTATGGTTCCAAATAATTTGAAATAACAGCAACAGGAAACTTGATTCGAAATATTTCATAAGTTATATCTCCCCTTTTTGGTTTTCATACATAAAGTAAATTTCAATGTGTATAAGGCTTACTTAATACAGGAAATATTCATAACTGCACCCTATTTGCAAAGAAGGGAGATATAGCACATGAGAAATACTTGTTGTTTTGTCCGATGATTTTAAACCATAGAAGCAAGTTTTAGTCTTCCCCCAAAGACCACAGAGTAAGGAGACCCCCCATATATATATATATATATATATATATATATATATATATATATATATATATATATATATATAAGGTGTCCAAATAAAATGTATACACCTATAAATTATCTCAATTTGCTACATGAATACGCTATGCCAAGAGATGTTTAGAAATAAAGAATGATACTTCAAGCAGGATGTAGCACTTCCTCATTATTATCCTGATGTAAAAGTATATTATGATACTCACCTGCAAAGCAGATAGGTAGACCGAAGAGGAAGTATCGAGTACTGTCCACGCTCACAAGATTTAAACACCCCCCTCACCGTGGATTTTTATCTTTTTTGGAGGCGGAACTTGGGATTGGAGGAATGTTAAACACAGGGTTCACACTACAAAATGAGTTACAATGAATGAGTTGAAAGCAACCATTGAAAGAAGATGTGTTAACATACCAATTGGACTAATTAGGAACGTTTTCGATTCAATCAGTGAGCGTTGTTAGCTGTTCATAGACCAAACTCACTAACAATTTGAACACTTTCGATAATTAGCTGGTTTCTATATTTGTTCACAGCATGTAGATATAAAAACTGTTGGTTTTATGGTTATTTAAAGAGTGTATACATTATATTGGGGCATCCTATATATACTGGTTTGGTGCATTCTATTAATGAAATAAAAAAATAGTTTGCTCATCACTTTACTTAATTTTTATTTCTGCAATGGCTCATTTTTTCCTTCATCGCTTCAAGCGTGTTTGACAACCAATATAAAATATTGCCTTTTGTTTATTAAGATGTTTTTCAGAGATGTTTGGACTAAAAAACAAACAAAAAAACAAAACCAAAATACACAGTGTTCAAACCAAAACAAAAAGAAAAAAAGTAAACCTCAAAAAGCAATCCGAAGAGCCCATAAGGCAGATCGGCGTTATGTGTAAATTCATTTAGCCTTATCCCGCGACTACGCTGACGCCAAACTCTATCCGTTTCTATCGATCCGTGTAAAGAGGGATGAGTGCTACATAAGCAAGAGAGTCTCTAATCCTTGCAATAAACTTTTAAGTGAAGTGATAAATGCACCAACAACGATTTAAGGTAAATGTAGACAGGTGATAGACTACTGTGTCGTATTCTCTGATATTTTTACCACCCTTTTCCTACAGGCATTGAAGCACAATTCTTTTTACATTTTGTCAAATAAATTTAATTGAACAGGTTATTTTCCATACCACAGCTATCAAGTTAGCGTCCCAAGAAGCATCAATCATGGTCGACCTTTACACGTAAAGGTCTACGATATACTATTATTATATTAAGGTAAACCCGTAAACCGCTGGGATTCTCACTTAGAACTACTTGGACCCAATATTGTTTTTCTGTTCCGTACCAGGACGCAGGATTTGTCATAGTACATATGCTTAACCTATAATATAAATCGCATCTGTCAGTTTAAATGTATGTATGTATATATGTATGTATGCCTTAAACTTTCGACGGAGGCGATGGATTTTCACGAGATGTGTATCATCTTGATGCTCGGTCCTTCGGACGACAAATATCCGACAATTGGCTAAAAACATTATTTTTTAAACTTTTAACTGGGCACTTTTCTACAGGAAGGAGGCGCTGTTTTCGCCGATATTTTCGAAAGTTATCTCATATTTTCGATTGACTAGCCTTAATTTAACCCTTCGCTACTTCGGTTTTTTTTCACGTTCTTTTCCTCCTTCGCGTAACGGGTTCGAGCCTGCCTGCCTCAACCATATTTCTTTTTTTGCTCAACACATGCCGCTATATACCACGGAAACGCCGGACACATAAGCTAGTAATTAATAATTCTAAAGACATAGAAGAATATGAATTACGTAGAATTATAATATAATGACTGCTGTCCTAATCTTTAGTGTTATTTGAACAGCGTTTCGGCCGATATAATCTCTGGTCTGTACAATTGTATATTGTCGAGCTCGGAAATCTTTCTGCCGCATTACGAACGAAATCTCGATCGAAACTCTGTATTCAATACAAGGGGGATACGGGATCCGCGACGTAACGGCTTCCTTTCTAGGGCAATTGCTCCTGACATATCAAAGGCCTTCGACAAGGTATGGCATAAGGGTCTACTTCACAAGATTTCCAGCTACGGTATAACTGGAAATGTTTTCTCAATCATTAAACCATTTCTCTCCGATAGGCTTATAAGAGTAGTGGTAGATGGACAAAAATCGGAGACCTGCAATATAAATGCTGGAGTCCCTCAGGGGTCAATCCTGGGCCCAACTCTCTTCCTGATCTACATCAATGACCTCCCTAAACACATGCTTAAATCATTCGTTGACATCTATGCTGATGACACGACCATCTACGGCAACACATCAAAGGCTGTATATGACAAAGTTCTCTCTGATTCTCTCTCCTCTGATCTCGAGCGCGTGGTTCAGTGGGGGGAAGATGTGGCTGGTTACCTTTAATGCATCCAAAACCAAACTCCTATCCTTACATCATCAACGCTCTGATCCCCATCTGGCATACATTGTGATGGATGGCTCTCGTTTTGTTTTGACAAGCTTCTGGGTTTGACCTTTACTCCTGATCTGAAATGGAACACGTACATCAAGTTTGTTGCCAAGGTCGCTGGAAAGATGGTGGGATCCTTCTACCTCGCCAGAAGATATCTCACTACTGATACAATTCTCTATCTATATAAAAGCCAAGTACGTCCAAGGATGGAATACTGTTGCCATATCTGGGCAGGAGCTGCTAAAAACAGCCTATCCTGCCTTGACAGAGTACAAAATAGACTTCGTGGCTTAGTAGGGCTGCCCTTTTCTCTACCCTGCAACCTCTCTCCCACAGAAGAGACGTTGCGAACCTATACTTGTTTTATCGTTATTTCCATGGCAGGTGCTCATCTGAACTCCAATCTCTGGTCCCCCCTCGCCAATCTTTCACGAAAAACACCCGTCTAGCTGAATCCACTGTGAAAAATTTCCCCCACTTTATATCTGTGCCTAAATCAAAACGCGGATTCCATGAACAAAGCTTCTTTCTTAGAACTGCACGCCTGTGGAACTCCGTTCCGTCTGCCTGCTTCCCACCGGACTACAACTTAGATGTCTTCAAGTCCAAAGTTAACAAAGTCCTAATGAACCGCCCTCTTAAGTAAACACTTCATCAAATCTCCACACAAACGTAATGTACTTGCAATAACCCTTATCCCTGAGTGGCTTAAGGGCCTTGATAAGTGGTGATCATTGTGTAAAAAAATATAGTACTTGATTATATTTAGTCGTAATCAGAACTGTCTGTGGGTTGAAGGTTTTAATAGTTTCTATGGTGATCAAAATAATACAACTGCCAATGACTTAAGAATCTTATCTGACAATTACATTATGATAGAATCAGAGCATGTTATCCCATGGATTATATATATATATATATATATATATATATATATATATATATATATATATATATATATATATATATATATAGGGTTCTATTTGAAATTCCTTGCAGATCTGTTCGACAAACGACTCACGAGTTTAACAAAACACCTGATAGATGATGGAGATTACAATGACCGAAACGTTGTGCTAATAACACTCAAGATGAAAAGCGCAGTCCAAATAATCAAAATAATACTTTATAATCATCATATGCAAAATTCAAAAGCATGAAGTACGTATATGCAAGGGAAATGTATTTTCTATTATTGTGAAGTTGTTCTTTTATTTTAGTGTTCTTTTAGTATGAACTCTCTTTTAATAAGGTCATTTTATTCCTCTTCGCTCAATAAGTTCAGGGAAGTCGATTTCTCATGCACTGGTTCAGGCAATCGGATGCATACTTTCTTTTCTTCCTTTTTCCGCCAGCCACAGACATTTCTGATAAAAGAGTTAACGCCACAACAAAGCTTTAACCAATAAAATATTTACGATTGATGTTAAAGGTGTAACCTTAAGTCAATCCGAGTAACTTGAGAAAGAAAATAGTTCTTTTCGTAACGTTTTATGAAGTTTCGATTTTTTAAAGCACTTTACAAGTGCATACATCTTTTCACAAAATACAAACACGTTCTCCAGTTAGACTAAGGGTTAATTGTTGGTGTCTTATAATACTACGTTTTTTTTTCCAAGAGTTACGAAAGTAATTGTTCATAACTCTTGAAAATATATCTACGTATTTAATGTTGATGTATTATTTTAAATGCACGAAAGGAATCATCGAATTCATAGATGACTTATACCAAAGATTAAAAAGAGATACATTGATGGTAAAAATTCATGAAGAACATGCGAGTGGTTATGTTGAAATAGGAACAAATAAAATTGTTGGATGTTCTTTCGTGGTCTTTTAACGTTTTGGAGTCGATATCATTTAAGAAGAGAGTTTGATTATTTGCCATTGTGAAAGTGTTTTTTTCCGATAGGTAGAACGAGCATTGACAAATATTAAAATTTATTTCATGCGTATAGTTTTTATTTAAAATATCCCCAGGATTAATTTATCAGTTTTTCTAAAGAATAAGTAATATTTTTCTGCAATAATATTGACCTGAAAACGAGATATTTATTAAACACAGTCTGAATCATTTACCATCTTCAGACTCCACTACTGACTAAAGATCTAATAACATTTAAACCAGAAATCTTGCCCCATGCTAAATATTCCTGTGACCTAGCTCCCTCCTCATGCCACTCATTCTGAAGCTTAATAAGAGATTTAAATAGGGGTAGATTAACACAACGAGACCAGATAGAACATGACTAGAATTCGTCTTTCACTTCAAAACGTAACAAATTTTCCAAGCGAGGCATTTATACATTTGCTGAAACGTCGAATACATTTGCAGAAACAAAAGTTCATTATTATAGTGAATATTTTCAAAAACACATATTTTCAAAATGACATTTTCAATCGGAAAAAATTTTTTGCACTTACATGTTAGATAGAACGATCAATTCTATTCTATCATAAGTCACTATGTAAAATATCAATAGTTATTAACATGCACCAGGAATGATACTTCGGCACATTATCATTTTATTTCGTAGCGATACATACCAGGTAAATATATTTTTAAATAAAAAAAAGTCCTTACTAATATTGTAAGAATATAATTTATTGTTTTAAAACAATTTACGTATTTAAACTTTTCATAATAAAATATACTAAAAATTAAAAAGAATCAAAATTCAACGGGTGAGTGAATTTTCTTTGTTGTAGTATAATATGTTTTCACATAACTCTTTTTTTTTTACAAAGGTTTCACCACTTATCAAGGCCCGGGGACAACTCGAGGATAAGGGTTAATGAGTGTACAGTAGTCAATGGGAGAATATCATAGTAATCGTTAGTAGTGGGAATTTGGTAAATTGGATTACAAAAAGGAATGTCTCGTCAAGAACTTGTTTGCATTGGACTTGAAGTCTTTTTAAATGGGTAGTGTTTTTATTTTGGGCAAATACCGATATTAGTTATTTTCACCATTATTTTCTTTGGCGATAAGTCAGTTTGACATTTTTAATTCGGTTTAAAAACGATATGCTAAGCTCAGACCGGAATTGACGTAACGTATTATTATTTTAGCTTATTTTAGATACCTCCATGCCAACATTGTCGTGCGGTTTGCTTGCATTGTATATTCTTATTATGCATCCTCTTTCAAACTTGCTAACAGAGTAAGGGTTGTTTATCCATAAAAATGATTCACACAGCATTTCTCTTCTATTTACAGGCTTTTGATTATTTCAATTCGAACCTCTTATCTAGCAAGGAAAAATATTATTCATGTCCTTAACGTTACCATATATTTCTAAAGGATATTCGCAGCGCATGTATAAAATTCTGTAAAACCTTCCATAAGATAGGAACAAATCTCATCTCGATAAAATTAAACAAAAATTGGATATTTTGTACTCTAGTAAACAAAAAAGTGCTAAAATACAAACATGTTACCAAAAGCAAGATACTTTATTCATGGTTCTTCTTTGATAAATTTAGTTTGTGCTTTCGCCCATTTTAATAATTTTTACAAAAACTTGCGGTCGAACAAATCATGTTAGAATAAAAATAAATGGCAATATATAAAATCGTAAGGCGTGGATAATCACTCTCAAGTCAGAAATAAAATAAAAGACAGTGTATAACTGTCACTAATTGGGGTGGTATTTAAAATTCTACCGCTTTCATATAACTTAACTCCTAATCATATTTTGATGGGTAAAGGGGTATCTTATCATTGTTGGTAATATTTGCTTGTTGTATATTTGGTTTTGACCCATTGTAGTTCTGTTAACTACATTATAATATACCCTAAAAATCTTTCAAAGTATTCAGAATACGCAAGTGTAGTTTCACTTAGCATTAGAGATAATCGGTATTAGTTCAGTCAGTGCCCGGAAGTAAAAAATGTTAATATGTTAATTATCAATTTTATAGTGTGTAACTATTTTCATTTGTTTCATAATATGAATAAAAATGACACATTATTTCAACTTAAGTTAAAATTACATCACTAACTGGCAAACATAACCGGTGGTCTCTTTGCAAGTAATTTTTTTTTATATTGACCTTAGGCTACTTCATGACTTCCTCTTTTCATCAGTCGACAACATATCTATTACAAATAAAACCTTAATTTCTGAAGTTGAAACTATTCTATTATTTATATTGATAATGACGATTTGGTATCTGCTTATCCAAACCCGAGTTATATTGTAACTAACTTTATATTTTTGATCTAAGGTGAACGTATTATCGGTTTCATTTATCATTAGAAAATTCTCCTAGGAATTAACGACATATTCCTTGATATTACATGGTGTAGTATCTGTTCTGTAAATGAATGTTGCATGAGTGTGTGTGTATGTGTGTATATATATATAAATCTATAAATATATGTATGTATATATATGTATATATATGTATATATATATATAAATACATATAGCTTTGAGTTAAAAAATGAAGATAAAAATAAAATATGCAATTTAAATACGCGGAGAAACAGATGTTAGCTATCGCAGACTTAGCACCTGCATAATCCGACTCCTAAAATGTTTATAATTACAAAAAAGAAATCAACTATATACGGATGAAAAACACTCAACTAAAATTATTAAATATAAATAGACTTAGCACTTGGATAAACCGCCTTATAAATATATATTGATCATAAATGTACAACTACAGCTATCATAACAATGCGCTTTGCCGATCCCTTTAATCAGTTCGGGTGGAATTAAAATGGGGGACATTACTTTTAGAACACCCTTCGTACAATTGTTGGTCATGTTATTGTCGTGCGTCATTCATTCGTTCATTCACAATAAATTAGATGATTTGTGTTAGTATTCGTTTGTCCGATATCTTTCTAATGAAAATTATTCCAAGAAATATATCGGCACTTATAAGAGGACCAATATGATACAGACTGAATTTGAATTTGTACAACCAGGTTGTTTGTCCGTTTCGTTTACTTCTTAGTAACTGTTATCTTCCAACTGTTGGCGTTCTGTGCCAGTGAAGTTTTATTTTTTCAGTCATTTATTTTTTTCTTTTAGCAATACGCTTTCATTGAATTCATTTAGTTTCATTATGCCAGTCATATATTTCATTCAAAGTGGTGCTAGTTTTGTGTTTTTTTTCCTATCTATCATATACTCCAGGTATTGCTTTTAACTGATTAAATATATTATTAGCTCCTATTGCGAAAATCGCTATTAGTAATATATATTTTAGTTATTATAAACATTATTAATAGAATTAGTAGTAACAGTGGTAGAAGTTGTAGCATTAGTTTTAGTAGAAGAAGACGTACTTTAATTTTGTCTGCATCACTATAAATATTCTTATCATTCTTAATACTAGACTTATTGCAATCAGGTCGAACACATTCAAACTTTTTAAAATTAATGATGTTATTTTTTATTTAATTATTTGGGCTATTATCATCAGCTTCTAATTGTTGTTTTCACGACATGTCGGCCAATTATTTCTCGGGCCTTCGTCAGGTTAATCGGGATAGAAATGTCGAATCCTCCAACTACATACACAGCAATTGCTGCCTTTAATAGCTGTTGTAATCTCATCACGGTTTGGTCAACTAATCCTCTGACCGGCTTTGGGTGGGATCGAAACCGCTATCTCTAGCTTCACGCTAACCTGGAATCGTAGATATTCCTCATCTCCACCCAATGCACCACGGGCACCAAAGGGCAATCAAGTTTGAATTTTTTGGTCTTATAAATCCAATTGTTCTTCAAATTGTCGGATCTGTACCAATTGTTATATTATTAACCTGACGAAAGCCAAAGGAATAATTGGCCGAAACGTCGCGAAAAGAACAACTAGGACAATAGTCAAAATAATTAAATAAAAAATTATACAATTTACTCATCTCCAAAATAATTCCTAACCAATTCAATAATTAATGACATTATTATTATGTGTGGTAATAATAGAACCACGTAAATGCATATAATTTCCATATCCTATAACACACTCCGGATCCCACTATTTTTATCTACAAAATCTTGGAACAGAGTTTAAATACTTAGTGGGCGTGTAATCATTTATGTTTTGAAGTACTTTACTCCTAATATTGTCAGTAATAATTGTCTTATTTTATTACAAGAAATACATAATAAGTTTAGTATCTTGTAATCAATAGCCACTTAATGCATGGACTTTTTTATGAATGATAACATCATTAATAGAACAATTATTCGTGTTAATATCTACAATCATTCTATAAATGTTATAGTGGGAAAAAATTATTTGGATCTAGGAGTAATTTCAGATTATTAAAAATGGCGCCGACGGGTCTAGAGCCGTAGATTACCGATGTACACTTTCAAATAATAAAACCTATTTGTTTAGTCCTTCGTCACATGCCAATTTTTAATATAAGGAAAGGGTTATTAAAAAACTCGAAGGGATATAGGAAATATTAATTTATTTAACGTGGGTACAATTTATTTTATTTATATAACTTTTTCAGAAAATAACCGTATACGATTATTCAATTCATATTTTATCTATTATAATTTTTATGATTATGGGCATTTTGTTCTTTTAAAGAGGAATAGTTGTTTTGATATTAATATTTATATTACTTAGATAGGTATTTACTAAGTGTATATCGAGAGTGTTTCCTTAGTCAGAAGAGGCACAATCATTCCTCTGTGTAGCTTTTTGTCGGGTTCTTAAAACTTGAACCATCCCAAGTTTCTAGCAAACAAGACTTACTAAACTGCAAAATAAACAAAAATTTAGAATAATTAGAACAATCAAAAATCGTAATATTATTATATTGCGTTTGAAATACACTTTCCAAAAACACATAGGAAGATACCTTCATACTTGTTTGTTTTGAATGTAAACGTAACCTCCATTACAACATTTTACGTTTTATAAGAAAAAATAGAGAATTTGTTTTTTCGTCAGAAAAGACAAAATCATTGCTCTTATGTTTCGTAATACGTCAGGTTCTTGGAACTTGATCGATCCCAAAGTTTCTAGTAAGCATGACAATAAACTGAAAATAAAAAATATGTCGTAATAATTAGATCTGTCTAAAATCTTTATTGTGCTTATATTACACTTGTATTATATATTTTCTTTGCAATTATTATATTGTGTTTGTAATTATAATATTGTCTTTGTAATTATTATATTGCCTTTGTAATTATTATATTGTCTTTGTAATTACTATATTGTATTTGTAATTATTATATTGTCTTTGTAATTATTATATTGTCTTTGTAATTATAATATTGTCTTTGTAATTACTATATTGCCTTTGTAATTATTATATTGTATTTGTAATTATTATATTGTCTTTGTAATTACTATATTGCCTTTGTAATTATTATATTGTATTTGTAATTATTATATTGTGTTTGTAATTATTATATTGTATTTGTAATTATTATATTGTCTTTGTAATTATTATATTGTCTTTGTAATTACTATATTGTATTTGTAATTATTATATTGTCTTTGTAATTACTATATTGCCTTTGTAATTATTATATTGTATTTGTAATTATTATATTATATTGTCTTTGTAATTACTATATTGCCTTTGTAATTATTATATTGCATTTGTAATTATCATATTGCCTTTGTAATTACAATATTGTATTTGTAATTATTATATTGTCTTTTTAATTATTATATTGCCTTTGTAATTACTATATTGTATTTGTAATTATAATATTGTCTTTGTAATTACTATATTGCCTTTGTAATTATTATATTGTATTTGTAATTATTATATTATATTGTCTTTGTAATTACTATATTGTCTTTGTAATTATTATATTGCATTTATAATTATTATATTGTCTTTGTAATTATAATATTGTCTTTGTAATTAATTTATTGTCTTTGTAATTATAATATTGTCTTTGTAATTACTATATTGTATTTGTAATTATTATATTGTCTTTGTAATTACAATATTGTATTTGTAATTATTATATTGTCTTTGAAATTACTATATTGTAATTGTAATTACTATATTGTATTTGTAATTATTATATTGTCTTTGTAATTATTATATTGTATTTGTAATTACTATATTGTATTTTTAATTATTATATTGTCTTTGTAATTATTATATTGTCTTTGTAATTATTATATTGTCTTTGTAATTATTATATTGTCTTTGTAATTACTATATGATATTTGTAATTATTATATTGTCTTTGTAATTATTATATTGTGTTTGTAATTATTATATTGTCTTTGTAATTACTATATTGTATTTGTAATTATTATATTGTCTTTGTAATTACTATATTGTATTTGTAATTATTATATTGTCTTTGTAATTATTATATTGTCTTTGTAATTATTATATTGTATTTGTAATTATCATATAATCTTTGTAATTATTATATTGTGTTTGTAATTATTATATTGTATTTGTAATTGCTATATTGTATTTGTAATTAACATAATGTCTTTGTAATTATTATATTGTGTTTGTAATTATTATATTGTCTTTGTAATTATTATATTGTATTTGTAATTATTATATTGTCTTTGTAATTACTATATTGTCTTTGTAATTATTATATTATCTTTGTTATTAATATGTGTATTTGTAATTATTATATTGTCTTTGTAATTATTATAATGTATTTGTATGTAATTATTATAATGTCTTTGTAATTACTATATTGTCTTTGTAATTATTATATTGTGTTTGTAATTATTATATTGTCTTTGTAATTACTATATTATGTTTGTAATTATTATATTGCATTTGTAATTATTATATTGTATTTTTAATGATTATATGGTGTTTGTAATGATTTTAAGAACATGTAGGAATAGACGTTCAAACTTGTTTTTTTGCCTACGTCATCTTTGTGTAGCCTCGGTTAATCTTTTTTTTTTACATAGGCGTAACCACTTATCAAGGCCGATAAGCCACTACAGGGTAAAGGATAAAAGAGTGTACAGTAGTCAAAAGGACAATATAGTAATCGCTAGTAATGGGAGTTCGGTAAATGTGTTAGCTTAAGTGGAACGGTTCATCAGAAACTTGTTCACGTTGGACTTGAAGACAACCATATTATAGAGGGCTGGAAAGCAAGAAAAAACGGAACACAATTCCACAGGTGTGAAGTTCTTCTAAGAAAGAAGCTTTGGGCATGGAATCTACGTTTAGGTTTAGGCACAGATAAAGAATGGGGGGAATTATTGATAGTGTTTTCAACTAGACGAGTGTTTCATGTGAAAGTTTGGCGAGGGGAGACCATAGATTGAAGCTCAGTCGAACACTTTCCATGAAAATAACGAAAATGCAGAGACAAACTCGCAACATCTCTTCTAAGAGATAGACGTTGCAGCGAAGAGAAAAGGACATCTCCCACCAGGACAGGAAGTCTATTTGGAACCTTATCAACGCAGGAAAAGTCTTTTCTAGCAGCTCCTGGCCATATGTGGTAACAGTATTCCATCCTTGGACGTATCTGGCTCTTATATAGATAGAGAATTGTATCAGCAGTTAAATATCTACTGGATCGATACCATGATCCGACCATTTTTCCAGCGGCCTTGGCAACAGATTTGAAGTACGTATTCCATTTGAGATCAGGAGTAAAGGTCAAGCCCAAAAGCCTGTCAAAACTTGAGACCTCCCCAAGACGAGAGCCATTAATTTTAATTGATGCCAGATGGGGATCAGAACGTTGATGATGTAAAGATGGAAGCTTGGTTTTAGATGCATTAAAAGTAACCAGCCACTCTTTTCCCCATTGTACAACGGGCCCAAGATCAGAGGAGAGAGAATCGGAGAGAACTTGGTCGTTTACTGTCTTAGATGTGCTACCATAGATGGTAGTGCCATCAGCAAAAATGTCTACGAATTATGTAAGGATGTGATTTGGAAGATCATTAATATAGATCAGGAAAATAGTTGCGCCCAGGATGGACCCCTGAGGGACTCCAGCATTAATACTGTGAGCTTCTGATTTTTGCCCATCAACTACTACTCTTATGAACCTATCAGGAAGAAATGATTTAATAATTGAGAAGACATGTCCAGCTATACCATAGCTAGAGATCTTGTGAAGTAACCCTTTATGCCATACCCTATGAAATGCCTTAGATATGTCAAGAGCAATTGCCATAGAAAGGTTGTCTCCGTCGAGAGATTCGATAATGCTATGAGATATAACCCTAAGCGCATCTGCTGTAGATCTAGCAGAACGGAAACCATATTGTGTGTCACTCAGAAAGTTATTTTTGCTGAGATGGTTGATTACTTCTCTATTTAACACAGATTTCAGCAACTTACTCATGACTTATTGGCATGTACTGAAAGAGGGGTGAACGATCACCTGAATTCTTAAATACAGGGCATACTGGTGAGATTTTTCAGGGTGATGGGAAGCAATTCTCTTTAAGACAACGTTTATAAAGTTTTGTAAGTATGGGCGCTAGTTCTGGTTGAAGTTTTTTGAGTACTATAATTGGAATACCGTCAGGGCAGGTATTTGATTAGTATAGCACCATCACGTACAGATATTTGTATATCACTTAGCGTGATTTCTGATACAGGAGGAAATATTGGGGGTTGGCAGCCTTGGTCGCAAAGGGTATAATTAGCTGCAAAGTTCTTGGCAAAGAGTTTGGCTTTGTCTGATGCTGACGAGATTAACTCAGATCCATTGATGATAGTTGGGATAGAGCACGCGTTTCTATGCAATATTCTCTTTGCTATTTGCCAAAACTGGTGGGAACCAAGCCGCTGCTCAGCTACTTTGGACTTGATGGACTAAGCATACAACTCTCTTGCATTCTTTATTACTTTCTTACAATGGTTGCTGGCAGTCTTGAAAACGGCTTTAGTGTCCATGCATCTATTGCGTTGGAAGCAGTAGAAAAAGTGATTTCTGTGCGTAATAGCATCAGCATATTCTGGAGAGAACCATGGCTGGCTGTTAGGTTTTTGCTGGAACTTTTCCGAGGAAATGAAATGGTCTATACCTATAATTAACCATTCCGTCAGGTCTGATACTATAGACGACACATCCTTTTTAAACATCGAATGCAGAGGAAGATCCGATATAAATGTATGGAAACTATCCCATTCAGCCATAGTGTATTGATATACTGTACGATGGAGAGGTACGTCTTAGGACTTATTACAGTTCATTTTTATCTTAATTGATACAACAAAGTGGTCGGAAGATCCAAGAAGAGACAGAACGGAAACTGAACATAGTTCAGAGCAAGTTGTGAGAAAAAGTTCTAGGAGACTCGCATACTGGGCATCATTGTTGGGCACACGGTGGGTTCGTGAACAATCTGAGTAAGGTCATAAGCAATGGAGAAATGATGACAGAACCTCCCCTCATCATCGGTCTTGTTTGAGTGGGTCAATCATTCCACATTATAAACATTGATGTCTCCACATACGTGAATGTTAGCTGAAAGATATGCTTATGGGTCAATTTTCTCAGATATGCCTTTAAAGATAGTAACTCCGCTGCTATGGGGGCGATAGAGAGTAACTACAAATGCGGTAGTGTGAGTTAGTGCAACCCAGAAGCACATATAGGGTAAGTTAGGATCTTTTCTGGAGATGTCCCTTCTACATGGAAAGCTATCTTTAATATAGACTCATATTCCATGCCCATGGCGATCTTGGGGGTCAGATTTGGAAGTTAAGTTAGAGTATCCTTTAATTACGAACTAATTTTGGGAAATAGTCTGTCCAATTCCGGTTTCGCTTAAAAATTAAAGGTCTGGTTTAATCTCCTGTAATTGAGTTTCAACCTCTGGAAGGTTAGAATGTAGACCCTTGATGTCGGAGAAGGAGACATGGTAGTGGGACTCTACGTTTGAAGTTTCAGATCCGGGTTTAATCGTGTATTTTTTTTTATTGAAACCTGTCATGATGGAATTTTGAAGTTTGTGGACTACGTCGTCAGACTTGCTTAGAGCAGGACAGAGAGGGGAAACTAAGAGAGAAAAGTAACGAAGAATTTTTTTTTGCAGTCACCTTTGGAATATGGATAAATGCGCAGATATAAGGGATGTATTTTGGCGAATTCTATTATGCTTTTATACCTGTCAATCGGACCCATGTCTCTCTAGCTGTATGCTTTACTTTAACAGTGAGATTATTTTGTTGATTCAAAGAGAATTAACAAACTAATATATTAAGTAAAAACAAGACTAGATCTTCAGTATTAATAATGGAATTACTAAAGACTTACTAAAGGAATTATTGCTTACCGTTTATGTTACAAAAGCACAAAAAATATAAAACATCTTTTAGTGGGAAGTTCTTTTTAATGTTAGAGTTTGGCTTATTCCTAACTGTCTTAGCACGAAATAATATATATATATATATATATATATATATATATATATATATATATATATATATTGGTTACTATTAATACCAGAGTTATATGGAGTAAAATAATTGAGTTTTAAGAATATTGAAAATTCGATTCATTTTCTTGCATATCGATTTGTGAAAAGATAAGGAATATAATCTTAATACTATCTTTCCTATGGAAAACAGGTGCCTTTGTATTTTGATGTTCAGATTTCCTTGAAGGTCTCTGCGTTTTTCGGTAGTTGAAACAATTATTGATTTCTGGAATAAAACATTTTGTGTCAAATGCGCATGAGAAAATCAAATAGTTGTTGCTGTATTCATAGATAGATGAATAAAATATTCAAATGATAAATATATTACATATGCATGACGAAATCTTCACATTAAACTCATACAATATGATTTAACAGGCAGACTGTGGGTAACGGAAAAATTAGTCTTTATGGACGCATCTAATCAACAAATAAATCTATGGAAATATAAGAAATTATGTGAATACTCCAGACTACTGTTCTCATCTTGAGTGGTATTTTTACAACGTTCTTTCTTCAGGTGTATCTTGTCGAATTCGGAAATTTTTATCCCGAACTTCGGAATCTTTTTCAGACTCTGCATGAATTTTGAATGAGGCACTTAATTTACTCCACCGGTAAAAGTATCCCCTCTTTTCGTCAACTCTGACTTAGGTAGATATGCTAAGTAATTCGTAATTGTATTTTGAGTATTGAACGAACTGGGGGTTGAAACATTAAGCGCTAGAAGAATATAACTTATAGCTGAATTTTATTTAGTATTTTACCACAAAGACCTGTGGTGTAGTGGGGGGAATACTTGATGAACATTGAAAAAATACAGTGTTATAGAGTGGCGGAGCTAAAGCAGCAAGTTATCTGTAATTCTATGGATTTATCTAATTACCTGTTTATCTCTCTATTCATCTAACAATATATCTATGCATCTGTCTATGAATCGGTCTATCTTCCTATGTATCCATCAGATTTTATAACTATATATCTAGCTAGAGCTGTGTAGACACGAGATTGAAGTCAGGTTTTTACAACATGTGTAACATTGTCAACCTCGGTAACTGTTCAAATTTGCACCGGAATGTATCCGAACAGGTTACCGGAAGTTTACACGTCGCATATCCGGTTTGTGCAAGCATCGTTGTCAGTCCGATTTGATATATCGGGAAGGACAGATGAGCAGGAAATTGGTTTCCTTAATGAGGAGGAAAAGGTCTCAGAATGGAGGCATAGAAGATCCGGCTCCCGCAAGATGGCTGAAAAAATTTCCAGAAGAAACAATAGAAGAACATGTACGTTGTTATGTCGTTATATTGTTATGTCATGCTATGTTTATTTATGTCGACACGCACGCATCAACATCACTAGATGAGATGAATCACGAGCCGTAAAATAGACATTTAGAACAAGGGCAACAGTCCGTTATACAACTTACAGACAAACATATGGTCGGTTAATGATAAGAAACATATAGATATTAAAAGTTCCATGCAAACAAATTCAACACCTATGATTGAACTATATATACAAGTACGTTTATTTAATACACTATCATACATCGGATATATAAATACCCCTTACGATACATACGTTTAATTGGTGCCGTTCAACTTCAGACTACACAAGAACAATAGTTAAAAAAATCCAAGTAATATTAAATTCATCCTCATCTAAATAATTCAGAAACAAATATAATTAATGTTTTACATATGTCAATTATATATTAAATAATGATAGCGCACACAATGTCATTTATAGTCTAAGCATCACAGTACAATGAACGGACATATTAATCCAAAGATAAACAGAGTATTGAAAAAAGTTCTATGATTGGATCTCATTACACATTTATAGTTTTTTTTTCAAAAATAGTATTATCAGTATTGTTATAAAATGCATAACGATAAGTATTTTACAATTTTCGCAAAGCGACTTATTTCTAGAATTTTTACAAATAAAATTTTTATTTATTTTCTTATCAGTTAATATAAGAAAGCCATGCAAAAGTCCTCCCTGCCAGTACATAGCCTCTCCATCATCAAGACTCCTACAGTGCCTCCAGGTTTGCCACACACGGTAACTGAGTGCCTTGGAGGCTCAGACTAAACTTGTAGGAGATCTCGGAGTAGTAGCGGACTTCGGAGGTAGTGCGTTATTGCCCCCCGATGTGTGGACATGCCCTAGCAAACTACCAACCCTTACCCCCACTGTCTTGTGGATGCCCTTGGTTGAACGAAGACTATGGGAACCGACCCCAAAATCAAACACCACTGCTTTGTGGGCCTTAACACAGCAAAAATCTAAGAGATAGAACTTCAAATACTACTGCTGCCTTGCAGTCTTCCTTAAAAGGCTATGGAGCCTCATCCAGAAAGAAAATACGTAGTAGCGGACAGGATAGGGCGACTGTTTACCTCACTGAGATCACTTTCGGTCAGACGCTGCGGCTTCCTCTCCTGCCAGTCGTCACGAGTTCGTCCACTGAGATGAGCATTGGCAGTCCAGAGGGTGTCTATCTGATGCGCAACAGATACTGCACCTAAATTGCGCAAGCAAGTTTGAAGCCAAAGGGGAAGTCCTGTAACGATGGAGAGAGATTACGCCAACACAGAGGGATAAAGCACTAAGGCCCCGACTAGTCATCGTAAAGACTGACGTACTGCATGATGATAATGATAATGATATAAGAAAATGTAAACAATAAAATAAATTAAAATGTTAATAAGAATTCCAGAGCAATTTAATTAATATCTTCTTTTAAGTACTTTTAGTAACAATATATTGCCATATTGAAATATTTATTAACTTTTCATCTCTTCCCTTGTAATGCTTGTTAATATGCATTCGAAAAAGTTTATTACAATTGTTTCGAGTAAATTAATCCTTAAACCTATATGAAAATAATATAAGATTTTCATTCATCGCATTTTTTATAATATATATGAAATTCTAAACATCAGCGTCCAAATAAATTGAGGACACTCCCATCAAACCCACACTTGACATGGTGTATAACTAATTGGAAATGAGGGAAATTAAATAACATCAAAATAACTGAAAAGACGTCTCTTATGAATTACACAGTACGTTTCCAAAAAGATATAAATTATTTCTTATGTTTTCAATGTGTATCTTTAAATAACTATATAGTATTAAAATAAAATATCAATTAACATTCGTCTTCTTACTGTAATACTATCCAAGCTGCGCGTTTTAAAATGTATTTCAAACCTAAGCGTGACAGACTGAGCAACCGAGGATTTAATCCTCTCATATAAATATTCCTTTTGTATGAGGTGACAATAAAACCTTGCTAAACGAATGTGCGGGTTTTATTGGTATTACTACCGTGATCTCATTGAAAGTCAACGGTTGGTTACCTACGGTTTACTCTTTCTTCCAGCAGTAAATAATATAGACCAGCTAAAAAACAAAACAAACGTTCTAATCGCTTATATTTATTTATAGAAATATAAAAATATGTTAAAATAAATACTCTATTTCCTATCGTAACACATACCATAGCAAATTGTTCTTTAAATAAATTAAATCACTATCATTATTAACTTGAAGACCACGACATAATTGGAATTTGATACTATTTTAACATGAGTAATATCCAAATTATTTACACTTATGATGAAAATAATCCACACGGCAAATATAATAATATACATGTATATTCATTATGTTTTTCATATTGAATAATACTATTCTCCAAGTCGTGTATTGGGAGCAATTCTAGTATTTAATCTTGAAATCGTTAAAATCTAATTAAAATTTGGGAATCGATAAAATTTGTATTTTTAGATAATCATAAAATTTGGATTTCAATTTAAAAAAAAATGCAAAGAACTAAGGAAGAAATGAACTGAATTACCATTCATATATACTCTAATTAACTGAATTTTTATTATTTTAATAACTTAAAATATATGAAGATTCAATTTTACGAACTGAGAATAAGTAAAATTCATTTTTAAACGGAGAACAACTAAATTCTTATTTTTCTAAGCTGTAAATAATTAAAAGTTATTTTTTATTAAATGAGATTATCAGAATATGAAATTTATAAAATTAACTTGTCTAATATTCAATTTTAAATAACTTAGAAACACCACTGAAGTGCAAGAAATTATACCGAAATAACCTCACTGGCAGTAATTGAGAAGAACTGAGATTTCATTTAATATAAACTTGGAATAACTGAAATTCAATTTTATTATTAAACTGGCAATTCTAGTTTGTTTTATAAATTACGAATATTTAACATTCACTTCTTATGAACTTAGAATAACGAAACTTATTTTTAAACTAGGTATGAATGACATTAAATCATTAGAAATAATCAAAAAAACTAAGCTAATTTTACAGAACCTGAGAAAACGATTGGACCGAATTTAGAATGACTAGATTTCAATTATTTTAAAACTGAGAATAATTGGAATTCAATTTTTAAACTGAGGATAAATAAAAATTTATTTTTAGAAATTGTCAAAAACTAAGCTTACATTATAATAACTGAAATAATATTTAAATAATTTGAGAATAATAATTTTATTTTTTAACTGAGATTAAAAGCAATTAAGCAATTTCATACTGCAATCTTTTCTACGGAACTTAATATCGACTGAGCCTAATCCATTAATTTAAAAGTTTTCCTCGTTTTTATTTAAAGTTAGTTTTTAGTCCTTATAATTAGAATTCAAGGACTGTTCTGATGATTTATTTTGAAAAATAATTCTGACAGAATTTACTAGATTGTTTTCCTTGCGTTCATCCTTCTCTGCACATTAAGCTCTCTATAAATAAACTGATTATTGATACGCCATCTCCTATATTATTATGAAAGATCGACCTGTCAATAATGAAACACGCCATTCCCTTCATTTGATAAATTTCACTTTTCTTATTTAGATAAAGGTATGTAGTTTTCTTTTAGATAGGACAAACCAAGAGCAAGTCACGAAATCCGTGTATTACTTTGAATTAATTTTATACTTCACTAGTTGTTTCATTGGTACTTTAAAAACCCTACTTACAAATGTTCCAGTGCAACAGAATGATCGAACTAGTTTTGTATAAAGGCGATTTTTTATCACCCTGGGCACGTACGTTATCTCTGGCAATCCACCGATTCATTTTGAGGGTACTGGCAATGGTCTTGTTTTCACACCTTGGATCGGTAGAAAGCATAAGTTTTACTGCGGCGCACCTCCGATATCGCTCGTTGAACATTTTGTCACTTTCAAACATGATAGAAGGCGGACCAAGTAGTAGATGGGTCACAACAGCAAAAAAAAAAAACAAAAACAAAAACAAAACAAAACCAAACCTTTTTTTACTCAAATAGAAATAGTTTTTTTCTAAGGCGACAATTTTATAATTTCGTCCTGTATTCTTCTGATTATTGTTTTCATATTGAGTGTAATTTTGGTAGATGTAACCACCGACCTTCTTAAGTTATAGCTTGAGCAACTCAGAAAACCTTCCATTGAACTCCGGACCGTTATCGTGACACTCGAGATTCTTAACGGCATTTCGAATAGAAGCCTTTATTTAATTCACGAGGGAAGCATGCTCTCACTTCGACAAGATAAATCTGAAGACAATTGGAGATTTTATTGACTGAAACGAAGTGAAAGTAACTCTAGAATTTCAAACAATAATCTGAAAGATACAAATAATAGGATTGATAAATCTATACATCTACAAATGTGAAAATGTGTGTGAAAATGTGTGACACTTCTGAACTTATATGCTCAACAAATCCTTGATGCAGGATTATGCAATATGAATAAGTAATTAAAAAATTAGCATGTAGAATATTCAGATATATAGAAAACGTTTTAATCGGCATTTAGCTCGACAATGAGCTGCTCAGGCGTCAAAATTTAAAACTCCGTATGCAAGAGTTGTCGGATTTTAATCTGTTTACGAACAGTTTCACAAATGCGCATGCGTCATTAGTCCACATGGCAAATTCATTATGTTAAAATAAATAGGTATGAAAACACTTTTTAAAGAACGTGCGAAACCGATGTAATGGTTATCGTACTTGACTTACTGTCTTTAGGTTTTGGTTTTGATTTCAGCTCAAGTGTTTTCTTTCTTTACTTATGAGAAATGAACTATTTAAAAATTAAAAAAAACAAAAAACATAATAACATTATAAGATCCGTTTTCCATGGACGTACTTCATAGTCTATCTTGTTGGAATTAATAGAAGAATAACGAAAAATAAAAAAGTGTATGTATTGGAATATGGAACTGCTATTCATGCCCTAGATATTATGCCCTACTAGCTGTCCATCCGGCGTTGCCCGGGTTTCCCGGGTTGCTCGGTCGTATAATACGCTTAAATATGATATTTTAATTTATGCAAATTGCGTATGTATTATTATAGAATCAATCTTCTGTTGATTATTATATATTACGAGGAATAATTTACCAGTAGAGTAATTAGAAATAAATAAATAATGATATTGTCGTTCATCAAATTCCGTCTGTGTTAGTTTTCAATATCACATCAGCTGATATTTGGGCTTAACAGTGAATGTCATGGAAAGGTCACGTCTGATTAATGTTTAGATTCAATATATGCAAAGAAAGAAATAATTTGCAGCTATTTTAAATGGCATTCCCTTTTTTTTACTGCAAATTGAACTCATTAATAAGAAAGTCTCAAATAAAATGGTGTGTTACACCCGGGCTTGAACTAGGGATGATTCGATCTGTAGTCGAACGCTCTATCACTAATTATATCGTTATAATAAATCTGTATTCAAAGAAGAAATAATTTGCTGAAATTTTGTTATCTCCCTTGGTCGGTGTAACGTAAAGTATTCCCATGTGGAAATTATTCTTTTCTATCTATAAAACAGAAAACCTATTTACATGATCGGATCGTTTCGATTTTCGATAAACACATCTTAGAACACTTCCAAAAATGTTAATTAACATTGTTTTAAATTTGCAAAAGACAAGCTTAGCCGTTTCGGAACATATGAGAAAAGAACCCACACTCACATATATACAGTGACTTTTATAAAAGGGTAGAGATGGAGATGAGAAATATAATCTGAATGATCTAAATAACACCCATTAATATTTATATAAATGATAACCAATATAATAATAATCAAATATTCCATATCAATGTTTTCTAATAATAATCCAAATAACACCGTTCAATTATTTTTTTAAGTTTTTATTTTTTTTATTAATTGCGGATTATTATTCTCATCTTTTTTTCTTAGTTGTTTAACAACGTTTCGGCCAACTATTCTTCTGACCTTCGTCAGATGGTAACAGCGACGGGATAAGAATTCTGAATCTCCTGACTTCATCCACTTCAATTACTGCCTTCCTAGCTGTTGTCGTCTCACCATGTTTTACGTGAAACAATTAAGAAAAAAACAGATGAGAATAATAGTCCGCAATAAATTAAAAAAATAAATAAATGATACTCATCTCAATATTAAATTCCAATTAAATAATATATATATATATATATATATATATATATATATATATATATATATATATATATATACCATTCGGTACGGACCTGACCATGAAATATCAGATAATAAATAAACATGAATTTATAACACCAAAAAATTCAACCTTGATCGCCCTCCGGGACCAGTGGCGCAGTTGATAGAGACGTTGATTCTCTACGGTTCCAAGTGAGAATTGTCTGAAAATAGCGGTTTCAATCCTACCCAAAGCCGGCCAGAGGCTTACTTGGCCAAAAAAACGTGATGAGATGACAACAACCACGGAAGGCAGTAATGGTAGTGTTTGCAGTCAGAAGATTTAGAGTTCCTATAGAAAAAGAAGATGAGAATAATAGTCTGAAATAAATAAAAAAAATAATAAATAATACTCATCTCAATAATGAATTCTAATTAAATAATAAACACCATTCAAGTCGTATATCATTAATTAAACGTTGTCATCTCACTCGATCTGGATATAATTGGAACTTGTGCCAGCTTGTTAATTTGAAATTCCCTTGAAACTCTCACAGTCAGAACAAAACCTCAAATAATTGCTATTTTCTTTAGTTTTCACTACTCGTTTAAAACATCAAAACTTTAGGATTTAACTTTGGTTGTCCGGACGGTTAATTTAGTGTCAATGTCTCTCGAATATTTTAGGATTATATTACATTATAAATATGTTCTGAACCTTCCATCTAGTAATATCAAATGGGTTGACATATCGTATGAGAAAGAAAGTTGACCGAAACTCATCAGTCTTTGTAAATGATAACCCGTGTAACGAACGTGATATTTGAATGAACAATCTTGTTTAATCTATAGTTGTCGGAACAAAGCTATGTTTGTTGAAGCCTTTTTGTTATTTCTTTCTTCTTTTTAAGAGTAATTTTGCTGTATTTCTCATAAGCCGAATGCCATTAAGGTAAATTAATTATTTTGTTTATATCACACGGGAAATTAATTCGTTCAAGATTCGACGCTCTTTTTTTATTTTCTTCCCAAACTGCTTTTGACTACAAAACAAGAGAGCGATAAAATAAATCAAGAAACGTTTTCGTTCCAACAAATTTCTTTAGGCAATTCCATCGCCAATGTCTCTCGAGAGACTTTGATTGCATCAACGGTGCCAAACTAATAATCAAACCTCCTTAAGTTCTTTTTCTGCGAATACAGCGTTTAGCGCTTGATGGAAAACCGAGGCAATTTTGAAACGGACAAAAAGTTCAAAACAATTCACGTAACATATAAAGATTAATAGACAAGAAAGCAACGTCTACTAAAATTACTTCGAGATTTGAATCCACTACTTTATTTCACTGTGACGTAACATCATTTTTGTGATTTTATCTTTAAACTTTCTTTGAAGTACTTGAATTATTCGGTTTACTATTTTCACCTCAACTGTTATTTGCACAACGTTTTGGCCGATGTAACGTCGGACCTCTCTACAATATAGAAACCACTAATGAACACTGTCCATCAATCATTATCAATAAAAACCACAAACATCACTGATAATGCTGTAATTTGTGTGTTTTATGGTAAACGTTGCACAATCTGCAACGCTACGTCTACTTTTTCGGTACTGTTTTATTCTAGTGGCAAATAGAAATTTAGGACGATTAGAAACATGCCAGGAGGAGAGTACATACAGCACCTTCTATTCCCAAATGATCACTCATCCGATACTGGTAAAATTCATCGTTATTTAATGTCGGAGATCTGAGGAGAATTGGTGTGTTAACGTGATTATGCCGCATGCTTATGAAAACCATAAAATAAGTCATTAATGATGAATAATAGGCATATGTGTTTGCGTGTAGTAATTGCTAAATATCTATAGGATAAGTAGTGATATGTATATCAATGGAATCAATAATAATTTAAGACTCCGAAATATGTACACTCTTAAACCCTTATCCTCGAGTGGCCTCTTGGCCTTGATAAGTGGTGAAGCCTATCTAAAAAAAATCACACTAGAATTGACCGTATGCGTCTGTGACGTAACATAAAAGGTGTTAGATCAAATTCAGTTGTAAGTAGTATTTTTCTGGGGTCTGAATGTTCAATGCTCAGACAATGTCATACGAGCATATTACCGGATGATGTTACACAGTAAGGAATAGGAGGATGATATATATTGTTCTCCAAACGGCACCAGATAAACGTATAAATTGAGTGTATTGTTGTTTAGCGAGGGGATATGATAAAGACGTATAAACTGAGTCATGTTGTATCACAGAGTTATTACACGGGTATACATTACAGTTCATATTTACATAAAGGTATCATTTTTTATAAAAATAATAATATATGTTTCATACCTTTTCTTTCTTTAAGAGTTCTTCTATCTTCACTGCTGGGTTTTTTGATGAAACATGAAATGACCAACACCATAACAAATTGAAACCTCTGTTCTTCCTTCTTTTGTGAAACCAAGAAACTACACTTTATATTTTTAAAATATAACTTTATTTCATCTTTCACAAGGAATCTGCATTACGTGCCTATATGTATATTCTTTACTGCCCGCCTCCTTGCTTTTTGAAGCACGCCCGTTCTATTTCGTGACAAAACTCAAACTAAACTTTTTTCTCTTATCTTCCCGATCGCTGGACCTCAGTACCGTTATGTCATCATTCAAAAGCACACGTCTCCCAACGTGCGACCTTTCCACGTATGGCTGTCCAGGGTTATTTTGTTTATTTAACTTAGTTAATTTTTGTAAACATCCTCAGCCAAAACCCATCGCTACACTTTATTCTATAAGCAATAAATAACTCCCAATATAAACTGTTTTAACAATATCACTGGATAGATAAATAAATAGATAGACAAATAGATCGAAAATAACTAATTCAACTTTTAACTATGTTATTATATAACACTGAGGCGACGACAGCATTCTATCCGTGTAGATTAAATAATGAACTACGTACGATATATCTCGGGATCGACATAAAGATTTCCAAATTTTACAAAAACACCTAAGGAAGGTCGAAAGAACATTATAGAAACCATGCTCAATATAAGAATATCAGAATGGATAACTCATACAATCGAAATTATCAATACTTATCTAAAAAATTCTAAATCATAATCTATCTCTAATGTGTTTTTACATAATACAAGGTTGAACGATAAAAATGTCGCCAAAAAGAAAGCAAACCTAGATCTTTATTTAAAGATTTTTATTGAAAAAACAATTCAGATAACTTGATTATGTAGTCGAGCTGATGTCAATTCAATGTATCAGCTTTCAGACACAATCACCGCCTCGATGCAGATCCAGAACTGGGAGAATGTCTTTTCCACAAGCGCCAGCGAATAGCCGGCGAATAGCCGGCGAATGCCAGCGAAGAGGCTGGATTTGGTTTTGTGGGAGGTCATGTGGGTGATGTTTTTCAAAGTAAGCAGTTACCTAATTCCACCTGGGGATCGGCATACTGGTCAGCAGATCCAGATAGACTTTGGTGTTTACTTTCAAACCTACTTCGAAGATGTGACGTGGCATGATATGGTCCTCACATGACACCAAATCAAATACCACAACCGTGGCCGCTGCTTTTGTCTTCATTACCCTGTTATTCGTGCCAAACGAGTGCTAGGAATGGAATTGTAGTCATAACTTGGATGATTAGAGAGCATGAGTTGTACAGTGATGCGTCTCCGATCTCGCTCGTTGGATATTGTGCCACTTTAAGGCATGTATAAAAAGCGTCTCTCTATTTTGGGATTTGTACACAGAAACTGCTTTTATCAAACGAAAATGGAATCATGTCTTTCTCCGGCGACAATTATATCATTTCACTTTTTACTAATATATATATATATATATATATATATATATATATATATATATATACATATATATATATATATATATATATTAAAGAATATATAAATTGAATATTTTTTTTACAAGGCAATTATAAAAGGTTCATAAAAAGCTAACTTTTTCGCTGCATCAAGTCTTTTAATATGCTTAGAAAACTGAAATAAATATTCAAGCTTTGTAATGACTCGCACGTCCGACTAGGCACGTGTCAGGAATATATATATATATATATATATATATATATATATATATATATATATATATATATATATATATATATTAGTGTTATAAATTTAGTTGAGTGCGCTTTTTGTATAGAAAGTTTATGCATTTAAATTGTAAGAGTATGTTCATCTACTTTACAGAAAGTCACCATAACGAATGCAGGGAGGAAATTCTGTTATTTTATGCGCAAACACATTGTTGTCCGCGTATCACAGCTTTTCAGTGCAGCTAACACAGCCGAGCGATTCTGATTTGTAAGAAATTCGACACGATCGAAGTATGTTTGTTTTATATATTCACCCTGGACATGACATTTTGTTACAGGTATTGAAATCAGTACTGTGGTTAGAGTAAAAATTATAGAGGGCTATTTTAATTTCTGAGGTGGACATTTATTTTTTACGTGTTCATACAGTCAGGATAACAGACAACTAAAGTAGAATTTCAGAAACGAGCGGTTAGATGGAAGAAGCTTTTTAAGCAATGTTTTCCGGCACTTGGCGACTAATTAAGTTAGGGTATACAATTCATCAAGTTCTTTGACATAAATTCCATGGATTTACCTGTAAAACAATCACGTAAATACTACATTGCCTCGATGTGAGAGAAGGGACGAGCTTGGTAAAAGAAAACGGAAATGGGATAAAAAAATGATATCGAGAAAACACAGAGTGATGGGTGATAGACGTTAAGAGACTTCAAATAAAAATGATAATATCAATGTAAACTGAACAAATCTATTTACCAGTTAGAGGTTGAATCTCAGTCTAGTCACGATTATAACAACTGGATAATTTAAATAGAGATTTATTCTACCTTCATTTAGTCTATGTAGGTTTGTATGCAGATAGCCATTGTTGTAGCCGTGAGAAATGTCAGAAACAATTAAGAAAATAAGCAAGTAGTTTAAAAAGTGTGTATTTATAGATGAGATATTAAACTAGCCTGGGTGCCCGTGTTCGGAGGTGTGTGTTGAACAAAATAAATAATTAAAAATGGTAGTAGGCTGGCAGGTAGGCTCGAACCCATACTACGAAGGAGGAAAAGAACGGGGAAAAACGTAACGTTTTTGCCGTTGCATCCATCACCAAACCGAAAGGGGCGAAAGTTTAAATTAAGGTTAGTCAATCGAAAAGAGGGGATTATTTTCGAAAATATCGGTGAAAAAGTGCCTACTTGGGAGTGAAATATTACTGTTTTTGTTCAATTTATCGATAATTGTCGTCCGAAAGGTCGAGGTTTAAAACGATTCGGAGGACGTGAAAATCCATCGCCTCCGTTGAAAGTTGTAGGTAGACATACATGATGATTGCAACATCTTGTCAGACGAGTGCCACTCCCTCAGACACTTAAAGTCCATAAGCCCAAATGCCTGAGGGAGTATCTATACGCAGATGATGTTACAGAGTCTTAGCTTTGTACGACAGCTAAGTCTCTCTCTCGGTTCAAAATGTTGAGATCCAGCAACAAGCAAGAGCAAGATAGCCAGCAACAAATTAAACTGCAGACCAGCTTAATGCGGGTACTGGTCCTCCGCTTTATGGTTTTTTAAATCAGAGATTTGCTTCTCCTAGAAAGGTTGCCTTCACTACGGCTTATGGGAGCCCTCTCCACCCCGACACATATATACATACACACAAATATACACGGTGCTAGTTGGCCGTTGACCCCGAAAAAGGGTTCATTCGCCCTTTGAAAGGTCTTGTTTTTAATCCTTCAGGGAGACTAGCCGCCCTCCTCACCAAACAATCTGGTGGGGGAACCAGTTTAGTCATCGGTGACCCGACCATGAGGCAGGTAGTACTGGGTTACATGGTACCAGTAGCATATGACATGACCTGACGACAGGTAGACATACATACATACATACATACATTCAAACATACATACATACATACATACATTTAAACAGTCAGATGAGATTTATATACATACATACATACATGCATACATTTAACAGTCAGATGAGATTTATATAATAGATTTTGCCGGTAGCTGCCTCACTTTTTATTTGTCCATTTTTCATTGCTACTTTCTCTGTGATCGCCACTATTCATCATGTTGTAAAGTATCCATGCAGAAGTGCAATAGGATATAGTATTATTGCAGTTATAGAAAGTTTCCAGAACTAATAAAAGTGTCGTATCAATTTATGCAATTTTAAAATATCAATCCATTAATGTTTCTGAATGTTTGAGATGAGGATTGATGATTAGATAAAGGAGCAGACAACATTCAGTAAGTAGTATCACCGCTGTGGAAATTTAACTTTCAATACTGAGTGCGAATTATACTCAGAAAAAAAAAATCGCGAATTTCTTACGACTGTTATCCGGCGGATTAAATAAAGGGTTCTGTTCGAAATTCCGTGCAAGTTCCAGAGTTGCGCAAACAAATTGCAGACTTCGACAAAATATACTCGAAATGTTGGGAGCTTTGATCAGCCGTGTAAAAACTCGTGTAAAAAACATTAGGATATTAGTCAGAATAATCTAACTAATACACGCATGTGTTGTTAAGAATGTGCGCACAAATTAAAATGTACGAAAATTTGCAAGATGTTTACTTAAAACTGTTTTTTTCGTAATGTCTTGTTAAGGACATATGTATAGCGTAACTGTACTTCTAATAGAAGAAACATACTTTTTTCAGAGAGCAGACCGATTAATTATAGAATATAAATCATGGAAATGAGATAAATATCTATTTTGACAAGTTTTTACATTTAATTTTACTCCTATTGTGTTCTAGTTTAGTGATAGTTTAGAAATATAAAGATTGGGGCATATTCTATAATCATATAAGTAAAGCAATTTAAAGCGAAATAAAACGTTTTCATGATACGTTAATAAAAATACACTCTTCGTATATTATTTCTTCTATTGTGCTTTTCACTACTGCTTTTAAAGTCAGCCATAGGTTTACATGTTACTCATATGGAAACCGGTCCAGAAATGGAATGAAGGCACTTCATCTAAGCAGTTAAAGAAAACACTTTAATCTAAAAAGTAAAAATAGCCAAAGGCCAGTTGTTATGTCGATAGATTCTACCAAGAGTAGCAATCTTTACGCCTTTGTCAGTAAAATTACGCATCAAATGTGAGAACTAAATACCGAAATCAGAATCGCAAGGGATGCCATAAACTTACGTTTAAATGATATCACTTTTTAAATAAACAGATGATACTTTTCATGACTATTCATGATCTGAAAATTGCAAGCAGTTTTTCTTTTCAGAATGAAATCAATAACAATGTTAGTATAATTCATTCAGGTTATTGTTCTCATCTTGAATGAGATTCTTACAACATATGCAAGTGTTGTTGCATTCTAGCGAATTCGAAAATGTTTACATTTTGATCAAGAATATATATGGAATTGCAAACATGACTCTTTATTAAACTCACAAATTTAGCACACTTTCAGTTTTTAATTTGTCCTTTGTATTCCTCGTATTAAACATTGAACATTCATTTTTCAGAATATTGTTACTTGATTATGATTTACGAGTCTATGAAAAATGACCCTATAATTTCTGTGTGTAACCATATAAGACTTTACCCAACGTTTTCTCCGTTTGTTTCGTCGTTACTTTCTTATTATTTTAGCCGTGTCATAGTTCGGCCGGTGCAGTCGGTAACCGGGAAGAGAAGTATAGCTCATGGAATTTAAGTGGAAAATGTAACAAGTGTAACACAGGAATTTTGTGTGTATCGTTTGAGTTCCATAGTTAGTATACTTATTTCAGAACAAAAACGCATACTTCTTAAGTTCCATTCGCTCATGCATGGGGTATTGTTGCCACATCTTGGCTTGTGTGTCTTAGGGTCCCAAAAAGAGTCTTTAATCTAATAGCTCCTACTTTGTCCACAAAGCTCCAACCCCTGTCGAATCGCTGCAATGTTGCATCTCTGTACCTGTTTTACACATATTTTGATGGAATGTGATCTGATGAACTTCTAGCAATTATGCTCCCTTGACGTAAATACGCTTAAAAACACCCGCTTAGCAACAAAACCAGCTCTTCACCCTTGGGGTCCCTAAATGACGGAAGGTTTGTAGTCTAATATTTTCTTCTCTTAAACTACTAGCTTTTATATTTCCCTTACTGCTACAAACTTTCTGGATTGTACTAAATATAAATGTAATAACTGTGATTTTTCCTTATTTTCGAAAACTGTTTTTCATATTTTTTCTTTGTATTCAATAAGTTACATTAGTCTAGGGAAATTTAAGAATATATATATATATATATATATATATATTGTTGTGTCTGTATCAATAACAACACGAACGCAGAAAGTAAAGGAAAAACAAATATATTAAGACGAAAATAAAATACATATTTACAAAGGTGCAGTTATACTGCAGTTGGAAGATTGTCCGGCAGAGGGCGTGTTAAAGTCTTTCATGGAGCAACCGGCACATGCGTCTTGCCTATCCGGCGTTCGAACACAGCTCCACGGTCTTGCTGACTTGATACCTTTATCTATATCTTTTCACCCACGTATGCTAATTAGTATGCGTCTCCACAACATATATATATATATATATATATATATATATATATATATATATATATATATATATATATATAGTAATTTATAAAGTATATATATGGCGAGTAAGCTACACTGAATATTCTGCGTTTCATCCACTATAGGATTCGTCAGGCTTATAAAACATATAAGCCTGACGAATCCTATAGTGGATGAAACGCAGAATATTCAGTGTAGCTTAATCGCCATATATATTTTATAAGTTACTAACAATCTCTACCTACGTATTGAGCACTTTTGAAGTAAATACTTAAAGTTTACGCATAAATCTATACTTTCGTATATTAAATTTATGTGAGTAAATGAAGTAGTTATATATATATATATATATATATATATATATATATATATAAATAAATGAATTTAAGAAAAGAAAAATATATTGTAAACTTTAGACAAACAAATAAAAAACCCTATAAAAATAGCTGCTACATAAGATTAGATATTTGAAATTAGATTTGTTGTTAATGAAGTCTTGAATGACAAGTTCTTCATTAACATATAATTGACCGTGTCGGCTGTCGAAATTATGTAAATTCAATTTGGTGACGTCAGATAAAATATTGTTGAATGTCAAATAGCGATTAATAAAATGCAATGTTTCTTAAGCTGACTTTTAAAATTATTTGATTATTAAAGAACACGTGTACAATCACAAATGAATTAATCAATTCACTCACATGGTATAAAAATAAAAGATAACGAAGATGTTATATTTTGTTTTAAACTACAAAATCAAGTAATTTAATAAAGTAAACATGATTTATTAATGTTTCAACACATAAAAAAAACTCATTATTATTATAGATAATCAGTGATAATACAATGTGTTCCACTGGTCGACAATTGGACCTTAATTATTCCCAATATTGATAAATTACATTTCTGATAAAATTGTATCCAAGATGGATATATTTGATGAGGACACACCACTCTATAAGAGACATAGTTAAAACAATGGCAGAAAACCTAGAAGACGACCTTCACTCTGTCATGAAATGAAGAGGAAAATCAATTGTAAAATGTTATGCTACTAAGACTTAGCTTCTTTCCTTTAACATAAGGAAATATTCCCAACCATCGATTTCTATGGCAAACCCATACTACCTGGCAGGCAACTCTTCGAACTTTTCCACATAATATTTACAGACAACGTGAATTGGGACAAATACATTGATGACAATGCTAGAAAATTGCTCCCACCAAAGAGTAACCTAGAAATTTACAAACCAGGATTAGTCCATTTCTTTTTTACACGGTGGTCACCACTTATCAAGGCCTGGAAGCCACTCAGGGATAAGGGTTATTGCAAGTACAGTACGTTAGTGTGGAGATTTTATGAAGTGTTTACTTAAGGGGGCGGTTCATTAGGAATTTGTTAACGTTGAACTTGAAGACATCCAAGTTGTAGTCAGGTGGGAAGCAGGCAGACGGAACAGAGTTCCACAGGCGTGCAGGTCTAAGAAAGAAGCTTTGTTCATGGAATCCACGTTTTGATTGAGGCACAGATAAAGAGTGGGGGAAATTTTTCATAGTGGATTAAGCTAGACGGGTGTTTTTCATGAAAGATTGGCGAGGGGCGACCAGAGAATGGAGCTCAGACGAGCACCTGCCACGGAAATAACGATAAAACAAGGATAGGCTCGCAACGTCTCTTCTGTGGGAGAGAGGTTGCAGGGTAGAGAAAAGGGCATCCCCCACTAAGCCACGAAGTCTATTTTATACTCTGTCAAGGCAGGATAGACTGCTTTTAGCAGATATGGCAGCAGTATTCCATCCTTGGACGTATACTTGGAGTATTGTATGCACAACTGGGTGTATGCATTTACACCCAATCTCGGACTCTAAGATAGGGTTCGAAAACTAATCTCAAGGCTTTTATGTACCGCACTTTCGGCTAAGCTGACATCCATGTACTGTCACGACTATTTTACACCCTGTGTCTGTTTTTAATATTTCATTTGAGTATACTTTTATAACCTAAAACACATATGCCCTTCTCAATGTACATAATTCTGAGATACATAAAAAAAATCCACCTCCTAACTGGTGAGATGCCAAAAAGCCTTCTTCCTTAATATTTTCTTTTCTTCGGGATGCTAGATTTTGGAATTTTCTCTTTGTTTCCTATTTTTTCAGTGTATTAACCTCCAGAAACTTAAATGTAAAAAGAAAGTAAAAAATAAAACAAATATTTCACGACAAAGAATTAGTCCGTGGATTTGTGAATTTTTATAAGATATAAGATCTTTGCACTAATGAGGTTACAAAACGTGAGAACGTGTTGGGATAACATTCCAAACAGTTGCATTTACCATCACCTTAGATCTACAATAGAAATACGCCTAAAATAAATGTTCTCCATAAACTGTTAATAGAGGCGGGGTTATATCAAGACCGTCTTAAAAGACAAGATGGCCGGTGGGCAAAAATAATTTAATCTGCTGACGTCATCACGGATAGTCCATACCGGTGACACCGGTAGTCACCGGTAGGCATTCGTAACGTCTTGAAGTCAGTGTAATATTTCTTTTTTTATTAAAATGCCTGCACGGTGCATGCATCGTTCCAACTTGCTGAGGAAATTATCGTAAAGGACCAAAAAGTGACAGTATTTTCATTTCCGAAAGATAAAGAATTATAATGCAGTAAAAAAAAAAAAAATTTTTTATACCATCTCCATTCAGCAAAGTAAGTTTTAACGTGCTCCCCCCCTGTATTTAACACGATGTAACTATAATTTAATTCAATATTATCATCCTAAATGTTCTACCATTCAAAAGAAGCTTCAAATAAATTGCTAATATTAAAAAAAAATTTTTTACAGCATACAAAACTAATGAAAATGCGAGACAACATCGACTCTTTAAAACACGATTTTTTTTTAAGCTGTTGACACACGTTTTAAAAATCTAACAATAATTTATTTTTCTGAAATTTTCAATATTTAAAAATAAATTATGCCGGCTGATAAAATTTTTAAACTTTTTTTTAAAGCTAGAAAGATAAAATTTAAAAATACTTATTTTTTTATATATATATATATATATATATATATATATATATATATATATATATGAAACTAAACTAAAAAAAAACAAAAAAAAAACGCGCGTTCACTCGTGGTCTTAAACAGTCTTGGCCTTCGGGACCAGATCAAAGTGTAGTATCTGTTCTCCAGATGCTGCATTCTATTTCTTGTTCTCTTTCGGTGGAGGAGAAATCCTTCACGACTGAGACAATTTTTATTTTTGTACCTTTTCTCCACGTTAAAAAACGACCCTGGTGTCTAACTCTGTCCCGTGGGGAGGCATAGTAAATAAGTACAATTCATTTCATTAACGTAATTGGGTTTGTATTACTGTACACATAGATTCGAAAAAGTTGTCAAAAACAAATATATAACAAATAAATGTTATCAAAGGCAAGATAAGTTACTTTTCTACCAAATATTTTTCGTGTTTTTATTCAATGTAACATGTTTATTCAGCTCGAAAAACATAGTGTTTACCGATGTATTCGAACATTCAAGATGGCGTCTGATTCTCTCTTTAACACGGTAAGTTTGGGATAAGGTGTTATAAATAAAAAACTATACAACATACTATTAAAAACCCGCCGAATATATGTCAACCTATGTCACGGTAACATATATTGAGCGAGTTTTTAACAGTATTTTATCCGGTTTTGTATTTATAACACCTTTTCCCAAACTTACCGTGTTAAAGAGAGAATCAGACGCCATCTGGAATTTTCGAATACATCGGTAAACACTGTTTTTCGAGCTGAATAAACATGTTACATTGAATAAAAACACGAAAAATATATCCAGTTTGGCAGAAAAGTAACTTGTCTTGCTTTTGATAACATTTCTTTGTTATATATTTGTTTTTTGACAACTTTTTCGAATCTATGTGTACAGTAATACAAACCCACGTATTTTAACAAACTGAAAATATGGATATAAAAAAATGATTTTGCATGTTATTTTTGTTATGTGGTGAAATAATCTTAAATAAGAAACATGATTTTTTCTTTAGGTTAATTTTTTTACTGTGCAATATTTCATGAATTTATTAAAAATATTGTTTTTGATTTTGAAAAAATATTGTGGTTCATTTTGATTAAAAAATATTCATTTTGATTAAAAAATATTTATTTTGATTTTTTTAAAAATATTCATTTTGATTTTTAAAAAAATATTCATTTTGATTTAAAAAAAAATATTCATTTTGATTTTAAAAAAAAGTTTAATTTTAATATTTGTTTATTGTCTTTACTCATATCAAATGTTTTGCTTGTGTTCTGCTTCAAATATTCATAATCTTACATGCATAATTTTCATTTAATTATATTAAATAAACTTCAAGTTTATTTCAAATCAAATTGTGTTCCTTCACTTTTTTAAAATGTAATTTATAAGTAATTAAAGAACGCATTCTAATCTTTAAAATATATAATACAACGAAATATTCAATTGCTTATAATATACTTAAACAAATAACTTGTGTTTTTTTTAATTATTTTTTTATTATTAATATTAGATGAGTTTCAGTATAAATCGTGTTCTTTCTTTATTTCTTTATTTTAATCCAATTTTGAAGTTTTGTAACGCTGTCTGTAAAAATTACTGTTCATTATTGACAGTCTAAGAGTTCCACATATCTTGCTTGTTGGGACCTCGGCGATGACGTCATTTTTTCAGCTGGCCGGCCATCTTTATAACGAAGGCCACGGTTATATGCACAGAATTGTTAGAGGCAATAAGAGAATAGTGACTAATGGTGAAATTGCAATATGCATTTGATAAGCATTCAATGATGAGATAGTTTTCACCGATTATCATAGAATGGTCATTACTTGAATCCTAATTGTTTCAGATTTTAATGAAGTATAGAAATTACTCATGTACTCATTCACAAATAAATAAAAGCCAAGTACGGCCAAGGATGGAATACTGTTGCCATATCTGGGCAGGAGCTGCCAAAAACAGCCTATCATACCTTGACAGAGTACAAAATAGACTTCGTGGTTTAGTGGGGGATGCCCTTTTCTCTACCCTGCAACCCCTCTCCCACAGAAGAGACGTTGCGAGCCTATCCTTGTTTTATCGTTATTTTCATGGCAGGTGCTCGTCTGAACTCCAATCCCTGGTCCCCCCTCGCCAATCTTTCACGAAAAACACCCGTCTAGCTGAATCCACTGTGAAAAATTTCCCCCACTCTATATCTGTGCCTCAATCAAAACGCGGATTTCATGAGCAAAGCTTCTTTCTTAGAACTGCACGCCTGTGGAACTCTGTTCCGTCTGCCTGCTTCCCTCCGGACTACAACTTGGATGTCTTCAAGTCTAATGTTAACAAATTCCTAATGAATCCCCCCCCTTATTAAACACTTCATAAAATCTCCTCACTAACGTGATGTACTTACAATAACCCTTATCCCTGAGTGGCTTCCGGGCCTTGATAAGTGGTGATCACTGTGTAAAAAAAAAAAAAAAAAAAAAATACAAATAATTTTTCTTATAATTTTTCCGCCTGAAAGCTTATCAGTAAAAATTTTACTCTGAGATATAAAATTCAGTGTATACGTAGACAGCTACGCTTGGAAAGGCCAGAATCACAGAAAACTTGGCGACATTGAAAATAAAAGAAAACACCGATCTAACGAAATAAGTTAGGTTGGCCAGCAGGCATGTTTGCCTTGTACATAAAGATAAATATATTCAAGAATAACGTCCTCTCTGTGTTGGAGTGATAGTCAACTCGCTCGGCAAAGAGGTTTAAGCGTGCTGTTACTCGACCTGTGACCATACGTTATAACAAAAATATGAACTGGGAGACACTGCTTAAAACAAGCCGCTGCAGGCAAAGAAAACATGGAGGAAAATGATAATAAAATAACCAAGCATTCGATGGATTCGTACAATAACTGTGTTGTTGCCGATCGATATCACTTGATCGGCTGATGAGAAAATTATTGGATAAAATTCGAGGCCAGTGTTCTTACTTGCAACGACAACAGAGTGACAGGCAACAAAAAACCAAAATGAATAGAATAATCCTACCACATAAAAAGGAATAAACAAGAGGCTTTATCAGAATATAAGTTAATAAAATGAAAGAGTAATTCCGTACTCGGCGATAAATACTACTATTTCTATGTATAAACATAATTTAATATTTTACTATCAAGAATCTCTGAGTACTTTATAAAAATATAACAAAATAAAATACTTAAAAATATAGTTAAAATTCCGAAATGAAACAACTATATTAAAAGACTAAAAACTTGCACAAGCTTACCTTTGGCTAGAAAAAAAAACAGTTATACAATAGAATTTAACTACACAATTGCGAAAAAGAACTAGAAAAGAGTGATAATAATCTTCTTACCAATGCAGATGTTTCGGAGTCTTATTTTTGAATCAGAATATATATATATATATATATATATATATATATATATATATATATAGATAGATAGATAGATAGATAGATATTTATATATAGATTTATTATATATATTATATATAGATTTATATATAGATTTATTATATATATATATATATATATATATATATATATATGAGAAAAAGTGATCTTTATTCGGATGTATAAATAAGCCGATTAAAAAAGAAATCACGAAATGTAATAGAACTCGAAGCGCTTTTCGTCAGACAGACCTTCCAAGGATATACATCTGAAAGAAGGAAAAGAAACGTTCTTTAGGTTTTTTTTTTAGAATTGTTGTAATAGTAAGCGGGAAAAATCTTAGATGGAATAAGTCTCTCCCCCATTTCTTCCGTTTCTACCCCCCTTCGCTTTCTATTACAACAATTCTAAAAAAAAAACAAACAAAAAAAAACAGAAAAAACGTTTCTTTTCCTTCTCTCAGACGTATATCCCTAAACAGTCTGATTAAAAACGCCTAGGGTTTTATTACATTTCCCGATTTTTTATCGACTTATTTAGGTTATAACATCCGATTATGGTTCACTTTTTCTCATCATTTTAACATATTGCTATTCTAATAAAGATATATATATATATATATACACACCTAGATATATATATATATATATATATATATATATATATATATATATTACATCTATAATTTATGATTTGAACTGGTCATGGAGGTTGTTTTGCCAATGTTCTCCCTCTCCATATCCAGTTTTTATTTACTTTTATCTCTTTTCCATTAAAACTCTTTATTTTGTTTAAACAGCCTCATCTCCCTCTCTATTCAAGAAGATGTAATTCCATGGATTTCATTTTACCTCCACACTTATATGACATCCTTCGTCTACACGGATTATTTTGTTCCTTCTCAAATCCTCTCGCCGGAATTTGTATCATGGTTTCTTTTTAGAAATACTGTAAAAGAAATGTGCGTCAATGAACAAGCTCTACTTCTGCTTCTCAACTTAAACGAACAACAGAATATCATTGTAGATGTTCATACATCTTGGAAATTTTCTACTCTGACAATGTTCCTTTCTTAGCAACGCATTCGTCTATGCTCACTGCCCCCGACCACACTAATATGTAGGAATTTAATTTTAGTGTAAACCAACATCATTTCTACTAGCTTACCCTATAGTCACTCGATCCCCTAATTCGCTCCTACTATAGTAACTCTTACGCTCCAGTCGCAATATGCCTTATTAGAAGATATGATCGTTTTAATTGAACAGTAATTCTTCTATGAAAACAGTTAATAATTTTATAAGCATTCAGTAAAGCAAACAATAATGCCTCATTTATAGTAAGGAAGGTTTCTTTTCATTATACAATGTATTCGACTTATCGTTCATCTTCTGGAAATGTCATTTTTTAAATATAGATATTTTATATCATTTAAATTATCTGGGCAACTGTTCCTTACTTTAGTATTATTTCACAACGTTTTAGCATATGTAATTCCGACTTTCATCACCTTTTATTTGTCGAACTTAGAAAACGTTCTGTCCAACTCGTAAATATAGTAAGAAGTTTTAAAATCATTTAATTTATGGTAATTACATACGATCATTCAATCAACCATGACCGAGTACAAATGTTTTATAATTTGTAATTGCATTATAAATAACGCTCGATTGAACCTGTAACCTCAGGAGAATGTCAACCTCTAGAAATGTTATGGCCGTTCTAATTAAAAAGTAATACTATTGAAAACAGATCAACAGCTAATAATTTTAGATATTATCTGCGAAACAAATTACGATTCAATAATACAAATGTGCGAAATATATTTTCATAATTCAATTTGTCTGATTGTACGTCTGTTATTCAATTATCATGTTTCTGGAGGAGTGAAGGCGATGATTTTCAATACGGGCGATAGTAAGTGAGATTTTTTATGACTTTTACCCTGTTATAGCGTACAAAACGAAAACATAGCCACACTTGAATTAAATAAACGGCACGGTTCCGATTCCTACATAAATAACTGTATTCAACAGAATGATTCCCGTTTTCAAGTATATATACCCCAAAAAGGTCAGAACTTATATGGATCGAAAGGTTAACATAACTCTCAAGATGAGAACAAATAAAACAAATCAATAAATCTCAATTATTCATGAACACATTCAATGGAAATATAAGCCATTACTTATTAGCAGCTTGTGAAATGTATCCAAAGCAAACCCGCTTTAGTCTCTCGTATTTATCAAAAACGAACATGATCTCTGTTAGCATCTTTGAATTTCACCTAGGAAACACTATGGATGAGCTAAATAATTAAATGTCTCATTACTAATTTTAGTACTGCTTATAGCCATCCAGAGTTAGTACCCCCGGACGAATAATTGCCTTAAGACAACTGTATATTCGCTTCAGTTCAATGATGCACTACTGTCAAACATTCAAACATTTTACAAATAATTTTACTTAATTTTATTACAGCGAAGATTCAAACCTCGAAACACATTTTTGTGTCACCTATTGAAATAGATTTTTTACTACTTTCATAAAGAGTATTTTGATTTTATATTTAACTAGCAGGGCTACCCGGCGTTGCTCGGGACCGTATAAACAATGAAAAAACAAAAGCAAATATTGAACATATGTTTTATTCTTAGGGGAGAGGAATCTTTCATCTCAAGTTTTAGCGTTACAAACAAACATTTGTCTTTTATATATATATAGATAATGACAGTTTTTTTTGGGGGCCCCCCTCGAATATAACTGATCAGTTGACCAACTTCTAGTGGTCAGTTTGACGTGAAATTTCGATATTTGTCATCCGAGTGATAGGGCTTCGATATGATACCAAATTTGTCAAGTTTGGTTCCGTCTTTCAAAAGTTTTAGCGTTACAAACAAACATACATACACACAGACGTTTGGCTTTTATATATATAGAAGAAGATATATAATAACTAGTACGTGTTCTGTGTGACTAAGTCGGAGTGTACTAGGGTTTAGTCAAAACTTCTAAGCTAGAGGTAAGCTGTTAAAATTCATCGGTCTCATTAGATGAAGTGGGTGGAACAATAGTTCAGTAGTTTACGACACGAACTAGCGACCTAAGTTCGAATGAATTTAGTTCAAAATTACTTTAACTTGGGAAGTTGCCAAACTTCGCATGGTAACTCTACTAAGCATCTGATGTCTTTCTAGAAATATATTGGGGAAACCAGTGCATATAATAGAAATTTCGTATTCATACGATATGATGATTATGATTAAGCAAAGTATGTTACACACACACACACACACACACACACGTATATATGTCTTGTGTACTTAGGTTTTTGTATTTCTTACATTACGTTGCCAGTATATATTAGATTAGCTCGTATCGTCTAATGATATCTTTGATATCTAATGAATGCGTGTATACAGAATATAGAAATAGTTATTGTGTCCTTCACGTATATCAGATTTTTATCGTAAAATACGGGCGCTTCTTTACAAATACACGTACTAAACAAACGTGACACAAACTTTTATAGACAGCTTTCTTTATAATCCAACAGATAACATCTATATCTGATTGTCTCAGTTCTAAAAAGGGCCACGCACCTTCTTATTTTTCCTAACCCCAAAGGAACGCCACAAAAACGAGTTATATTTTACACGACGTTTATACTTCTTATGGATTCCCTTTTAAGAGTTCGGAACGCTGGGTCTCTTTCCACATTCTCACTGATTCCTCCCCCTTCTGCTTCCAATGGGATTATCGATACCTCCGCTCGCTAACGCTTTCCTCGCAAACTGATTAGTTTGATCTCTACTAATTACCTTTTACGTCAGCAAATGCCTAATCAACTGTCGAAGGACAGAAACAGCTCTCTCATGTAAGCGAAAATCTCTTTACATTTAACGATATTCCACAACTACTCCGAAAATTCACAATCGACTTTGTTTTTTATTTTGGATTTAAATTCCAGACTAAACATTCCACACTGTAAATCCACATTTTTAAAATCTAATAGTTTTATATTTCTAATGATAATAGTAATCGATCACGTTACTCTGCGTTGTTCCGGCATTCTAATATTATACTACAGATAAACCACGTGATATTAATATTTTGAAGTAAATATTTAAATTGTAAAATAAAAAAAAGTTCAACACGTTAAAGGAGTAGTCGTTTACGATTTTGCCTAGCGGATTTCAATTTCGAGTTCCTGTTTAAATGTCGTATCGTCCGAAAACGGTTGCACATCAAAAACATAATGTTATAGCCTTATGATTTATCCCTGAGATTGCTGGAGTTGTGCGTATTAATGGATTATGTAAATGGGAAGCTATACAATTCGAACATGCACTTAATGTTATCTAAGAACATATTAATCAGATATACATTTTGTAGGCGAAAAATCGATATGCTTTTGAGTAATATTAAGAGACAAATCAACATAATTCTGACATATTCTGAGAACAACAGAAAATCCCAATTTGATATCTTGATAAAACGCAATTTTTATGACGTAATTAATTCTAATCATCCGAATAGATTTGAGTTCCCTTTCAAGAGAAATAGACAAAATTCGGTAATGAAAAGAGGGAAAGTTATATAATGCAATAAATCTACGATCGTTCAAAATGAAAGCCATTATAACAAAAACAATTTCCATTCAAGCTTTTTATTAACTTCTTTACAAGATATCAATAATGGTTCATTATTTTTTAGATGAGGATAGATGATTTGTCTGATACAGATTATGCAACGTACTGTTCTCATTTTTGATGCTATAGCAGAAATTTCTGGCGATTTTTATCTATGATATTGTTTAGCGTTTTGGTTTTATTTCACACTTCATGTGGTTAAGCTAAACAAATAATCTATGCCAATCATAATCCATTTTAGCAGCCCTTGAAATAAGTCTTATCCAAGATTAATATATAATCGTATGTATTCATTTTACAATGCAGCAGTTTCCTTAGAAATAGTCATAGTCAAGGTAACATGTGTAACGGGATCATACACCGGGATACGAAACCTTCACTCTAATGGACTACGAAGCGTGATTAACTCGTGTCGCATTCCTATGCACATAACTTTATGAATGCGCTACTTTATGTAAAATATTTTTTAATGAATCATATATATATATATATATATATTTATATATATATATATATATATATAGATATGGATATAGATATGGATATATATATATATATATATATATATATATATACAGACAGAGGGAAAGAGAGAGATAGAGATAGATAGATAGATAGATAGTGATTGCAGGTGATTAAATGACTAACTGGCTAAATAGTTTGCCAAAAATATAAACAAAAATATAAATGTAAATAGGTTTTTATATAGTTTGAAAGGTTATAAAACTTCTAAGACTATATATATATATATATATATATATATATATATATATATATATATATACTTGTTTATTGTTATATAAACATGCTCACATCCCGCTGCTACAAATAGCCACTTGTTTCAATCAAACAATAGATATCATCAGGCAGCGACTTAACTATTCAAAAGTTCAATGAATAAATTATTATGTGAGCATGTTTATATAACAATAAACAAGTATTATCAGCTCTTTTTATTGAGCACTATCTAACAACCTCGTTGAATTCATTAGTCCATTACTTTTGAATATAAAAAAACCCCGAGTATATATATATATATATATATATATATATATATATATATATATATATATATACACCCACACACATATATATATGGTTTCAAATTTTCTTTATGTAAATATAGTCATATCTTGCTGCGATGTGAATACTGTTTCGATCATTGTTGATCTCCTCAGTCGAGAAGAAAAATAGGAAATTAAAAAGAAATGTTGAAGAACTTTATATAATTTAAAAGAAGAAAATATTTTACCATGTCTAAAATACATTATGCTTTAAAGACCTTTAAACCATGACATACGTTAAAGATGGTAAAACATTTTCTTAGCTAAAATTATTAAAAGTTTTTCAACTTTTATAAAATTTTCTAATTTTTTATTGCCCGATCAGATCAATAATGATAGAAACGGTCTTCACATCGTAGCAAGATATGAATATGTGTATATAAAGAAAATAAAAAAACAATAATTTGCTCTATTTGACTGATCACTCTAAACGATATATATATATATATATATATATATATATATATATATATATATATATGAGACAATAGGAGTGAAAAATGAATTCATAAATGCAATATATTGGAAAATATAGAATGAGTCATTTCTTTAGTAAGGATATACGTACATTTAGTTGGGGAATAACGGGGGCTCTTTATGCCCTATACAATAATATATATATATATATATATATATATATATATATATATATATATATATATATATATATATATATATATATCGTTTTATCTGTTTTAGTTAAACATGTTTCTGTGACCGGATCGTATCAACGATCCAGCAACTTCGCCAGACTTAAACAGACTTGAACTTCCGTACAATCTGACGAAGTTGCTGGATCGTTAATACGACCCGATAACAGAAACATCTATAACTAAAACAGATAAAACGGTAATACTTTTTTTTCTTTTCTGCAAAAGTGTTGAACACCTTCTTCAGGTTTTTACTAATTACCAGTTTTGCTAAATATTATATATATATATATATATATATATATATATATATATATATATATATATATATATTAAAACAGTAATCTACGTATATGCATGTTACAAGGTAACTACTTTTCGTCTACGTAGTTTTACTTTTTTCCTAGGAATCGAATTCCGTACCCCCGTGAATAAAAAATGTCAACAAGATATCTAAATGAAAAAAATATTATATACGGCCAAATAAAGTAAGGCCGACTTTCTAAGTTAATAAAAATAAACTTTGAACAAACAACATATAAAAAGACACAAAGAATTAGACGAGGCATAAATTGGAAGAGAAACAGCTTCATGGACGATTCATAAGGATTACAAATGAAGAAACTAAGGAAAACACTTGGAAATGACTACAAAAATGAAATCTTAACAGAGAAACTGAATCACTTATAATAGCTGCGCAAGATAATGCAATTGGAACCGACGACATAAAAGCAAGGATCGACAAGACACAAGAAAACATCAAATGAAAACTGCAGAAATTTTAAGGAAAACCATTGAGTGTGGAGACTTACACCACAGATAGACTACGCACAAACTGGATATAGAAACTGTTACAGATGCAAAACACAAAGTAACATCACATGAAATCATGAAAACTGAAACTATAAAATAAAAAAAAACGTACCTACCTATGTTTTCTGTGAGTGTCTCTATAAACAGGCATCACATTAAATAATGATGGTCAAGGAGGAGGGGGAGACCGAGAACAGAAAGCACAAGCCAGACCTCCGCTGGAAATGTGCAAAGAAGACTGAGAACTTGGGGAGGCTTATTGCTATCCAAATTCTAGTGAAAACCAATGGTTGCTACCAACGAGAAATCAATGGTAAGCGGATTTTGCGATAACGCAATTATTTTGAACATATTATCGAAAGAGGTGGGGTGTACTGGAAATATGGGAAGACTTGTTGTCACTCAGACTCCAGGGAACAGCACAAGTTTTTCTCCAAGAAAAATTATTGAAAATGGCTTGTATGACTACTCCTAGTGAGTAAGTAATACTATATTGAATGAGCAAGCTCTGTTTTAATTAACGGAGTAAATAATTGCAGAAATAAACAGGTTTGTAAGAGGGAATTAAGAGTTATCTGCTATTGAAACTTAAGTACTAAAAATACAATAGTTCTGTGATATTGTGGTCATCTATTATCCAATGATGTTGCCGATATATCGAGGGTAGATGAAACGACTACATCTGTAAAAACAAAATATTTAGACAAATTATATTCTCCACACAGAAGCAATCGGTAAATATATGATAGAACATGGTGTGACAATAACAGTTATATTTTCACATTGTAAGACGAGAAGCTACGAGCTGGCAATATAAAACAGCCGCCGATCCCCCGATTTTTCAATAGCAAAATCCACAACCACCAAATTAAATAAAATCTGGTAATTTTATTCGTACATAATTTAAATTGGTGTAATAAAGTTATTTAATCTGTTGCCTATAGTGTGCCAATGCTACTTAGATTAGAAAAACGGGAGAAAGAAGGTAGGGAAAGACCCCTGTTGGTGGAATTGTTTAAATGAGCAAACAACAAGGGTGTAAGTAAAGGACAATTCCCCTTGAAACGGTAAATTCAAAATCAGAATATTTTTGATATACTGATCCTAAGATTTAAATTTTACAATGGCAGAATTGAGAAGCATCGGTATAGCAAACTGTTCAGATTTTTAATAAATAAGAAAGGAGTTAAAAGTATGAACAACTTTTTATCTGGTGCCGACAAATCTCTTGTATTCTGGAAAACATTTAAGAAAAAAAAAGTAAAACATGAAGATGATGCAAAATGAAGTAAATAGAGATGGGTAGAATAGAACGACAAACGAACATCACATTTACTGTTTAGATACGGAATGTGATGTTTAAAACGCTTTTTAAATTCGAAAGCGCCTTAACCATAGAGAGTCCAGAAATCCTACCATACATCTGCTCGTTTTTATCAGTCTAAAAGAGTCTATTAATAAAATAATGTATTTATCGCGGTACAAAAAGTCCGTGGCATCAACAAATTTGGATACGGTTAAGAACGCTTTAAGCTGTAGTGAGTCAGATATATATATATATATATATATATATATATATATATATATATATATATATATATATAGAGAGAGAGAGAGAGAGAGAGAGAGAGATCTAGAAGAGAACGCGCAACCAGACATACTCTAGAAAACAACCGGCCGTTATCATCGATGTTTTAAGGAAAACTCTGTGTCGCATAAAAACTAAGTTAGCTGCAGTAATGGTACAAATTGAAGGTGTAATGGTAATATAAATATTAGTTAGATAGGACTTAAGTTCTTCTTCATAAGCCCTGTGGCACTTATAATAACTGGTATGATTGATATCTCTCTAAGATTCCAGTTTCTTATCATATCATACATGAGACTTTGATATTTGGTATGTTTCTCTCTTCCAGCTCTGTTCAGACCGCCATCATTAGGAACACTCACTGCAATCAAGTTTTCAACTCTCTCTGACTTATTCCACATAAATATGTCAGGTTTCACAACAGCATTTTCAAGGTAGGTGGCTGTAGCGATTACATGGTCATAATGTATGGTATATAAGTCATAAAACGGAAAATGTCGACTTTATGGACACATAGACGAAACAGTAAACTATAATATAACCGAGTGTAGAAAAAACTAAAAAGAATATATAAAGAGGTTTTACCTGCTCGGAAAATTAGTTCACTCGCGAGTAAAAAAAAAATGCAATTTTTACATGAATAGGGTATCCATAACTTGGACGTACGATTGGAAAGAAAAAAAAAAGCAGAAAATAACGTCACATGGAAAATACGCATAAAACAGGAAAGAAATTAGCATAAAGAAAGGCTTGAAACAAATCGTGCGACAAATCAAATAAAGACTGGGAATTCATTATCATTTCAGTAATATGGGAATGCGGTGATTTTCATTGCATTTAGGAATCATACATAGTACGTGAACAATCTTATTGATGCACACGGTCAATTTGAACTGTGGCAAATGTACAATAAGTGCAGCTGTTGGCATGTGTTGTATTTCCGCATTTATAAATGAATTGCTTTCCCAAAAATGAATACATTAATTTCTCTCGGAGGGGACACTTAATTAGATTTAATATCAGAACAATGACGCAGTGACGCTGTAAATAAGAAATGTTCAAATAATCATTAGAAAGCAAAACGTGCGTAAGTGAGTGACTGTGCATTGCATATTTCTATGTAAATGTATTGAGATATGAATATATGAATATGTGACTTATCGAATATATTTGCTCTTTCCTTCCCTCTCCTGGTTTATATATATATATATATATATATATATATATATATATATATATATATATATTATATATATACATGTCTTGATTTCTATGGATACTACTTTTGTGAAACTGCACGCCGTTAAGAATTAAAACAAACACAGCGGTATAATTATACCGCTGTGTTTGTTTTAATAAGTGCATTAACAAATATATGTTACAAATGTACACGCCATCATTCCGGGCACATAAATGCTAAGCATCGCAGTATATATTTCCTTCCACCGTAGGGTTATATGATACAAGGTTGGAAGTTTAGGAAAATCAATCAGCGCCTCTAAAGAAAGAGCAGTCCTGTATATTAAGCATTGTCTGGAAAGCACCGTCGGCATTTCATGGTCAAGGCCCCCAGACAGTAAACAATAAACTTATTTCCTATCTTTTTTCCTCCTTTCGAAGGCAGTATAATTCATCAAGGTCATTTTGTAATGTGGGGTAACGAACAAAATAAAATTGTCTCAGTCGTAGACGGATTTCTCCTCCACTAACCGAGAACAAAAAATTGAAGTGTACCCAAAGATAGCTAGCAAGCGTTATGAGCGTTGACCTATAATTAACCAAGACGACAGATACAAGACCACCGATATATTCCAACTCCCATCGAGGTAATTGTCAAGATCGATTCTTCGTCTGTCATGCGTTGGCAATCCCGACACAGTTGAAAATGAATGCAAGAAAGCACGGTATATATTTCCTTCCCAGTGTATATATTTCCTTCCCAGTGCAGAAAAGTATGGTAGAGAGTCGGAACATTGAGTGAATCAAGCTAGCGCCCTTAATAGGATAGTACTTTAACCTATGTGAAAATGCCTGAATAATACCGTCGCATTCTCCGGTCAGAACACCTTAGGCAGTAGTCAATAAACTTACTTTTCTCAACATAAGGGAAGTTGACCATTTAGGAGTACGCCTTACTAATAACACAGCTCGCCTTTATAAAAGACCAACGAAATGGCCATATATTTCTCGGATTAATAGTGGAGACCCAATCACTGACTGGCAAGTGTACACTCATGCATCGGAGAGGCAAATAAATGCTCAGCGGCTCAGTAGTGTGTAACAACGTAGGAAGGTGGAACAACAAGTTAAAAAATTGGAAGAAATAACCAGAGAACTGAAAAGGAGTTCAGTCTAACTTATTAAAATTCCATGGTCAGTCCCGTGGGAATTCCTATTTCTAACTGCCTCAGGCGAAAATGAATAGCTGTAGAAATTTTGATGACAAATTTAGATGAGCGTGAATAAAACATTTGAAATTCTTGCCTTCAAAATCGACAAACCTATAAAAATATACAAATGAATTTTACTTTAAGAAAACAATATATATGAAAAATAGAACAAAATAAAATAATTAAGTAAACAATTAAAATGATCCAACATCTAAAATAAGAATAGAAAAGATAAACTATTCTAAGCACACAAAGTTTTAATAATGTGCGCTTACACATTGACAAAAATCGCCAAATATATTTATGACAATAAGCCTGCACTGAATCATTTGCGTGCCATCCCCATAGAAAGTCGCCAGGATAAAATGCACAAACTTCGGATTACTGTCTTCATAACTGCACACGTATTGTTTTGTCTAACTATCCACCCACTTGGATTGATTAGTATTCTTTCCGACGGATTAATGTTTCAATTAGCCAATGGCAGAAGTTCTTTCAAATAAAAATTCTGATGACTAACTTTCCAGCGTGTTTTTTCTGTTAGTTTTGTAAAGGGTTGACGCACATATTTTTTGTGAATATGTTAAAGTTACTTTATACATACAAGTTTTCTCGGGGATAAAACATTTTTATGGCAATCGCTGTAGACAAGGCGTCAAGCTATTTTTATTAGGCTAAAAATACTACTTTAAGGTCCAATACTTGTCAACCATAAGTGTTAGATTGAATAGATCCTGACCCAGAAAACATATACTCTTCCCCACTTTGTTAAAAACATCGCTTATAAAACGTGGTAATTAAAGAGTAAAATAAGGGGAGCGGAAGTTATGTAGTTATTAAAAGTTAGGTCAAGGCACACTTTGTACTCGTCTTAAGTCTTACTTCAAAATAGAATGCTCCCTGCCTGCCACATTTTATCCTCAAGATTTTAATTGCTATACGCAAAAAATTAAATAAACACCATAAAGATAAAAATATGTGTTTCCGTTTTAAAAACATACATATTACGTATATGTTCGTATTATTGGGATTCATCAGCTTAATGTTTTCATCTTGAGTGTAATTTTTACAACGTTTCGCTCGATGTAACCTCCGACCTTCTTTAAGTATATCTTATCGAACTTATTAATGTTTCTGTCGAACTCGGACATCTGGACGGTATTTCGAGCGGAACCTTTTATTATTTCACGGGTGTAGCATTCCCTTCTTCTGTCAGGCATTACTGGATAGTGGTCCTAAGTAATTCGCAATTGTATTTTTAGGTTCCCCCACACTGAGGATTGAACCTTAAACATTTAGGAGGAAATCACGTTTTACAATTGACTTTTCCAAGTACTCTAACCACAGCACTATGAGTCCTTGCAAATTTCCGAGTTAAACAGAAGCTTTCCCGAGTTCGAAAAAATACAACTGAAGAAGGTCGGAGGTTACATCGACCAAAAGCTTGTGAAAATTATACTCAAGATTAGAACAGTAGTCTGATGTATTCAAATAATAATACGAATAACCAATTCTCATTTCAAAAATTCAGAAACGTTCCTTTGAAATGTTCGAGAAATTCGGCTAAAATTATAAGATGCACGTGGCGTATCGAATTGAGTTATCTTCGTTAGTCGTGAATATAGATCTTCCTCAAAATACTCATTTTATATTTTTTCTAATAATGCTATCCATCTATGGAGTTTATTTTCCACATTTTGTCCCATGTGGCATTTTGATTGACTCAAATTTAATTCGAATGCGTTATTTTCTCTTATCGTTTATTTTGTTTAGTCATTATTTTTTTTACTTTCTAATAGAACTAATGTTCCGAAATAAGCTAACTATGTCTATTTACTAGAGAGATGGATTATAACCGTTGTATAAATTTCTCTTCGCTCTCTGTCTTTATAGCTGTCTTGTCGTTTTTACCTTGACAACGATTAAATCTATCATTTGTCAACGGACGCATTAATAGAATTTATGGAGAGTGTTGAGTCGTTATGTTTGGCACGATAATCGAAACGTGCGATGACGTATATATATTATATATTTATACAAACGCTCTATTAATATGTACGCGGGTCTTTCGGAATGACAAAATCTTCTAACTAATTTTATAAACATCTCTGGGGGTTGTAATTGTCTGTATTTTTGAGATGAGTTGTTTTCATTGATTGAGATTGTCGGACTGACTTCCTCATCTTGGTTGTTATTATTACGGGGGTACCGTGTTCGGACTCCAGCTAGGCTTTGGAACATAGTTGCTGATTCTCTGTTTTTTCAATGTTACTTTTTCACTGTTTACTCAAAGGTGCTGAGTTCAATCCTGAACGAAGGCAGTTAAAAAGTAACATTGAAAAAAACAGAGAATCAACAACTATGTCCCAAAGCCTAGCTGGAGTCCGAACACGGTACCCCCGTAATAATAATAAAGGGTTGGGTTCGAGACTCCTAACAAACCGTTCACCTGACGAAGGCCGGAGGGCAAAACGGCCGAAACGTTGTGACAATAACAACCAAGATGAGGAAGTCAGTCCGACAATCTCAATCAATCTCTGGGGGTTATCTCCTATCGAGGCCAGTTTCTGTTGTTATATTGCTTGCAATATTTAGAACATCTAAATATTAAGATATATTTACTAAGTTTAGTAACGATTACTAAAGCGATGTAGACGACAATGCACAGAAAATTCTGACAAACTCAAACAAAAAATATAATCTACATGACAATGATAACGAAGTGTTTGTAAGTGGTCTCAGAATTTCTGTATTAATTTCAAGTTTAGAAGCACTAAGGTTGTTTCTCAATGTGGTTCACATTTCAAATTATATGCATATAGTTTTTTTTATTTCAGAAAGTTGATACTACACTGAAAATTTAGAAGAAAGTTTGACATGATGATGTCAAAACGGTGAGGCAAGAGGAACAGAAGGCAAAAGAAAAATGATAAAAAGATTTCACATGAATGGATAGTCCGGTGAAGAGTAAAAATCCAAAAATGGTAAAATCCAAAACGGTCGAATTTAAAATTTCAATCCAATGGGTAAATTCCACATGGTTCAAAATAATCCAAAAGGCAGAGTTCATTGGAAAAAAGCGCAAATAGAATGAATTCCAAATCATTAAAAGAAAAGCACTCGAGAGAATATTTAAAAACACGTCTGTCAAGATTGGATGAATAAAAAAAATTAAGGTTTAAAAAAAAAAAAACCCGGAAAATCGCTTAAGGTTGAAATTTGAAAAGCAATGTAAAACTGACCCAGACAAGAAGCGCGAAAATTAGCGTTAGTAAGTAGGTCAGCTTAGATATGCACGTGAAAGTCCCAGAATTAAATTAAGAAATTTTATCAGAAGAAATAAATGGCTAAGTTTATGAAATGGGGCGTCTGTTATATATGTAAAAAAAAATAGAAAATGATATATATACACACACACATACCCACACACACACATATATATATATATATATATACATATACATACATACAGGCACACAAATGCACACATACGTGTATATACATACACACACGCATATAAATATATATACATGTATGTATACATATACAATAACACACACACACATATATATATATACATATATATACAAACACACACGCATGCATAAATATATACACATATCCAAAAAGATATACACGTTAAACAAACACATACATACTTACATACAAAATGAGGGGAGGGAGAGGCCGGTATCTACAAACTCCGGAATAAGGCAAATAAATGTGTATGTAAATGCATATAGTAAAATATAAGTAAACAGATACATAGAATAAAAATGGGTAGGTTGATGTATATATTTAGATGGAAAACCGGCCAAAGAAATAAAGAAAAAGCAAATAAAATTACAAATATAAAAAAATATAAAATATATATATACGTTTTATGTTTTATTACCGTATCTTTCTGTTAAATTACATTATTGTTTCGGAAACACAGCCGTTTTTCTTGCCGTCTGTAGCGTCCTAAGACTTTTACAGAAATGTTCGCTATTTTGGGATGAAAGAGTGGAAGAGTGGATGATGTCAGGGGGGTGCGAGGAGGGCGGAAAAGACCCCCTCTGACCTCATCCACTCGTCCACTCTTTCATCCAAAAATAGCGAACATTTCTGTAAAAGTCTGAGGACGCTACAGACGGCAAAAAAACGGCCGTGTAGCCGAAACAATAATGTAACTTAACCGAAAGATACGGTAATAAAAAATAAAACGCATATTTGCTCTACAACAGTATTGAACACTTTCTTCAGTTTTTATTAACTACCATCTCCACTAAAAACTATATATATATGTACGTGATGTAGTCAAACTAATCAAAAACCTTGATTCCAGTAAAGCAACTCGCCCTGACGGTATTCCAATTATAGTACTCATAAAACTTCAACCAGAACTAGCGCCCATACTTACAAAACTATTTAAACGTTGTCTTTCGGAGAACGGCTTCCCATTACACTGGAAAATCTCATCAATATGCTCTGTATTTAAGAATTCATGTGATCGCTCATCCTCCTCTCAGTACAGGCCAATATGTCTCCTGTGCGTCATGAGTAAATTGCTGGAATCTGTGTTAAATAGAGAAGTAATCAACCATCTCAGCAAGAATAACCTTATTAGTGACACGCAATATGGTTTCCGTTCTGCCAGATCTACAGCAGATGTGCTTAGGGTTATATCCCATAGCATTAGCGAATCTCTCGACGGAGACACCCTTTCTAGGGCAATTGGTCTTGACATATCTAAGGCCTTTGATAGGGTATGACATAAAGGGTTACTTCACAAGATCTCTAGCTATGATATAGCTGGAAATGTCTTCTCAATTATTAAATCATTTCTTCCTTATAGGTTCATAAGAGTAGTAGTTGATTAGCAAACATCAGAAGCTCACAGTATTAATGCTGGAGTCCCTCAGGGGTCCAGCCTGGGCACAACTCTTTTCCTGATATACATTAATGATCTTTCAAATCACACCCTTACGTCACTTGTAGACATTTATGCTGATGACACAATCATTTATGGCAGCACATCTAAGACAGTAAACGATCAAGTTCTCTTTTGTTTTCTCTCATCTGATCTTGAACACGTTGTACAATGGGGAAAGGAGTGGCTGGTTACTTTTAATGCATCTAAAACCAAGCTTACATCTTTGCATCATTAACGTTCTTATCCCCATCTGGCATCAATTAAAATGAATAGCTCTCGCCTTGCGAGACCTCAAGTTTTGACAAGCTTCTGGGCTTGACCTTTACTCCTGATCTTAAGTGGAACACGTACATCAAATCTGTTGCCAAGACTGCTGAAAAAATGTTCGGATCTTTTTATCGATCCAGTAGATATCTCACTGCTGATGCAATTCTCTATCTATATAAGAGCCAGGTACGTCTAAGGATGGAATACTATTTCCACATCTGGGCAGGAGCTGCTCGTAAGAACTTGCCCTGCCTTGATAGATTTCAAAATGGACTTCGTAGCCTCGTAGGAGATGTCCTTTTCTCTTCGCTGCAACGTCTATCTCACAGAAAAGATGTTGCGAGTTTGTCTCTGCTTAATCGTGATTTTCATGGCAAGTGCCAAACTTTCACAGGAAACGCTCGTCTAGCTGAAAACACTATCAATAATTCCCCTACTCTTTATCTGTGCCTAAACCTAAACGTAGATTCCATGAACAAAGCTTCTTTCTTAGAACTGCACGCTTTTGAAATTGTCTTCCGTTTTCCTGCTTTCCAGCTGACTACAATATGATTGTCTTCAAGTCCAACGTAAACAAGTTTCTAATGAGCCGTTCCACTTAAGTTAACAACTTTACCGAATTTCCATTACTGTTGATTACTATATTGTCCTTTTGACTACTGTACACTTGTTTTACCCTTATCCTTGAGTGGCCTCTCGGCATTGACAAGTGGTGACGCCTATGTAAAAAGAAAAACACCCTGAAAAACCTCATCAGTATGTCCTGTATTTAAGGATTCATGTGATAAGTTATCTCTCTCTCAGCACAGACCAATAAATCTCTTGTGTGTCATGAGTAAGCTGCTGGAATCCATATCAAATAGAGAAGTAGTCAACCACCCCAGCAGAAATAACCTTCTTAGAGACATGCAATATGGTTTCCGTTCTGCTAGATCTACAGCAGATGTGCTAAGGGTTAAATTTAATAGAATTAGTGAATCTCTTGACAAAAGCTTCCTTTCTAGGGCAATTAAATCATTCGATGACATCTAAGCTGATGACACGACCATCTATGGCAACACATCAAAGGCCGTAAATGACATAATTCTCTCTGATTCTCTCTCCTCTGATCTTGGGCGCGTGGTGCAGTGGAGGAAGACGTGGCTGATTACTTTTAATGCATCTAAAACCAAGCTCCTATCTTTACATCATCAACGCTCTTATCCCCATCTGGCATCAATTGAAATGGATGGCTCTCGTACTGGGGAGGCTCCATGTTCTGACAAGCTTCTGGGCTTGATCTTTACTCCTGATCTGAAATGGAACACGTAATCGTCTGTTTCTAAGGTCGCTGGGAAAATGGTGGGATCCTTCAACCGCTCCAGAAGATGTCTCACTACTGATGCAATTCTCTATCTATATAAAAGCCAAGTACATCAAAGGATAAGCTACTGCTGCCACATCTGGGCAGGAGCTGCTAAAAACAGCCTATCCTGCCTTGACAGAGTACAAAATAGACTTCGTGGCTAAGTGGGGATGTCCCTTTCTCTTCCCTGCAACCTCTCTCCCACAGAAGAGACGTTGTGAGCCTGTCTTTGTTTTATCGTTGTTGCCATGGCAAGTGCTCGTCTGAGCTCTAATCTCTGGTCCCCACTCGATAATCTGTCACGATAAACACCCATCTAGCATAAACCACTGTCAATAATTTTCCCCACTCTTTATCTGTGCCTAAATCAAAACGTAGATTCTATGGAAAAAAGGCTTCTTTCTTAGAAGTACACGCCTGTGGAACTCTCTTCCGTTTGCCTGTTTCACATCTGACTTCAACTTAGATATCTTCAAGTCCAACATAAACAAATTCCTGATGAACCGCCCTCTTAAGTAAGACACTTTATCAAATCTCCATTACAAACAATTACTACGATATTATCCCATTGTATTACTGTACACGCAATAACCCTTATCCCCGAGTGGCTTCTGGGCCTTTATAAGTGATGACGTCCATGTAAAATAACGTAAATAATGAGCTTAAATCATAAATGCACTTATCCGTCCATTGAGGATGCGAAAGTGAGGATGAAGAAGAAAAGAGGATGAATAGTGAATAGAAAGAGAAAAGAGATAGAAAGAGATACGAAGATGACATTGATATAAGAATTGGTTTGGTTCAGTAAACGATACAACGGATCATTTCTTCGATTTTGTTCATGGGGGTGTGTATTACGACGTTTTGCCGCGATTATATATCTCCTTCAGTGATCCTACACCCTATGGCATTAGTTCTGTTCTATAAAGACAGAGAGAGAGAGAGAGAGAGAGAGAGAGAGAGAGAGAGAGAGAGAGAGAACTAAAAAGGAACAAACCGTATTATGCGTTTATTCAATATTTCGTCTTTATTTCGAGACTTCCTCTGGATGAATGAGATTAAGAAACAGAAAATACCAGTACAAAATATTTGACAATGTTTCACGTGCAAAGTGTGACGCTGTTCTATTTCAGGAAAACGGAAAAAGACGTTGGAAATTAAAAACGGGGGGGGGGGCTTTCGCTGTTAAACAGAGGGAAATTTTAGTGACGTCATACAGTTGTTATGTAATTTTAACAGATATGAACGCAGTTAATATTCTTACTGGAGAGAAATATATCTGTTGAAATTCAAATATAGGTTTCTAACACAAATGAAATGAGTGTGTATAATTTATTGATTGAGATTATATGTATTAATTATTATAGGGGGTGCTTGAATGGTGTGAGAGGGTAAACCTGTGTCTACAGTTAAATTATGTTCTTTTAATAAAAGTTTACTTATTAATGACGCTATGTTATAGAAACCTGCACTTTATTTAATTGTGCTTGAATTTGCGATAAGTGCAGATTCAAGAAGTCTCCGGCACGGTTTATTTGAAACTAGCGAGGGGTACTCGGCGTTGCCCGGGTGTTTGTAAGGGTGTGTGATGTTAAATAAAAAAGAAACCGGGGGGGGGATCGAAGCCGAACCCCTGAGGCGAAGTTTGAAAATAAAATCGGCCAGCCAGACGTGAAAGATATTTAGAAAATCGTCGAGCGTTACGACGACGACGATGACGATGTAAGCATTGTCATAAGCGAAGTAAGAAAAGAAAACAACGTTTTAATTAAGCGGCGGGGGGGGGTAAACACACACAAGAAAATAACGTAAGGCAAACGAACGATTAAAGCAGAAAAAAACGAACGAACGTTACGTGAAAAATGGCTTAAATAATACAGGGTTCAATATTTCAATTTAAAAAATCGAAAAAAAAAAACATCTCACACCACGATTCGAACCCAAAACGTTTAGATAATGAACCAAAGGCTTAACTACCTGCGCTAAAGCGGCGTATATTAAGTTATCAACTATTGAAAGTAAATTAGGTCACGACGTCATGACGTTATCTGACGCATGCGTTGTTGACCCTCCCCCCTGTCGATTTCGGGGTGAAAAAGTTAACGTTTTTCTCGTTTTCTGTCTAGACATCTCTTTCTCTCTCTCTCTCTCTCTCTCTCTCTGTTTGCGTCTCTCTCACTCTCTCTCTGTTTGCGTCTCTCTCACTCTCGCTCTCTTTCTCCCTCACTTCGTGTTCCTTACTCTAAAGACTGGAAAATGGCGTCTGGCTGCTTTTATTTTGAAAGACTTCGTTCGTTAATATTTTTTTGTAAGGAACTGAAAGGAAAAGGAAATGAGGGAACATTTAAGCCAATAAAGTATCAAATTAAAACCATATTAAGTCTTGAAAAAATATTCTTCCAAAAGGAATTCCAAAGGACTTTATATAAATGGTTTCTACAATTCTCAAATAAAAAAATGATTATGAATTGCTTAGAATGGAGAACAAGTAAACACTGGACCTTGAAGCAAAAACACGATAATTTATTATGTGTTCACGGATGGTTTAACCTTATGTATTATTCGAAACATCTGATGGAGAAAAATGTCATTACGAATCTTAGATAAAATATTTTGTTTCACACGGGGATCCAATGCCTGCGATGTCTGTATAATACATTGCGGAGTACAAATAAATTAAAGAAATAAAAAAATTGAGTTTTATTGTGGGGAAAGGACATCTTTTCAGAATGAGGAAAGCATAGGTCTAGTAGAAAAAGCATCACAAGAATTCTATGCTGATTTACTCTGTCAACAGCAGGTCATATTTATTGGCAAACCCGTCACTTAGCGAGGCGGAGCTAAATAGGACATTTAGTAACTGTAGTTTCTGTGACTTTATAAAAAGTATAAACTTTAATGCTTATATGATAAAAAAATTTATAATATAAACATAAAGTTTATCATTTTTATATAGTCAAGTTTACATAATTATTAATAAAAAATAATAACCCACGAAAGGCCCCAGCCATCCAAAAATTAATGAAACTATGCTTCTCTACAGAAATATTGTTAGTTTTAATTTAACATTTTGATACTTTCGGCTACAATCAGTATAAGGGTGACTTGTATTGTGATTTGATATATTCCAACATTAACATAATTTACTGCTGCTGGTATTGCGAGATTTTTTAATTATGAAAGAAACAACAAGTTGTATAACAGTCTTCCGATATTCAACGGTTAAAAATTGTGTTTCTTAAACACTAGCACGTCACACGTCATTGCCCGACTGCAAAATACGCTTTAAGCTATTTTAATTCATGAAGATTTCGTATGTATTATTAGAGAGCCTATTTTGTATTGATCATCACATTGTACTTTATATATTGTAGCGATTTCAATGACTTTGGTATCAGCTAATATCGCAAGTAAAATATTTAGCTCTTCAAGTATTCGCTAAAGCACAAATAGATATAAGAAATTTGTATATTCCCGCCGTTTTACGTATAAACGCTCATTTCCGCATGTGCAGAAACGAACTTTAAGTCGGCTTGTGCCTGCCAAGTTTGATTTTCTTCAATTTTGTCCTCCTAGTAGATATTTTTACCGACTACCGACCAAAGCAAATTAATTTTACACGTTCGACTTTCATATATCTAAAATTTCAAAACTGTAGATAAAAAATTGGAAACAGAATTTAACAGAGACACACAATTCCTATTCCCAAACATACTAAACCATATCTAACCATACATTCCTAAACATACTAAACCATAGCTAACCATACATTCCTAAACATACTAAACCATATCTAACCATACATTCGTAAACATACTAAGCCATAGCTAACCATACATTCCTAAAGTGTTAAACCATATCTAACCATATATTCCTAACGTACTAAACTATATCTAACTATATATTCCTAAAATTACAAAACTATATCTAACCATAAATTAACTCGTCTCTCCCAATCCAATGCTGTTGCAAATTTAGTTGCTTCCACCGCATGGATTTTTCCCTATCCCCTCTCACAGTAAAAATGAAAATGGAAAGCATAGTAATGTCCTGTTTTAACCACTTTTGAGGAGTGAAAATTTTCAGTAGATATTAACCTAAATAACCGATTTTTAAGTAGATATTAATCTAAATAACCAATTAATATTAACTACCCTTGCGGGGTCGCAGAAATACCTGGATTAGGACCCAGGCGCGGGGCGACCCCTCTCGGAGCTGATGGACCCGTAGATCTTTCCAGGTCATTCGTCAAGGAGAAGGAAAACTCTGAAGCTAAACCGAGGAGAGGGAGACCTATTCAGTTCTGGATGACACCCTTCCCTGAGTTGGTGACTTAAACAAATCACCGGTTGGCAAACCTAAACTGCTGTAGGAGAAGATAGGATCTGTCTATCGCCCGGCTTTCATACTCCTTTGCCTATTGGCCAGGCGTAGAGGTAATATCACAGGGACTCGTCTGAATCACCCAGTGGTTGACCTTGTTTCCTGACTAGGGCAATGAACGCCGCTTTTCCCCGCTCCCGCCACATCGCATCCCCCTAAACTGGACACAGTGGGGTGCTTCAATGCCATATATGACAGTGCAGTTGGACTAGGCTGGCTTTGCCAAATGGATTGAGGGTACCGGATTGACAGTTCCTGGCTGCTGTTTCTGACTGATAGTACAGGTTCCCTAACTCTTTGGTAGCGTTTAGAGCGGCTGCTCCATCAACAGTTGTATAATATCGGGATATTTGTAGTGCCATGTCGCGCATGAAAAGGGACACTGCACTCATCCCCGGTGGGCTTTCCTGAGGCCACAATCCTGTGGGTGAGGAGAACTGATGGTCTACTTGTATTGCATGTCTGGTATTCTGCAAAACCACTTGTCCAGCATCCCCTCACTCACTCACCCTAACTGAAACATTTAAATTAAATAAAATGAAATGACACTCAAGCAAAAGTTACAAACTCAAAGAAAACCAACCTGCCTCTTCCTTTGAGGCTTGCATTTACGAATAGAACTGACTTAGATGATGTTGAGTCATTTCTCTTTGTAAACACCCCGGATATCTTAGCATTAAATGAGACTAAACTTCACTCCTCTATTCCCTCTAACCACTTTAACATGCCTAGTTATCTCCCACTCTACCGTAACGACTCGGACATGGGCGTGGAGTCTATATTCGTAACACCCTCCCCCTGACTAGAGAAATAAAACTAGAATCAGATGACCAGGCCTTTATGTGCTTCAGACTAAATATGCAACACAATATTAGCTACTTGTATTTTCTCTACCGCTCTCCCTCAACCAAAGACTGTACCGTAATAAGCAAAGTCTCAGACAGCATAGATAAAGCACTCTCCCTCGATACTAGCGTACAAGTACATGTATTTGGTGACTTCAATGTCCACCACAGTAACTGGATAGGATTCTCTAATCACACAGACGTAGCTGGTAGCACAACACATTGATTCTATATATCCCATTCCCTATCCCAGAGGGTTACATTTCCGACACGTTTTCAAGACTTGCTATGCCTCACTTCTAGATATATTTCTGACAACAGTTCCCGATGATTGTACAACAAATGCCCACAGCCCACTCGGGAATGCTGACCACGCTGTGATAATTGTAGAAATCAGTCTAAATTCTCGCCCTAAAACTGAAGACCCACTACTCAAAACAACGAGGTATTACAAAAAGGCTGATTGTGAAGCCATCAGGAAACTCATCAGAGATGCCCCATGGAAAATATCCTTATTCTTCCAGCGAAACAGCGTGCAAATGAGACCACTGATTTGTTCAAAATTGCAATTGAAGCACATGTTCCCGCATGGAAATTCTATAGCAAGACCCACTCTCTCCAATAGTTTACTTCTGCTTGTGCAGCTGCCATTTGTCAAAGGCAGCATGCGTTCCGCAGATTCAACCGACATAAGTCCATCTCAAATAAACAGAAGTTTATAGAAGCTAGAAATAATTGTAAGAGAGTGATAGAGACAGCTAAGACAGATTACTCTGAAGCCTCCCGCTTTTCGCCAAAATATTTGAGTCCTTAGTTAATCAAGACCTAGTCCAGCACCTAACAGCTGCTAAACTCCTGACTGACAAACAATGTGGATTCAGGCAAGCCCGTTCAACAGCAGATATCTTAACTGTAGTTTCTGAACGTATATACCGTTCATTGAACAAAACAGGGGAGGGTAGAGCGGCGGCCCTTGATATATCTAAGGCTTTTGACATGGTATGGCACGATGGTCTTCTAAGGAAAATTAGATCATATGGAATCACTAGAAGAATTTATAATGTAATTAAATCTTTCTTAAGTAAGAGAAAAATTCAAGTTGTCCTCGATGGTCGTACATCTAAACAATATGACATAAATGCGGGAGTACCTCAGGGGTCTATCCTTGGACCTCTAATATTCCTGATATTCATAAATGACCTACCTGATAAAATTACATCGGAGATTGGTATATTTGCCGATGGCACAGCTCTCTATAACAGATATGAGGGGAAAACAAATGAACACATATCCAAGGAAATGGCAGAAACACTAGAGGATAACCTCCAATTTGTAGTGGAATCGGGACAAAAATGGATGGTCGCATTCAATGCTGCTAAGACTAAGCTTGTTTCCTTCAATAACTACAAGAAACCTTCTCTACCACTAATAGCAATGACCAAGAACACATTGCCTGAAAGTACTTCTTGTAAACTCCTCGGCCTAATGTTTAAAGGGAATATGAACTGGAATATATACATTGAGAGTATTGCCAAGTCTGCTGCAAGGACGGTTGGCTCCCTCTACCGTGCTAGAAAACTACTTACGCCTGAAAGTATCCTGTACATCTATAAGGCCATCATTCGCCTATGTATGGAGTACTGTTGTCACATCTGAGCTAGTGCATCTGTTGCTTGTCTCTCGCTCCTGGACAAGGTTCAAAAGAGAGTCGCACACCTGATAGGTCCCGAACTGTCATCCAGGCTTCAGCCTCTGTCCCATCGACGAGATGTTGCATCCCTCTGCCTGTTCTACAAATACTTTAATGGTGAATGCTCTGACGAACTGCAAACACTTGTACCTCCTCGACGTTGTTACCCCCGACAAACCCGACACGCTAGTAAGTCTCATCCCTTTACAGTAGAGATCCCTAGGTGCAAGAAAGCCTTTTACTCCAATAGTTTCTTCCCCAGAACTGCAGGTCTTTAGAACTCCCTTCCGGGATTCTGCTTCCCAACTGTACTGATATGCAGAAGTTCAAACGTAATGTTAACAAACATCTTTCTACTCACATCCCTTCATAATTCGCCTGCAAATTAAGTCCCTGATAGTAGCCCCCTGCTTCAAAGTGGCACTGTGCCTTGTTTGTGGTGAAAATTTAATTAAAAACAAATTATATATATATACATATACATATATATGTTATTTTCTCATAATTTACAAAATACACACATAATCTGTATATTGAGTGCAATAAAATAACGAACAGAGAATTGGCTATATAATAAAAAAAAATCTGCATAAATTAAAATATCATATTTAAGTTTATTTTAGAATCGACCCCCTCGGGGTTACACTACTATATGTAGGGTACAATATAATAAGTAATAGAATGTTGTTTTTATTATAATAAGAAATTCGAAATCTGCATTTATTCAAATATATTTAAGCGTAATTTACGAACGGACAATGCAAGGCTGCGTACTTGCAATAACTGAACCTTAAAGTCTAACCTTGAGGGGTTACTTCATATCAATCCGGAAAAGTCAAAGGTCATTACGTAGGTGGCTTATCTTTTATCGGGCTGCGGTTGATTCGGTACAGTGCTAAGTAGTTCACAATCCAAGGCTTTGCATGTTCGCTTTTTGAGAAGAGGTTAAACACTTCTAGCAAGAAAAAGCTAACAGGGATGCTCAGATTTTTTAGGCCGACTTGAATGATATTCCTCTATTTTATTGACTATTCAAATCCTATTTTTCCGATCTTGTGTAGAATGATTATAGATTTTAATTGATGTAACCGGTTTTAGTAAAAACATGGTAGCCATAAAAGAAAAACGGTAAATCTGCAGTATCTCTATCTATATATAAAATTCACTTATTTATGTGTGTGTGTCTGAGTGTGTGTGATTTCCGTCCCTATGAATTTCGAAACGTTTGAGCTGATTATTTTTTAAATTAACACAACTTTATTTGTCCTGCAGTGAACATTGAATTCTTCTGATAATATCGAAAATCTATAAACAAAAAATCCATTTAAAGAAAGAACGGCCCTATTTGGACCAATATTAACACCTAAATATTCCTGAGATCAGAAAATCATCTGTGAAATTCGAGTGACTAAAACAAAATAATCGTTTTTGTTCTGTTTTTTTTCATCAGAGAATTTTTTTTTTTAGAAATACGAATTTTAATCTGACACCGCTTCCAGCGTATTTCCAGTCGCCTAATCTTCTGCATCGTTTTTGTTTTCTTCAAAAGAAAATTATAGAATATTCTTGTTTGTATGTTTTTAGTAAGAAGGAATTATATATTTTATTTGTTTGGAAAAAATCATTTTTGTTTTTACTGCTATTTTCTGCAAAGGGTAGGAGGTAAGATATTTCCTAAGGAATATTTTCGGTCGCCTGAAGGGAAACTGCCGGCGGCACAAAGAGATATCCTATCCATATGATTCGTTGTAGCCGTCGTCGAAAAGTCTACGAAAATAAGAGCTGCTGTTTGCCGTTAGGTGTTGAAAGCCTTTTTATATTATTTTGCTGCATGCTTTCTGATAAATATATATTATACACGCATACACACGCACATATATATATTATATATATATATATATATATTTGTATATATATATATATATATATATATATATATAATAAATTCCACAGCCAAACAACGTCGCAGCCCACAAGAGCCATGACAGTCAAAGAACCGGAAGTCCAAGACTCTAGTTTCGCCCTCATTTGGGCTCATCAGTTAGACACATCCGAACTCAGTTGGTAGAGTGCTTGCCTTGCATGCAAGAGGCTCGGGTTTCGAATTCTGAGTTCGGATGTGTCAAACTGATGAGTCCAAATGAGGGCGAAACTCGAGTCTTGGGCTTCTGGTTCTTTGACTGTCATGGCTCTTGTGGGCTGCGACGTTGTTTGGCTATGGAATTTATTATATACAATCTCTCACATTCTGAAAATCATATATATATATATATATACATACATATATATATATATATATGTGTGTGTGTGTGTGTGTGTGTGTGTGTGTGTGTGTGTGTGTGTGTGTGTGTGTAAATAATAGAATCCTGGGATACGCTGACACTCTGAGACGTTTATTTTCAGGTTACGACGTAGAATATAATGTTTTTCTGGTCAATGGTTACGGCATTTGCCCCGCCTTACGGTGTTATTTATTATATACTGTACAATATTTTTTTACTAATTTTTAGTGTGTGTGTGTGTGTGTGTGTGTGAATATACCTTACATATGAGTGCGTGCGTGTATATGTGCAAGTTATATGCGACACGACGTAACAATTTTGCTACTTTTTCTTATCGATGCATTCGTGTATTGCACGGTTGACATTTCTGGAAAGCATCGCATGGCCACTCCTATGAATTGTCTTCTGTTTGTAAAAATAAAAATACTCGGTTGACCAGTCATGCAAATAGAAATGCTTCTAAATCAAGTACGTTGCCTTCCCACTTGAGATGGATATAAAACATTAAAGATATAGTCGCCAGCACATGAAGCTTCTGTACACTCAATGTAAAACTGATTTCAGAATAAATCATGCGTTGCAACACGCGTATCAACATGCAACATATTTTAGCCAGGAAACATGTCAAAATTTTTCAAAATTAATATTTCAAATTATTTTAAAACATCAAAATTAAATTATATTACGGGGGGGGGGAAATAGTGATGTTTTTTATAAAACTACAATATTGTTATAATCTTGCTTTTTTTTCGTTCTATTCTATATTTAAAATAGTATAAAAAATGTATACTTATAGGTTGTAATGATGCATTACGAAATCTTTTCCGATTCTGATACAATTAATGATCCTGTACTTAATTCCTAATTCCGATATAATCACCGATTCCAATTTTAATTCTGTTTCAGATTTTTTACTTATTAATTATAAATTTCTGATTTTTAAAATTTTCAGATTACTTTGAAATCATGTGCAATATCAGCATATATTGTTTGCAAACAACAAATGTCAGTATATTACAAGATTATAATTCTTTCAATATTATTTAAAAATATATCAATATAATTGTCTTAGAATTGCTGGATAACTATATATCAAATTATCTTTTAATAAAGCCGATTTATGTTAGAGTATTACTTCACAAAATCATGTTTCCATTTTTCGAATTTTGGAAAATTAAGCAACGGAAAAATAAGCAATTATAACAAAGTTGGAAGCAATAGGAAACTATAGAAATACCAATTCAAAATATATTTTAAGACAACTTCTTAAGAGGATATATGTTTTAGTATAGGATAGTCGTTCCCAATATTATTTAAAAATCAATATTTTAAAATATTACTTGTGTTTTAAATAAATTGATTTATCCAATATAATCGATCTTTCTACGAACAGTTATTGTATTATACTTTATAGTTATCATATTAATAAAATGTAATATTTAAAATCGTATTACGAGACAAAATTAATAATAGAACATTGCAATTTCTTCTTAAATATATCCGCCACTTTAATATGTTATTGCTAGTTGTTAAAACAACTATACAGGATATTAAGTATTTTAAACTAGTTTTAAAATTCGTAACATATCCCCGTGTATTAAATTATTTTAATAATTTACCGCGAATACAGCGTTTGATGTAAATGTCAAAACAGAGTTTTTTTTTAAGTTTGATAAGATAAAAGGAGTAAGCAAAATTTTATTTTTAGGTTCTTAAATTTATTAAGAAAATATTAATAAAACTCAGAGAATCAATGATAAATCTGGAAATGTGATTTGTAGCGTCTAGTTTCATGTTGTAAACAATCTTGTAATAACTATATTGCGTTTGTTTTCCTGTTTATTTCAATGAATACGAAAATTAGGTTCAAATTTTCCTAATTTCAATACCAATTTCGATACTCCAAAGTTATGATATATCCGGTTTCTTATCTCGATTCCTATTAATCGTCCTAATACTTATATAACAGAAGGGAATAAATTTATTGATTTTGAATTTACTTAATATAATACTAAATTCACGTAAGGGGTGTGTGTTCCTTGATAGAAGCGTTGATTAAATTTGAATAAAAGAAAATACCTATTAGATACGATTAGAACCAAAAACAACGCATTATTACGAAAATAAATAGATATTTACTTTTGTTTGAAATTTATAAACAAACAAAAATAAATATATGTTTATTGTAATAATGCGTTGTTTTGGACTTCCAGCGTATCTAATACGTATTTTAACATTAAATTCAATCGGATATTATTTGTGTAATCCAGCTCACAAAACTTAGTGCTTATTTAACATCCTTATTTTTTGTTTTTACAAAATAAATCACCGCTCATCAAGGTCCAGATGCCACTCGAGGATAATAGTCAAAGAGTGTACAGTGGTCAAAGGGACAATATCATAGTAATCGCTATAATGTAAATTTTATAAAATGGATTACTTAAGGGAAATAACTCGTCAAGAACTTGTTTACGTTGGACGTGAAGACGATCATATTGTAGTGAGCTGTAAAACAGTTCCATGGGTGCGCAATTCTAAGAAAGTAGTTCATCAAATCTACGTTTACGTTCCGGCAGGGATAAAGAGTGAGGGAAAGTATTAATAGTGTTTAGAGCTAGATGAGTGTTTCTGGTGAATGTTTGATGAGGGGGACCGCAGATTGGAGCTCAGACGAGCACTTGCGATAAAAATAACGATAAATCAAAGATAAGCTCGCAACGTCTCTTGTGTGTAGTTTGGGAAATGTAGGTTAGCTAAACTTTAGAAGGATAGCTTATCAACGTTTAGAGAATTTTAAAATCATACAGAGTGTACGACAAATTGTCGAGAATACACATCAACGGGACACGTGATATTGATTACAGGAGTTTACGTAGCATCATGTTTTTTAATCATACATAGACAGGATAATATATACGTCATAAAACTTTGGTCATACATCAACGTTTATAGATAATGATGCCGCGAAATCCAGCGTCATATATATCGTTTCTTACTGCAATTGACATTCCTTCCGTAGGTTTTCAATTGATTTTTATATGAAACACATATGTCCGAATATTCCATTAAATTTCTATAACCTATCAGACGATCGATTAGTTAAGTGGCTGAGAAAATTACTCTACTCAAGTAGCTAGCAAGCTCGGTTATAATATACTAGCTGGACGCCTGGTGTTGCCCGGTCATACAATATACTTAAACAAGATATTTTTATTTATGTAGATTGCATATGTATTATTATAGAATCAATCTTCTATTGAATGTTATTTATTACGAGGAATAATTTGATCAGTTAACTAATTTGCCAAAACATTCTTAAAAAAATGTCGTGTATCATATTCAGTTTGTGTGTGTGTGTTTTTTTTTTGTTTTTTTTGTTTTTTACAATATAACATCAGCTGATGTTTGGGTTTGACGAGGGATCCCTTGGAAACGTTACTTCTGATTAATGTTTAATTTTAAAATATGCAAACGAAGAAATGATTTTCTGCGATTAAAAATGCTACTCCCTATTTTATCGTAAATAGAACTCATTGATAAGAAAAAAATTAAATAAAATGATGGGATACATCCGAGTTTAAACATGGGGATCATTAGATCCGTAGTCGAATAATTTACTCCAGATGACAATAGTTTCCTGTATTTAAGAATAAAACATTGGTTGTAGTAAGATTTTTCTTGATTTGCTAGAACTTTTCTTTCTATGCCGGTGTAATGTAAAATATTTCCCCATAAATTATTTATTATTTTTAAGAAAATGTTTTTGGAATAGAATTTTTCGATTTTCGATACTTATCGGATGCATTTCTGTACAAAACGTATCTAAGAACAGAAGCAGACACATAAATTACTTTTGTGTGGAATTTGTAAAAAGATGGCCGTTTGAGAACGTATGGGGAAGGCACTAACACACACAGACACGCACAGAGTGACGTTTATATAATAGTAGAGATATTTCTTGTGATGTCTTGGTTTCTGGGATTCTCAGGACAATAATCCATCTTGTCTGGTGGAGTATCCAACTTAGTGTGATTATTTGATGTAACGTGACTGGGAGTAAGTGCACCGTTTCAACATATGAGCAGAGCCTTGTATTCTCGACAACACTCAGATACTATGTTAGCTTGAACATTGGGTCAGGTTTACATGTATGGGAAAATATTCCACAGTCGGTTTTCCCTACACATCCTCGTACTGAGACAAAAGCGCTCGGGGACGGTGTCTATTTCGTAATTGAAACTCTTTTGCATATATATATATATATATATATATATATATATATATATATATATATATATGGGGGGTGTATGTGTGTGGATGTGTGTGTGGATGTCTTTTAGCTTGTGCGTACGGTATAATGTGTATATCTGACCTGCGTTATAAAATGAATTCGATCCTACATCATACGGACATTAATCACAAGATGATCTTATTGTTATAACGTTTTAACCTTGCTGCCAAAGTGCAAATCACGCGAGAAAATTGTGTGATCATTCGCTGATCACAGAGAACAGGCAAAGTGTTATCGCAAAAGAAGACTTGGTAATTACAAGTTCTTGCAAATTTACTGTGAAGGACACCGGACGTGACAGCAGCCAGATTTAGATACTTTACTGTATCCAATAAGGCGCTACGGTCAACATACAGACATTGTACGAGATGGTACGGACATTCAAAGACGGCCGAAACAAAGACTGGCAAAAACGCTTTGATAAAACCAAAATATATTAACTTCAACATGATCATTGTATTAAATGTTCTATAAATTATATTGGCTACACAAGTGTTTTTAATCAGTATAGGCGACTGCCACGCTACGTCTTCAGTAAGCTAAAAATGCATAATTACAATTATATAAAATAAGCTGACTGCCCGGCGTTGCCCGGTAGCAAAATACGTATAAATATTATTTTTTTATTAATCCAGATTTGGCATTTATTATAAACAGAAATACCGTAGGTATTAAACGTAACCTTCAATTACTTTGAAAAGATTAAATAAAAAACGGAAGAAACGAATAAGATTGCATGCGAGTATTATGGCTTTATTTCATAACAATTACTTTCTTGTGAGTAAAAAAAAAACAAAAACACTCAAGCTGATATCGAAACAAAATTAAAATGTCAAGTACTAGTTTGGTTGTGCTTTTTATATCTTCATATTTTAAAACCCTAAAAATTTTAAAATATGAAGATATAAAAAGCACAACCAAACTAGTAAATTCAAGACACGAGCTTCTAACATGTAATCATAAACGTTGGTTTAAATTTAATAAATATAAACCACCTCAAATCATTAAAAATTACTCATTAGTAAAAATAGATTACAATTTTTTTTTTAAATTAAGTTAGACCAATTACCGCCCTTAGACCCGTAAATCAAATAATAAATAAAGCCAATAACACATGACAATTATCTCCCCTTAAAAACTTGCAAAATAAATATTCTCTCTATATATATTAACTGTAGCGTCTTTAAATCAAAATACGCTAACGGAAACAATTTACTGCACGAGCGTCGCCCTTTTAAAATTCATCATTCAACAAAATAAAAAGCTATAGCAAACATCTAAATGAATACTTTAAACACAGTTCCTGATTTCAAAAAAAGAAAAACTAAAAGGTAACTATCTCTATATATTTTTAAATCAAATTTATTATGTAAACTCAAAAAATATATATTTTTCTACTCATTTCTATCTCTAACCTATACTAATTTTCTTATAAATTTTAAATCCAAACCTTTTATTTCAATTTTTCAGATTCATCTGCCTTACTTTTAATGCTAGGTTTATTTTTGGTGTCTTTTAAATTCAATAGAAATCCTCCTAAATTTGCTGATGAGGAGACCGTGCTTACCAAAAAAACTATGTATAATTGTTCTACGTGACTTCATGTATACCACAAATAAAAAGCACGGATTTCCGAAACGATCGTACAGATAATTGACTTTGTTGTTGTTCCTTCTTATGAAACTGATTTTTAATTTAATTAAAATTTGATTTTTAAATTTTAAAAATCTTTTTAAAATTTTTAAATTATAAATCACATTACTTAATATATATATATATATGTATTTAAATAAGGGAGTAGTCACCAACAATGTGTATTTTTTAACATTAATTTATTATTCCGTGTCTTGGGTTTTCATTGAGAATTATATTTGGATCATTGTAATAATGTTTTTAAGTTATTGAAATCGTTTTTACGCGCGTTTCAGACGTTCTGTGAAGCGTCTTCGTCATATATATATATATATATATATATATATATATATATATATATATATATATATAATATAATATAAGCTGAGCGCCTGTGTGTGTGTTTGGTCACGAATAGGCTCCTGTATGGTTGGCTATTATAGAAAACTAAACATATAATGATAGAAGATGCATCAGGACACAGGAATGGGTATGTTTGACTGGCATAATGATGATTCATTAAAATTGTGGGGTCTGCGTTCACGCCTGGTCCACAAAGTATGGAAATAAAAAGTTTAGAAATTAAAAAAAAATACAAGTGTTTTTGATATAGATGTACATAAGAATACTTTGATAAGAATGTTTTAACTTAAATAGGGATGGTATAATAAAATGGGGGGGGGGGGTCTGCGTTCGCGCCTGGCCTCCATAGAATGGAAATATGCACACACTTTAAGAAAGACTTTTTATATTTATCTGCGTAAGTATACGTTGATAATTATGTTTCAGTTTGAAGAAATATGGTATAATAAAATTATGGGGTGTTCGTTCGCGACTGTAACTAAGTTTAACAAGGATTTTTAATATAGATCCACAGAATATTGTGATAAGTGTTTCAGTGTGAACAGGTATCGTATAATAAGTTATGGGGTTTATCTATTTTATTTTTACTTTCATCATATTTTACTTTGGTTTTGATACACCCAAATTTGAAGCTATCTCTTTACAACCCTTCCTTTTCATAACCTATCATACTTTCATAAATCAAAGTCCATTTTCTGTTGACTGTTTTTGAACCAAGTCAACGACGGGTATTTTTGCTAATATATATATATATATATATATATATATATATATATATATATATATATATATATACTAGGAAAAGTACCCGTCGTTGACTTGGTTTAAAAACAGCCTCCAGAAAATGGACTTTGAATATATATATATATATATATATATATATATATATATATATATATATATATAGATATATATATATATATATACGTAAATTGAATAAAATCACAACCTACATGAATAGAAATTCACTTTTTTTTTGGCGTTAAGCTCTTACAGCCGTTTCGTGAAAGGATGGACAATTACCTCTCGTCCATAGAACTGTAAATTTTCCATCCAGTCACTCCTCAGAGACGCTTACAACTATTCCCAACAAGTTCTTCAATCCGTTGTGAACACGTTTATTTTTTTCCCTCCATATTAAATGGAGCTCATATTTATACTTATTTTTTAGTTTCGTACAACCTTTACAGTCAAGAACATCTTCCTATAACTTAGTTTTTAGCCTATTTTGGGGGGACTATTTTAAATGAGTCTCGCTTTTTAAGGATATTCTAATTTAATTTTAGCTTTTATTTAGATTTCGCGGGTTCAAGGAACGAATGAAAGATCAATCAAATTCTGAATTCAGGATCAAGGATAGAATATGTGCAATTAAACATGGATTTGTGGTTTAAAAAAATGGGGGATTCTGTGAAAGTTAGTAAAATAATAAAAACTTCGTTATTTACGTCTAGTTAAAACTTGATAATATTTATATGTAAAAAATAAAATGTGATAAATGAGTAATTTGGAGAAGTATGAAGCTAACGCTTATAATAATGAGTTAAGGAACTGACAAAAATAACATGGATTTGCGGTTAAAAAAAGACGGGAGATTATATTACACTTAGTAAAACAATAAAAACTTTCTTTTTTACGTCTAAAAAAAACCTTTAGATCTAAATCACTTCTAAAAAATAATGTGACGATAGAAGGATTTAAAAATTATATAACCTCTAGGTTCACCAGGAATTTAAAATACTACATTAAACCAAGTTTGGTGTTTCTGTAATTCTATCTTGTATTATAATTATTCATTTATTTATTGTGGGTATTCCTCTTTATCTATTATAATTATAATTTAATTTTACATTATCTCTAGTCTTAGTTTTGTTTTTATCTTATAGAATACTTTGCAGCAAGCCTATTTTTATTTAGTCTGGATTAAGTTTAGATAACAGGAACTTATTTTTATGCAGACATCCTTGGATGATTTCTTTGCGTGAGTTCAGCAATTTGTCATTTGTCATTAAACTATGATAAGATTCTAGTATGCATAAGCCGCACCTACCTGATTTTGATGGATAGTATTTTCTTGCTTTCCCTATAATGGACCATTTTAGTTCATACTTTATGTTTTTACTTATGAGATATCTAACCATTTCCCTAAGGGCAGTATCGTTTTTAATTTTCATATTTTTATTCAGGTTCTTCTTTATTTGGTTATTAGTTTGGTTGGTTCCATCGATATTATTCTGCTTAAACTTGCAACCAGTTGATCCAAGGTATGTTTCAGTAACAGCGTCCGTAACCACATTTCATCTGTACACTATGTCCGATATTAGACATTCTCCATTTAACGGGCATGATGTTGGAACTCTACAGTTGCAATTGCTTGCGTTATTATTTACAGTGTTACCATTATTAGTTGTCTTCTCCATTTTTTCTATTTTGACTTTATTTGATCCTATTATACTTCTTGTTAAGTTTGATGCTGTAGAGAACGATATCTTAACAGTGTTTTTGTTAATTATTCTGCCCAATTTACTTCCAGGTGAAAAGTTTTGTCTAATATCTGATAGAATTCTTGTGGTATATTGTTTTTGATTGTATGCTAAACGGAATATTGAACCAGATTTGTGATCGACGTCTATTTTTCTTTTTATCTTTTCTTAAATTATTCTTAATATTAGTATTTTGTCTTTCAGTATTGGTAGTTGTATTTTTATACATATCTTTTATTTGTTTTCTTCATAGCCGCATTATATGATACTATATTATTATTCCTTCTATTCTTTTGATACTTATATTCTATATCTTTAGCATAATATATTTTTACTTTATATCCCGATCTACATAGGGAATTATTGTAGTATTCTTTACAACTGTTGAATTAATCTATATTATTCGATAATCTAGATATTCTTTGGGATATATTATGGACTATTGCTTCCTTCATGGGTTTTGGGTGGTTTGAATTAGCATCAATGTAGTATAATAATTGGTTCGGTTTATGGTATGGACCATAAGATTTATCATTCATGTTAAATTTAATGTCCAAAAAATTAACTATTTTATGATTAAAGTCGATGATAATTTTAAGGTTAATATCCTTGAAGAATTGTTTAATTTTTCGTTTTGTTTTTCAAGGATCCTCTCACGGGCATTTATGTAGAAAAGTGCGCTATTCCGATATAGACCTCCTTTAAATTCAGGGATCTTGCTCCCAATCCCATTTAGAATATATAGCCCTACTATATCGGTTGCTTTCGCAGAATCCGGTGACCCCATTGTCAGGTCAAAGTTTGCTGCCCTATTTTTTCTAGTCCATAATTTGTTGTCATATTTTACTATAGTTCTTTGGCTAGTTTGATTATATCAACTTCAAGTCTCGTTATTGGAGCTGATTTTTTAATAAATTTAATAGCCTACATATATATATATATATATATATATATATATATATATATATATATATATATATATAAAACAGTATATATATTTCCAGACGCGGACGAACACCCCCATAATTTTATTATACCACATTTCTTCAAACTGAAACATAATTATCAAGTTATACTTACGCAGATAGATATAAAAAGTATTTATTAAAGTTTGTGCCTATTTCCATTCTATGGAGGCCATGCGCGAACGCAGACCTCTCCCCCAATTTTATTATACCATCCCTATTTAAGTTAAAACATACTTATCAAAGTATTCTCATGTACGTCTATATCAAAAACACTTGTAATTTTTTTTAATTTCTAAACTTTTTATTTCCACACTTTGTGGACCAGGTGCAAACGCAAATCCCACGATTTTAATGAATCGCCGTCCTGCCAGATTAAACGCACCCATTCCTGTGTCTCGATACATCTTCTATCATTATATGTAATAAGTTTTTAAAAATAGTCAACCATATAGGAGCCTATTCCTGATCAGACACACACACACATTCAGCTTTATATATATATATATATATATATATATATATATAATTTAGTACTAGTAGTAGAGTACTGAAATGCACGTTGTATAATACTGTACAAGTCCAAATAAATATTATTATTTATATTTATGAGACGACCCCAAGCAGATAAAGAAAGCTCAACAGGCGAAATAGAGCAATGATATAAATGGAAATTGAGTTAAATTATGTTAAGGAGAGAAAAGAATTTAATAAATATCTGTACTCATTTGTCATAGAATATGAAATTATACAAAATAAATATCTGTACTCATTTGTCAGAAAATGTAATTATACAAAACTAGCATGGATGCCCGGCGTTGCCCAGGTGTTTAGATGTGTATGCGTAGCAAATAAAAGGTCAATTTTTTAAAACTTTGACCCTATTATGACCACTTAACATTTATTATTTGGGGCTCAAATCAAGTTATTAAGTTAGATCCATACCCATGGCACTTATATCTAAAATCTCAAGTGTTTATACCCCAAATTGTCAGAAGAGTTAGCTAGAGTTCTCAAAGGTCAAATCGTTAAACTTTGGTCTCTTAACAGCCAAATTTCTGGCTGAAAACTGATCACATCGATTTTCCCTAATCTCAGTAGACTAAAAATTGACAGAGTTATGGCGTAGAGAAATGTACACTGATTTGGGAAAATCGATGTGACCGGATTTCGGCCAGAAATTTTACGATTAAGGGGTCAAAGTTCAACGATTTGACTTTTGAGAACCCTACCAAACTCCTCCAACAATTTTTGGTCTAAACACTTGAAATTTTAGATATAGGTTCCTTGGACATGGATCTAACTTAATAACTTGATTTCAGCCCAAGACAATAAATGTTAATGGGTCGAAATGCTAGTATATCCATAAAAGTGAAATTGTCTGTCTGTCTATCTGTCTGTCTGTGGACATTTCTCTACACAATAGCTCTGTCAATTTTCAGTCTACAGACTCGGAATTTGATATACCGGTTAGTTAGGTTTGGAAAAATCTTTGTAGTCGATCTTCGGCCAAATTTGAGATATATGTTTCGTGCACGTGGATCTAACTTAATAACTTGATTTAAGCCCAAGACAATAAATGTTAAGGGGTCATAATGGGGGTCAAATTAAAAAAAAATAATTTGACCTCTGCGCTCTCTACCAACTTACTCAGTTTCTGGTCTAAACATAAGTAATTTTACATAAAGGGTATTCAGAGATAGGACAGGCTTTTTAGCCGGTTAAGGTCGAAAATTGAGCTACCAATATATAAATCTATGTATGTATGTATGTATGTTTGTATGTCTTCCTAAAACTTTCGACATACACTTTCAGGCATATTGTCAATTGCTCACGTGTATATAGCCTAATATAAAATACCAATTCTCGCGAACTCTACACATTAAAGAATATCATATTTCTGTAATAACGCGTCAAGTGTTTTCTTTTTATTGTGTTTTGTTTATGATAGAGAATTTACATAACCTGTAAGCAAATAATTATTCGAAGTTGAATCGCAACGTTACAAACGCAGACGCCACATATAAATTCAATATGGTCACACTACTAGCAAATATTCGATGAAAGTTTTACACTTGTTATCAACCACTTTTATTCATAATCATATATTCTCATAATAATTCATAGAAATGTTAAGTAACTATCATGAACTAAACAACTGTCTTCATCTAACAAATCAACAAACATCTGGATAATTTGACTTTAACAATATTGACTTGAAAAAGAAAAAGAATCTAAATTTTACTTCGGATTAGTTGGTAGTAAGAGTTAAAATGAGTATTCCGCTTTTGATTCCATAGCTCTTCTTGGAACAGATTAAAAAAATAAAGCTGTTTACCAGTACTTGAACATAACCAGATCTACTTTTTAAAACTGACCAAACGGCTAAAATGTTCATAGATCTACTTTCGAATACGTTTAATTTTTTTTTTTTACATAAGCATCACCACTTGTCAAGTCCGAGAGGCCACTCAAGGTTAAGGGTTAAAGAGTGTACAGTAGTCAGATAGACAATATGGTAATCGTTAGTAATGGAAAATCGGTAAATTTCTTAACTGAAGTGGAACGGCTCATCAAGAACTTGTTTACGTTGGACTTGAAGACAACCATATTGTAGTCAGCTGGACAGCAGGAAATAGGAAGACAGTTCCACAGCGTGCAATTCTAAGAAAAAAGCTTTGTTCATAGAAGCTACGTTTAAGTTTAGGCACATATAAAGAGCGGGGGAATTATTGATAGTGTTTTCAGCTAGACGAGTGTTTATTTTGAAAGTTTGGGGAAGGGGGACCATAGATTGGAGCTCAGTCTAGCACTGGCCATGAAAATAAGGATAAAGCAGAGATAAATTCGCAACATCCCTTCTGTGAGAAATGGGTTCCAGCGAAGGGAAAATGATATCCCCTACGGGGCTATTTGTTATTATTTTTAATTTGATTTTTTTTCCAAATGGAAAGCATAATTTAAATACATCAATCAACTTTCTCATGGAAAATACACAATTATTCACAAAGTCTGTATTATTTACTTACTGTGCGATTTAAACTGATTCTGTCATTTCATCTAAAATTTTGCGGAAGTTTCTTAAGTAGAAACTTCATTTACAGTTTTATTCACTTATACGTATCAAGTACTCATCAGTGGGGCTAGGACAACAGCATATTCTTTTCGTGGGTTTTACGCGCGATTGTATATCCGTTGATATATTATATGCTTCTATATAGAGTGAGGTGGTTCTAGGTTGATTTACTGTGTCTGTGTCGGACATATACTCGATAGTCAAAACAATAAAATAATATTTTGTTTTCATAACACTACTCATCATTGGGAAGGATTACGTCAACCGTGATGACTATGGCAAACGCGACAGCTGTATATATGCACATTAATATGTTCCTGCGTACGCTTGCTAATGCTTCGATAATGAAATCGAATATCAAAAGTGACATTTAAAAATAAATTCTTTTTCGCCTCTTTTCTTAGCGTTGGTCCAATTTTTTTCGTTTAATTATCATAATATCAACACTCACAAGTTATAAACATTTCAAAAATAAACATAATATATCCGTTACCAAAATAATTTGATATCTCTTACACATATTCTAATTTTATAAATATGTATGATATATTAATGCGTTTATTACTTAGTAAATATGTACTTATGCATCATATAGACCGCGCTTAAATAATAAAATAACCATTTTTTTTAAACTTTTACGTACTTTCAGCAAACATTTTAATAATAAAAAAACTATATTGTATAAAATAAAATTTAGATAAAATATCATCGCTAAAAAAAACCCGGTATGTATTCTACATAAATACAAAAGCATATCTACACAAACGCAGTAAATCAGAATTGCATATAACTGAGAATAGATGGCTAATACTTTACTCAGGCTTTGAATAAAATACAACCTTGGTGCTGGCCACTTTTGGGTGACCGTGAGTCTTTAAGTCGAGCAGTGACGATCAGTTATTACGAGTAACTGCTACATTAAAGAGAAATATACGGCATAATCATGTTGGCACCCCGGTTTCTGCTGGATCACCGAAGTTAAGCAAGGTTGAACCTGGTCAGAACTAAATGGGTGACCATTTGGGACTCGTAGGTGTGTATGTGCTCTCCACTTATTTGGACATTGTTTTCAGTCGTCCTGGACTTCTCCTTGCCACTGGAATCAAACAGTGCCGATTCAGGATAGGTATGGTTCATGATTGCGCACCCCTTGCATCACAATTACATGTGCAGGTGCCGCTACAGGGAGTATCCTTTGTATTTTGAGACTGAACGGAAGCATCGAAAGAGAAATAGCCTACATGGATGATGGTGCCTTGCACCTGATTTCGTCGATGACACTACCCGACAATTAAAGACAAGCGATTTGTCTGCCAGTTTCCGCCAGTGTCGCACCCGTCAAAAAGTGACAGTAACCACTTGAAATGACAGTGCACGACAATTGATGAAAAACTATTCATTTCAGTTCCATTCATAGGCACCTCCCCACTCGTCATGAGCGACACTGACCGACAATGATCAAAAGCAAATAACCGCCTCAGGACCATAATTATAAATAATGCTTGTCATTGAAGACAAACGATTTCATTTGATGGTATGTAATGGAAGCCGATACTGCTTATGGCCTACAGGTTGGAACTTCGGAAATCGATATTCGCAGTTGCAAAGGCAGCTAAATGCAAGTAACCGCACCATAACGGTGATAACTGCTAGTGATAATCAGTGCCCGACAGACATCTAGTGACAACGATTGTATACCAGTGTCCAACAATGCCCAACAATTGAAAACAGACAATTTTAGTAATCTAATAGAGGCCGACACTGATAATGCCCGCCAGTAACTGCCAGTTGCAAACGCAGCCAGTGCCTAACAGGACCCTCAAGTAATCGCACCAAAGCAAAATTAATCCCCAGTAACTCCGAGTGCTGACAATGAAAGCAAGTGACTACTGCCAGACAATGCCGCGCAGTGAAATCAGATAATGTTAATTTGATCACGGCTACCAGTCCCGTTATTTGCCAAGGCTGAAATCTGTAGTTCAATTGGTTTTTTGGAGAGGCTCCTAAACCTGGCTTATGTCATGCAATGCTGGTACGAATTTATAGGAGTATATATATATATATATATATATATATATATATATATATATATATATATATATATATATATACTTTTTTTTTACATGGAGTTCACCACTTATCAAGGTACAATGGTCACCCAGGGATAAGGGTCATTGTGTGTACAGTAATCAAAGGGATAGTGTAGCAATACTATTGGAGAATTGGTAATGTGTCATTACTAAGGGGGGTTTCATCAGGAATTTGTTTGTGTTGGACTTGAAGACATCCAGGTTGAAGTCGGGAGGGAAACGGGCAAGCAGAACAGAGTTCCACAGGCGTGCAGTTCTAAGAAAGAAGCTTTGTTCATGGTATCTACGTTTTTATTTAGGCACACATAGGGAATGGGGGAAGTTAATGACGGTGATTTCAGTTAGTCGGTTGTTTTTTGAGAAAGATTGGCGAGGGGGGACCAGAGAATGGAGCTCAGACGAACACCTGCTATGGAAGTAACGATAGTACAATGACAGGCTCGCTACGTCTCTTCTGTGTGAAAGAGGTTGCAAGGTAGAGAAAATAGGATCCCCCCACCAAGCCACGGAGTCTATTTTGTACTCGGTCAAGGCAGGATAGGCTGTTTTTTGCAGCCACCGCCCAGATGTGGCAGCAGTACTCCATCTTTGGACGGACTTGGCTCTTATATAAATATAGAATTGCATCATTAGTGAGATATCTTCTGGAGCGGTAGAAGGATCCCACGATCCCAGCGACCTTGGCCACATACTTGATATATACTCCTATAAATTCGATTTTCTTTTGTGTGTATTTATATTCATATTAAAATCTCCGTTTTATATTCATTTAAAAAGAAAATACAATTTTCTTATATATGGATCGTGGAATTGCATTCATTAGCAAAAGATCTAGCTAATTTGCATAGTCTTTTAAACATTCATTATAATTAATTCGCTATTAGTTTTTTCGGTTTTCCGATGGGATGATCATCTTTAGTTAACTATTACCTGTAATTATATTCATGCAGATATTCTTATATATATATATATATATATATATATATATATATATATATATATATATATATATATATATATATATATAAGAACAAGTAGTTAATAAAACATGTTAAAACACTTTAAAAAAGAGTTAAAAACATATTTAATTTTAAAAAAGGAAGCACAAAATAAGTGGATAGTCCTTAATCCAGGAAGTTTGGAAGAAATATTTCGTGTTCATCAGAGGGTAGGGATTAGCAAAATACGGGATCGGATTTTGCTTGCAAAAGTATTTGATAAAACTACAAGTAATTCATACATCTTACTCGCTAACAAAAAGTGAAGCAGAGTGAATAGGGTGAAAGTAAAAGGTTATTTCACGTGAATGGATAGGCTGGTGAAGAGTGAAATATTCAATAACGGTAAAATCTAAAAAAGTTGATTAAATTTACATTTCCACAATATATATATATATTGCTTATCAAAAATCTATATATAATTATTGTACATAACTTGATGTATACCACAATAAAAAGCATTGTTTTCCGAAACGATCGTACAGATAATTGATTTTGTTGTTGTTCCTTCTTATGAAACGGATTTTTAATTTAATTATAATTTGATTTTTAAATTTTAAATTACATTACTTAATATTATATATATATATATAAAGATAAGTATATGATATATAATATATTTAATATATATATAATATAATATATATATATATTATATTATATATATATTATATATATTATATATATCATATACTTATCTTTATATACATATATATATATATATATATATATATATATATATATATAAAGAGATAGAGAGAGAGAGAGAGAGAGAGACTGAGAGAGAGGAGGGCGGGAGAGAGATGTGTGTATGTATATAGTTTTGATAACACTAGAAAAATATTTTTGCTGAAATTTCCAAACCAAAGATAGAAATGTTCTGAGATTACAATATTTCCGTTTTATTTTTAACGATTTGTGCAACGAGATTTGCAAAGCATATAATTTATTTAAAGCATTGACTCTTGGAAACGAATTCGCAAAGATAATAACATGAAACCGACAAAGAAAATGATATCAGAATTGGAGAACTGTGCGCGTTAGTTCGCAATTATTAATATTTGTTTCGGGTCGATAAGTCAGTACAATTAACTCTGAACTGACTAAACTTTCAATATCAAACTTCGAAACTTTTGTTATTTTTTTCGTTTTGAAAATCATATCATCAAAGTAACGGATTCAATCTGTTCGGCATAAAATATTCAAATCCGATTTATTTTCCCGACTTTGAACTGTGATTTTTCATTCAAACTACTTTCAGCAAATTACCTCTTCCAATACAGTCAGATAAAAGGTCGATTCTAGACAAAAGCTCTAGAAATGGTAGTTTTTGTCTAATAAACTACGAAAGAAAATAAGGCTAAATTATGTCTGTTTTTTTAATCGCACGTCTCGAATTTATTATGTGATGACTAGACCTATGACAACAGCATATTCTTTTTATTCTTTTGACTCTTGACTGTGTATCCCTTGATCTCTTTTTTTAACAAGAGGTTCACCGTTTAATAAGGCCCGGAAGCCCCACGGGGATAAGAGTTATTGCGTGTACAGTACGTTAGTATTGGAAATTTGATAAAGTGCCTTACCTAAGGGGGCGGTTCATCCGGAATTTGTTTATGTTTGATTTGAAGACATCCAGGTTGTAGTCAGGTGGGAAAAAATTACAGGGAGCAAGGTCTTGACTATTTGGAGGGTGAAGTACTGTCTTAGGGTCTAACTTTGTTAAATAATCTATAAGAAGGAGGGAGTTGTGGACTGCATTTGAGGGACGAACTTCACACAAATCTTTCACATCTTCAGTTTCTCTCGAATAATTATGTGTACACTTACTAGACTGGCATCAAACTGTGCACTTATTGGCTCTATTGACACACGATGGTCCTTATCCATGAAATTCTTTCTTTAGCGAATACATTCTGATGTTCTTACTTTCTAACCCATTTTACACCTCTCATCATCCACCACATACTCCCTGCCTTCCTTGAATCCCTCATGCCATTCAAGGATTAATGCTCAAGTTAGGCACGATGGTTTCAAAGACGTCTGAAGCATGCTAGACGTTTCTGTTGCATTTCTTCCAAGTTTAAAACAGAATATTATATCATATAGCTTTTTAAAAGTGTCCTTATGTCTGGATTACTTATTTATTCATCACCAGAGTGTATTCCAATTTCAGCTGTAGCTATCATTTGAACCTGAAGTCATAAACATCGGCCAGTCATCGCATTAGATTTCTAGCAATGACATACTAATTTTCAAGCGTCAACAAAAATTTTTAATTCATGTACAAAAAAGTCTGGAAACTTATTAAATACACCTCCCGAATTCATTATTGCATAAATGACGTTATATCACTTTTCTATAAGATATTAAATTGCAAAATGTCTTTTAGTAAAAACGAGGGCTAGAAACAATGAAGTTTTTTTTTATATACCTTATGATGTATTAGA